>NC_045775.1:48445739-48785739 GCF_008692025.1 Phocoena sinus | reverse complement strand
ACTTTACATCCATGAAGAGGCATTGCAATGAAAAATTAAGCAATTACTGAACTAAAGCTCCAGTTTTGAGCATTCAACTTTCAGTACTAGACAGCTGGGTGGAAATCTGGCTTGTAGAAATTTAAAGGAATTATGGTTAGGGTTAAAAACTTTCTAGTCCTTCTCTGTTTACCAAGAAAATACTTTGGGGTATTGTATCTTTAATCTGTCAGTGTTAATGTAGCTAAAATGGTGGATCTAAATTCTTTCCAACAGGATAAATATTAACTATTGGTAGCTGTGTTTTGCGAAATTAGCTGTGGTTTTTCTATGACTGATGTCTTCTTAGCTTAAGATTTTTAATGCAAGTGTTGATAGCTCTGGACCGTGGGCTCTGCTTCTATAGACCAACATTTGAATAATTCCCAAACCTCTACTTTGGTCATCTGCATCTTTTAATCTAAAATCCCATCAATCAAGTTTCTAGAAAAAGAATTGCCATGAATACATTCCCTTAAGATGTAGAGGTCAACATATTTTCACTTGGGCATCTTTGATGTATAAGGTACTACAGTTGGAACTCTGGGAAATATGGAGGCATGAATTTATATTTCAGCTGGAGGCTTTTGGAATTAACTCAAATTTCCATAAAAGCTGACACTACTACCCTTTCTTACGTTCCACCCTAATGGTACATTCTTACTGAATACAAAGGATACCCATTGTATACTTACTAAGTACTCAGAGGACATCAGGCAACTCCACTGAAATCCAGAGATTTATAAGTCTTACTCAAGTCTCTGTTCTTGTCCTCAGCTAGCTCAAATGTAGAAGAAAAAGTAGACAATTCTACTACAATTCTACAAATTCTACTACAAAACTACAATTCTATGTGAAAAATACCTGGCATCTCCTAAGTGGGGAGTAAAGATAATCCATTGGTTGTGGGAAAATACTGGAACTTCTGTGTGTATGTATTTTTTTAGACTCATTATTTTAAATTTCTCTTCTTAATATACATGGCATAAATGCATAAATTGGGAAACTAAAAAATTTAAATTCAACATTTAAATTGTCTTTAATATGGAATCTGTTTATATCTTTATCTCACATGTAGATGTTTACATAATTCATTTGGGAACTAACATATGGTAGTGGTCATACTGTGCATGAGAAGTCTGGAAACTTTAATTAAAATAGTATTGGTTATACCAATAGTTAGCATGTCCTTAAGCAAATAATTTTTCCTTTAAACTATCTGAGGTTCTGTGTCTTTTCTTCCCTAATTTCTCCTTCTCCTAAATAATAAACATTTATTGTAAGATTACTATGTGTCAAGAACTTTTCTAAGCAATGTATTAATCCATTAGATACTTACAACAACCTTATGATGGAGGTGCTACAGTCATCCGCATTTTACAAATGAGGAAGCTGAAGCAAAGACGTATTAAGGAACTTGCCCAAGGTGGCAGAGCTGAGCACTGGCAGGCCAGGAGTCTGAAGTTTGGGTTAGAGAACTTCTAAAATAATTTTTAATTGTAAATTTATTGAATTTCCCATGGCGGTGCCAAGGGCTCATTTAATAATTCATTGATGATTTATTGAGCACTTACTGTATGCCAGACATTGTGCTAGATGTAGATTTTATCAAAATGAAAGAAGGTTCAGAGTCTTTTGGGAAGATAGCCATGTAATCTTACAACTGTTGGAACTCAGAAGAGAAAGCATGGACTGGCCAGGAAATGTCTGAAAAAGTGATATTAATGTGAATACAAAAGTAGGGGTTAGAGACTGACAGGTTAACAAAAGGAAGGGATCAGAACAGAGAGGACAGCATTAGCCAGGGAACAAGTGCGAGAGAGAGAGAATGCATTTGAAAAACTGAGAGTGTCTCAGCACGTTGTGTTTGGGGAAATATAGAAGGCAAGAAATGAAACAGAGTCAGCATCCTGAGTAGCCTCTTGGGCTGGATTTTAGCTCCTAGTGGATAATGAGCTACTGAGAGACTTTAAGGGATGGGATGATAGAGTCAGATGTGTACTTTAGAAGTTGTATTCTGGCTTTGGTGTGGAGATTGGAGAGAAGGGTTGTGAAGCTGGGGTCTGGGAGTCCAGCTTTAAAAGAGTATGGAAATTGTTAGTTCACGCGTTCATTTATGAAATTCTCTTAGTTTCTTCATTCACCTGTTTAACCTATATTTTGTGTGCTCACCATGTACCAGATACTGTTCTCAGTGCTTGAACGATATGAGTGAAGAAAACAGGCAAAAATCTTTGCCCTTGAGGAGGTTAAAGTCTAGTGTAGCTCAGGTATAATTACAAGGAAGGATTTGATGGGTTTGTGAGATATTTAGGAGGGAGAACTGATAGGACTAGTGGTTAGGACTGAATCGTGGCTTCTTAAAATAAGATCTGAAAACCCATGGAGTATCAATCCTGCATTAACAGAAAATCATCCCAACAACTAAGAAGGGAGTTGGCCGCTTAAGAAAGCTGAGGGACCATAGTTAAACTGATTTCATGGACACAGGGAATGGAGTGGGGAGGGGTCGGTGGCCATTGGAAACCTTCCTGGGCCATCAGGATGGTTCATGAGACTGACGATTGCCAACTGCCTGCTACTTCTCCTGACCTTCAACCCAAGGGGTTTCCAAAGCAAAACTTCCTCTTGAAAGTTTTGATTTGCCATTTGGTGGAGGAATTAATATAATGTCACTGACAGCTATGTTCACGGAAGGGGCTTCCTGAAAGCAGAATAATTGGACACAGAGGTTTTATACTGTGAGTTTAGATTTTCAGGCCTTACATAAGGCCTGAAAATTGTCCTTTGATCGTCTTTCCCAATCAGAGTAAGAGTCAGGCCCATTTATTGCCAACTTTAGAGAATAATATGTCAAGTTTGTAAAAGAGAAGAAATAGCAAGTTTACAAAGACTTTAAATCACCCTGTACACTTTGCAACAAGTCTCAACAGGTAACAGTGCCGCTGTGCCACACGTAGTCTCCTTGACCTGCCAAGGTCTATATACAGATCTATAGAAATAATCACCAGCAAAGAGAGGCTGGGTGAGTGGGTGGTTAGAACTTCAGCTCTTCAGGGCTCTTCAGGGCTCTTTCTAGCCTTGGTGTTGACTCATTTGAAGCAGACATTGGGTCAGATTCTTGACTCTCGTATGCCTGCCTGTTTGTCCATTGGGAGAAGGGGGAGAAAGGCAGTACTTGGCACCCAGACAGGGTTCATGAAGTATTTTAAGAGTCTGAATTGAAAGGCTGTTAACGTCAAACAGAAGTGCATGGGATTCTGTTTTTTATGGACAGCATGAATAAGAAGCGGAGGTGATGTGACTGAAAATATCTCTGAATAAGAGTCTTTTCAGAAATGGGGGATGATTGGCAGAGGCCCAGAAGGTAGGGATGTCAAACATCTTGGCCCTGGCCATGGTCACTTGGCATCTAAGGGACAGCACTGGAGCTGGCCTCAGATCCTTGTAGGCTTGGAGCTGTCAGGAGGAGAGCAAGCAGAGAGCTCCCTCTCCACTGTTGGGACCCTTTGACACGCTGCCGAAATAACTTTGATACCTTCGGGCTGTTCATACGAATTTAGGTAGTGCATCAGTCTTGGGGAGGTGAGTGATGAAATGCAAACCACAGAGAAAGAGTCTTTGTTTGCTTTCCCTTTTCCTGGTATACGGCTAAACAGGTTAAACACCTGTGAGAAGAGGGTGCTTCAGGGACACCCTCGTACGCAAATTGTTCATGGGTGTCTTGGAGATTGCATGCCTCTCATGCAGTGATTAGTTGCCTCTTCATCACTGGCGAGGCTGGCAGCAAGGAGCAGGGCCTTCACCTGCAGGTGTTGCCATGGCAAAGGACACTTGGAAGAGATTCAGGCAACATTAGAAGGCAAAAGTGAAAATGAGAGTTGAGAGAAAATAGAAGCTGATTCAAGGAGATATTTGAGTGGATCAAACCGCCTTCTGCACAATAGCCATTGCCAAGCTCGATATCAACCCCACCTTTCTCCTCCTAACTCCCGAGGTTCTCTGAGTCCTGGTAATCTGGTGCGTAAGCTGTTTTTTAAAGTTAAAATTAAAAAAAAAAAAAAAGCAAAGATTTATTGTTAGCACACTGCAAAATTTATTCTGCTCTTAGGAGACATGGTTCGGTTTCTTAATCCAAACAGAATTATTAAGTGAGAATTGGTTTATGGACTCTATTAAACAATTTCTTTTTCCCTATTCGAAATCAGCTAGCAAAGTAGCTCATTTTATCTAGTACACTGGATTTTTTTCTCTCATTACCACCTTCGTTACTGTCCACGTGGCTTTTCAAGAAAGCCAAGCCACATTTCTCCTGTGTCACTTAAAGAGACTTTGCCTTAACTTTCCCCTGGCCTCCACATTGAATTTGATTTTCTGTGTTCCCACTTCTGCATTTTTTTTTTTTTTTTTTCTGGTACGAGGGCCTTTCACTGTTGCGGCCTCTCCCGTTGCAGAGCACAGGCTCCGGACGCGCAGGCTCAGCGGCCATGGCTCACGGGCCTAGCTGCTCCGCGGCATGTGGGATCTTCCCAGACCGAGGCACGAACCTGTGTCCCCTGCATCGGCAGGCGGACTCTCAACCACTGCGCCACCAGGGAAGCCCCCCACTTCTGCATTTTTGCCTATTATTTATAATAATCTGGTTTTTATTCACTAAGCTTCCCCAGAACTTGAAGATATTTATGGTCAGATTTTCTATAGGTCATTATCCTCTAAGTAAAATAGAACTACCTATTTATCTCTCTATATATTTTAGGAATTTCCAGTTAAAGCCAGGAACAGATTCCCTTTTTTTTTACTGATTGGTTAATCACTTTGTTATCTACATAGTGATGTTAATAATAATAATGACAGATATGTATTGACTGCATATCCAGTTGTATCAATATCCTTGGGGGTGAGGCCCAGGTAGAGGTACTATCTCAAAGCTCCCCAGGGTTGAGGAACCCTGTGGTGTAGTAGGTTCATGGGGTGATTGGGAAGGCACTGCTTATTCCATGGTAGATATTCAATATGCATTGGTTTCATAAATTTCTTACGAGTTCTCGTAAAAAAAAAAAGAAAAAGGGCTTCCCTGGTGGCGCAGTGGTTGAGAGTCCGCCTGCCGATGCAGGGGACGCGGGTTCCTGCCCCGGTCCGGGAAGATCCCACATGCCGCGGAGCGGCTAGGCCCGTGAGCCATGGCCGCTGAGCCTGCGCGTCCGGAGCCTGTGCTCCGCAACGGGAGAGGCCACGACAGTGAGAGGCCCGCGTGCCGTAAAAAAAAAAAAAAAAAGTGCCGTGCCTCTAGTTGCCCTTTCTCTTTAGCAGGGCAGAGAGAACTGTTGGGATCATCTAGGCCTTAGAGGGGGAGCTGCGGACTGTGAGCAATGTCTGTGGGTCTCTTCTTTACGTACCCTTCTGAATTGACTGAGAAGGGTCTCTTGGATGCTATTTCTACTAGGAAACGGATTTGAAAATAGGATGATGTTCCTTAAGATGGAAGGGCTAACAAGTAACTCAGGTGTATACAGTGAGACTGCATTGTTGGTAAGCACTTGGGCTGGGCGGAACCCTCTTCTGGGTATTGGAGTTACCAGTGTATTTTCTGAGCCTTTGATTTCATCTCATTTCTGTGGTCTCTGTAAAACTGAAGAGGAAAAGTTTTTTTTTTTTTTTTTTTTACAATGAGCCTTCTCTATGTGATCTGAGGTGTGATTAACCTTGCGTTGGCCTTCATCTTAAAAGTCGGTTCAAGTAACAAAGGACCTTTACCAAGAAAGGTCAGTGGGGGGTTGCACTGTGACATCTGTTCTGAGCTAGAACCTGGAAAGGACTCATAGGCCCCATGATGAGAAAATGTCATTTAAATGGACCAGGAGAAGAAAGGGCAGAAAGAAATGAAGTGAGTCTGGCACTGAAATCTAGTTTTCCTATATCCAGAGGTTAATGTATTTCCTAAGTTTGCCATGTGCAAAGAAAATCGCCTCCTAAGTGAGTACTAATGCTAACATTATTTGATGGTTTGAAGGTCAGCATGGTAAAATTTGCCAAGCTATTTTTCTAGATATATTGTCTACCTGGAAAAAGTCAAGTACAAAGATTGTCATAGATTTTCTGAATATTCTAATCAAATTTTGATCTGGTTGTACTGTTTAAACCCACTGTCAACATGCCGACACACACTGTGTGAAGCTGAGGTGCAAGAGTGATTTGCTATCCACTGATCATCTCCTTTATTCCACGCTGACACTGTCATATAGAAAGTCCCAGAAGTTCTTTGGGACAAAAAGGATTAATGCCAAAGTTGAATGAGTTACAGCCATTGCCACCTAATTAAAATGATTTTGTGCCGTTTGCTTTTGTTGGGCAGGATCCACACACAATATAATTTTAATCCTGTTTATATACGCTCTTGGGATAGATTTGAGATTAGCATTGCCATTTAAGTGAGGTTAATCAAGCATACTGTATTCAGCTTTTGTTTTTCCATTGTATGTGAAAGGTGACCACTGCAGATGGGTTACCCAACTGGCTGGTTACTCTCAACAAGAAGAGGTGGTTTTCAGAGTCTGATCATTAACCCAGCCTCAGCCCCAGCGACTCTTGCTGCCTAGTCCTTGGAATGGTACAGCTGTTGTCAGTCACAGAGGAGAACTCTAGTTAGGCACTGCTTTGCTTTGGCTGTGTTTACATGCCTCTACACAAGGGGAGGGGAGGGAGAAAAAGAGAAAAAAAAATACAACTCCCCTAAAAAGCAAACACCATTTTTTGTATGCCTGGCTCTGTTTATGTATATAAAATGGACATTATGGTGGAGTGAAAAAGACCCTCGTAAAAATCCTTCTTGAAAACTATTGTTGCTGACAGCCATGACCTCTGTGAGTCTGCATGTTTACCCATAATTCATAATTAACAAAGACATTAGAACTGCCACAGGAGAATTCTGGGCTTTATTTCTTTCTAACTGGGCAGTACTAATGCTGGAAGTGCTCCCAGATCAGTGATTTAACATTTCAGGAAATCTTGGAGAGGCAGCAGAAGCCTCCTTATATAGCTCATACGCTGGGACTTTGGTGATACAGATACGGCCGAGATAATTATTCAGTTCTCGTTATTGCTGTAGCTCTGCACCTGATCCCCGAGCCATTAGAGCACTCTGCAGGTTATTACAACTATCAAACATCAAGGTCTCTTTTCTAGTCTCTTGACTATGTGGTTATCATTTTACTTCTTTTAAATCCCCCATCTGCATAGAAAGCCTCTGTGTTTTTCACTGAGATCTGCTCACAGCCTCCCCCCCCCGCACCCCCTTCTTTATTGCTCCCTAAATGGAGCCCTTTTCTTATCAGCATGTTAGCATAAAAATATAAACCTCATGCTTCTCCACTTGTATTGTTTTTATACCCTCTCTCTTGTTTGATTTTCTCTTTGAGGCTGTGCACACCTACACTTTAATTTGGGAAGCAAATGAGTCAGTGGAGGAGAATTCTCTCAAGCTCAAGGAAACCACGATAATGGAATCTCAGATGACGGGAGTTGTCCGTGTCCATGTTTAACCTTCTGCTTAGTTGAGGACCCTCTTGACTTTATTGTGTGTTTCTGCCTATTGCTGCAGTATTTCAGATGGTACCAAAACATAGCAGATTACAGGAGACTACAGTGACAACTTGCAAAAAGTGGTTTTGTATTGTGGGTGTATTTAACAATTCATTATGCTTTAATCTTTTCACCAGAAAGTGTACCCTTTCTTGGCATTTAACGTGAAGTAGTCTCTCTTATGGAATACACTTTCAGTTTTGGTTACAATCTAGTGGTGTAATAAGTTTCCTTCTAATACTTTTCTAGACAAACTATAGCATGATCAAAACCAGACAGCTCTGAATATTCTGGGCACTGTGTCAGCTATCCAGGGGCAGACAGTCACTTATGATATATAAAGATAATACTGTAAATTAAGAGTCTGAAGCAGACCTTTGTGAACTGCATCTTAAGTGAAAGCAAGTTGCTATTTCTGGATGTTTTTACACAGCCCTACTCCCCTTAGAAATCTTTATTTTGCATGTGATCTCCACCAAACACCTGTAAAAAAGGCATTCCACCCACTGCAGGCCTGTCTGATGAAAAAGCTAATCCACAAGGGGTGAGGGGCAGTCACAGACAGTATGGTGGGGCTAAGAAACATATGGCTTCCTCACTTAATATTGCTGCACAGTTGTTCCACACCATATTCCCTTAAATGGGCATTAACTCTGTAGCCAAATTAGCAGACTATAAAACAAATGAAAATAGAGGCATTTTTTGGTATTACAAAGCTCCCCCCTCCAAAACCATGAAATATGACTTAACAGTGTCTATCAGGTGTGTGTGTGTGTGTGTGTGTGTGTGTGTGTGTGTGTAGTATGTTGCATATAAAAAATGATATATGCTTTAATCTGTACTTCGCTTAATCAGTCTCTACAGAGACACCATCTGATTTTTCTGACTGATGGAAGAGACTGGTTCCTTTCAGGATCTCCTTCTGTCCCTTTCTGCTGAACTAAGAAGGTTTTAAATACATAAAAAATCATGTTCTCCTCTTTTGTTAACTTCCTGGTGATGTGTATTTTTTTTCCTTAGGCACCAAGGAGTATAGATTTCAACACGAAATATATGTATCTATTAGTGTAAATTCATGTAGGTCAACTATAAAAGTAAATCAGTAAGTAGCATTGTTGTGAATTAAGTTTCTCCATAATCAGTGACAGGGATAAGAGTGCTTTACTCTGGGAACCTTGTTTTACTGGTGAATCATTTGAATACTGTTACGGGCTTCCCATGTTGTATGTACTTCCATTTTTGCTACTATATTCAATCCTTTTCTTATACGTTGATCCTTAATATGAGAATTTTTGAGTCAAAATCTTTCTAATTACCTAGTCTGGCCCTCTTATTTAAGGAGAAAACGGACCCAGGGAAGCCAAAGAACTTGCTTAAAGTCACACAGTCCGCTAGTTCATGGCAGACTTTGGTTCTGGTCCCTTGGCCCTCATCTTCTTTCTATAACACGTTACTGCTTCCAGTAATTATATAATTATTTAAATCCTCAAAGCAAGGAAGAACACTTGTGAGTTTTCCTTCCAGAAGAAATGATGATTTGTTCTTAGCCATCCATTCTCTCATTGGTGAGAAAAATGCATAAATTTGCAAGATGGTGGGCCACCAATATGGCAAAGACGTTTTCTTTGTATGACAACCAACTGACCCTTAAATGAATTGAACCTATGACCCCCTTCCTCATTAGCTCCAAAAAAGCTAACTAGCCCAGAAACAATTGTTACAAGCAAGCTACAACACAAATTCACCATGTTATTCCTGTGGGATTAATTAGAGAGCTAAAACAATGCTTTATCATTGAAAGACATACAAAATCATATTGTTATGTTCTTCGGGCTTGTGAACCTCTTGAAATTTTATGCAAAATTTTATGTAAGAGCAAATATACATTGCTCTTGGGAGAGGGTTCCAAGTTTCCGTAAGATTTTCACAATATGTATGTGTGATACAAAATAGGTTAAAAACAATTGTTCATGCTCCAGTGACTTGTGCTGATGTCATCCCTGGTGTTGGTACTCTACCAAACACACAAGAATTGCATTATGCTTTGTTAAACTGGAGGAATATATTATTTCTGTTTTTTCCTTGAGGAGAAAAGAAGGAATAGAAAGTAAATATACACATGTGGCCCTTATAATTAGCACTAAATCAATAAAGACTAATTTGGGATATTATGAAAATTTAGTTAATGCTAGTTTGAGTAGAGATGGATATCACCCAAGTCTTGAGTGCTGACTTCGGGACACAAGGAGAAAAATAATTCTGCAGCCTGGAGTGTGGGGCACATGATGGTATCCAGGAAAAGGAGAGTAGAACGGGCAAAGAATAAAATACTCAAATATTTGACAGCATCTTTAACTTACTTAGACGCTATGTAAGAAATAAATTGTCAGTAGGACCTTCCTAGTCATCAGGGGGTTAAAGCACTATAAAGAAACTTGCATATGTACTTTGTTATCCAAGACACAGATAGAGAGATGTCATTCTACTGATATATTACATAAATCATGGTGCCAGCCAGAAAAACAACAGATGACCAATTTGTACAAAGCATTTTTTCCTTATGTTACATTTATTTAAAATACATTAAATCGTTGTGCTAAAATTGAGGCAGCTGGCAGTCCAGGCAACCTTATAAGATTTGTGTTTTCTGGACCCAGGCCCATTCGTTTGGAAAGGTGGATTCATTGGGCTAGTATATTTGCTTAGTCATATGCCAAGCCCTTGGGGCAGTGCAGGTAGTCCAGAATTTACCATGCATTCATTTTTTTGCTCTTATCAGGAATTTTCTGACAAATGGAAGTCAGATGGTTGATACCCATTTACTCCCAAGTGAAGTCACTAATTAATGGTAACGAGGCTCAACCCAAAGAAAAAGACTCAAATGGGATGGAATCTGAAATATCTGGCTGTATTCCAGGGGCCTCTTCTCTCTTTTCATGTTCGTTGACATTGATGTGATGCCTAGTTGACCTTAGGAATAAAAGTCAAGTCTGAGTTGAGTAGGTTTATGTAAACTGATTAAAGCATGGGCCATGTTTTAGGAATTTTAGGGTTTGCTGCTGCATTTTTTTTTTAAATTTTTATTGTGGTATAGTTGATTTACAATGTTGTGTTAGTTTCAGGTGTACAGCAAAGTGAATCTGTTATACGTATGTCCACTCTTTCTTAGATTCTTTTCCCATATAGGCCATTACAGAGTATTGAGTAGATTTCTCTGTGCTTTACAGTAGGTCCTTATTATTTATCTATTTTATGTATAGTAGTTGTGTATATGTCAATCCCAATCTCCCAACTTATCGCCCCACCCCTGCTCCTTTACCCCCTGATAACCATAAGTTTATTTTCTATATCTGTAACTCTATTTCTGTTTTGTAGATAAGTTCATTTGTAACCTTTTCTTAAATTCCACATATAAGCGATATATGATATTTGTCTTTCTCTGTCTGACTTACTTCAGTCAGTGTGAGCTTTCATCAGATTCTTAATGGGACTGATAACCCTCACAAAAGCATAAGAACCACTGGTGAGGGTTTTATAAATACTCAGTTAAGTCAGCTTCCAACGTCTGTTGTCAACCACATTCAAAACTAATAATGGATAAACCAGAGCCAGAACATAGAAGCCCATTTCAAGTGGTCCAGTCTCACATTTCTGCACCTTGGTTAGTGACAGCTTAACCTCTAGGGATGAGTGTTCTTAGAGGGTTTTGGTAGTGTGAATACCTACGTAAAGTGGTCATTCGAATGTGAAGGTGTTGCTTTCAACAGATTTTTCTTCCCTGTTGGCCAATAATCTGAAGATGGAAGAGATTTCTTCAAGAAGCTGAATCTTGAAAATTGAAGTCACCGAAAGTGATAGGATTGTATTTGAATTCAACAACTATTTTTGTGTCACTACTGTATTCACAACATGCCAGAAGCATATTTGGTAAATTTTTAAGGACTTACATGTTTTTTTTCTTAGGATATTGAATTCAGCATAAGAAAGAAATACAAAACAAAGTCTGTTCTCAGTTTATGATTGTCATGGAGAGATTTGTATTTTGGGGAGCCATGCAAACAAAGAGCAGTTCCAGACCTTGAATTGTACCCAGTTGAATGTCCTAATAGAATATTTGATATAGACAGAGATGGCCGTAACTGGTTAGAAAAAGGAGAGGTTATGGAAGATCCTTTACCTAAAGAGGTCATTATGGAAAGTCTCTATAAAGGATATTGTTGGAAGAGGTAGGAATTGAAATAAGTTCTAAACTGTAGAGAAGATTTAGATATGTAGAATTGGGAGAGCACTTAATGGTGTTGGCTGGTAATGAGATCATACCATCACCATTAGAGTGGATATAAGGCGAGTTTTATTTGTGAGTCCTATAAAAAAATAGGTTAGTGGCTTCCACACTGGAGATGGACCAAAAAAAAAAAAAAAAAAAAAAGCAGAAGAAAGGAATAGAATTTTTTTCTTTAAAAACTAAGGGTGTGGGGCTTCCCTGGTGGTGCGGTGGTTGAGAGTCCGCCTGCCGATGCAGGGGACACGGCTTCGTGCCCTGGTCCGGGAAGATCCCACGTGCCGCGGAGCGGCTGGGCCCGTGAGCCATGGCCGCTGAGCCTGTGCGTCTGGAGCCTGTGCTCCGCAACGGGAGAGGCCACAAGAGTGAGAGGCCTGTGTACCGCAAAAAAACAAAAAAAAAAACAAAAAAAAACTAAGGGTGTGTTACAAAGTAATGCAGTCAACCTTGAGGAATTGAAAATGTTTCCACCAAGAGTGAGAACTGGAAAGGGCAGAAGTCAAATGCTCTTAAGAGTTGTATTAGAGATAGATCCACTTCAGTGCTAGAATCCACTTAAGCAGAACATATTCATGAAGGAGTACCCAGGATTGGGAACCCAGAACAAGAATATTCTCTCAATGAGTAGCTTTGGTTGACTTTTAAAGGATTGAGACAACCCTGGGATTTCTTATTTTCATCTCAACTAACAGATATATTATTTATATACTGTTAATTAGACATATTACAATGTATATATAGAAAGATTAAAGTATGGTAGGATAAAGTAGAACATATATGCTAGTAGAATACCCCAAAACTAGTAACTAAGAACCTTGTGAAAGATTAAACTATTTATTAGAGTCTGAATTTTTAATTGATTTGAAATCATGTCCAACCATTTTTTCCCACTTGAATGTGTGACACATCTTGAAAATTATCAAGGTTTTAATGGCAAAAAGAAAGGAATTATGTAGATCTCAGTCTTCTACAAAATGATCAAAGTCAGAACTGTGGCTAAGTTTGAGTCTCAGTTTACTGTAACATTAATTTCTTTCCTTTTTCTTTCCCCTTCCCTCTCCCTTTCCCCTACTCTCTCCTCTTCTGATTCTTTCTGAGTTAGAATTTGAATTCTTGAATTATCAGGAATAGTTTCCTCACGCAAGGGGACTACACCTTTCTGCATTTTAGTAGGATGTAAAATTTTAGGCAATTTATCATAAAATCATTGATCTCCATCCTATCTGGATATACCAAGCATGGTCAAGGATAACAGTAGAATATAGAGGTTCAGTGTTTAGGCTTTGGAGTCAGAAGAACTTGAACTTGAATCCTGGCTTCTTCACTTACATGTTATGGTCAGATTACTGAAACTCTTGGAGTCCCAGTTTCCTCATCTGTTAAGTGGGTGTTATCATACTTTACAGATTTGTTGCAAATATTAAATAAGATAACATACGCAGAGCACTTCATACAATGCCTGGAACACAAAAAGCCTACAGTAAATTGTACCTTTTGATACAGCACTCACACCTGACTTTAGACTTGGCTCTTCAGTTGTGGCTATAATATTAGCCTGGCCAGTGGAATATCTGAGAGACATTTTACCATCACTTGCACATTAAAAAAATTGTATACTAGACTTTAGGAAATAGACCCTATTTGATTATTGACTACATCCTTGAGAAATCATTGTGTAAAATGTAGACTCAGCCTTGCTCTGCACCTGGTCCTTTAGAATCCTTCTCCCATTCCTCCTCTTCAGCAGGGAGCAACTTAGTATTGCTGAATTTGTAGTGATGTTACAGAACCCCTGGAGGATAAATCCTTCAAATTGGTTAGCGTGCATATTTGGTGGCTTTTTTTTTTCCTGACAATCTTAATATCTGTTTTTAATATATGCAATCCATGCCCTAAATGCTGATTAGCTAAGTTGGAGATCGAATAATTTTCTTGGGTGTAGAACATACATTTTTCTTTAAGAAGTGCTGAAATAAAGATCTACAAGACAGCTTCTCTTAAGTGGGTAGAAATATCTGCCTTACAGATTGGCCAGAATAGATATTTATCTGATTAATTGTAACTGTCCTCAAAAATAACTCATACATCTAAACTCTTTAAGTGGTATATAGGAACTGAACCGTTAGAATCAATGAGAGTTGAGTAACTAAAATCTCATGCCGTGCTTTAAAGCTAAAAAGCTTGTCCAAAAAACCCCCCAAACCTCCCAAAGCCACTGACTGTATTTAGCCCAAACATTGTGGAAAATCATCTCAGCTCCTTTGGTAGATAATGTGCATTGACATAAAAGCTAAGTACAGTTCACAGAACTTGAGAACTTCCTGACATTTGAGCGAGATAATGCAATTGTGAGCTTTAAAACGGTAGTCTACATGTATGTTTGTTTGACAATCTGAAATGTTTCCAAGAGGCCATTAGGGCCTTTCAGGTAGATAATGCACAGAATGAAATTTGCAGTTTTGCCCAAACATGCCTTTAGAAGACATGACATTCTCCAGTGACTCTACTGTTATAGTCTGACAGGTCACCTCTTATTCACATCCTAGATTGTTTTCACTCGTTACCTCTCCATTTCAGTTTTGTGTTTTCTTTTCATATTCTCCAAAGCAGAACTATTTGCTTTTCAAATGCATCCTACAGAAAAATCAAGCATCTTTATAGCTATGCTTCAGTGGTGACACCGGCTGAAGAAAGCAAGGGATTTTGAAATGGGAGCCAAAATATCCTGGCACTTCAACTGTACACCAGGGACTAAAATCCTAGACCTGTCCTTCATGTGCCACATTGTGATTGGTGACTGTGGCCAAAATGTTGCATAAACTCACTCCCTGTTCTAGGAATATGGGAACATGTTTCGGAATTTAGGCTCCATTGCTCGTCATGGGAATATTTGCATGTCTTCTTGGGGAAATGGTCTTAAAAACAGAAAGAGTCAGTCCTTAGGCTTTTCTTTGGTCACTTTGGTGGAGGGGAGTTTTAGAAAAGCGGCTGAAAGCTGGAGTAATGCAGCTGGTTTTGTGCTTCCTTGAGGCTTTTTCACTGCCTGTCTTTAGCATCTTCGCTTCATTGCCCACGTGTCGCCTGCGCTTAGCCATGAGGTGATATATCCTCTTCCATTCCAAAAACATTGATCTAAGTCTTCCTCCTTCCATTTTTTAATAAATCTTAGTGAAGCAATGTAACATTCCAGGTCAGTCCTGTAGAGCTGTTCTGGCCTCACCGGAGTTGCTGCTGCAGAGCATGGAAACTTGCTGGCACAATATTGCAAAGTGACTCTGTGGGGGCTGGATGACTTCCAGCCAGCAATGAACCATGGCCAAGAAACGCCAATATGGATAATGCAAACAAGAGAGATTTGGGGCACATTTTGATTTAACCATCTGATTTAATTGACAGAATAAATGCACCTGTCAACGGGTAATATTCTTGTGATTAGTTTTGGCTGTGATGATGAGATGATGTTAAAAGAATGTCAGAACAACCTGTCCTGGGACTCTTACAGGCAGTTCTGAGCGAGGGAAGGTCAGTTTTTAGCTAGTTAAAAGAAGCAGGATGATCCTCCTGTAATGTGAGGGTATTTTATGGAGACGGCAAATGTTTTATTTGACGTTTTCCCTCTGTGCTTAGCCTTCACCACAAATCAGACCAGGAAGGGGATAGAGGCACACAGAAGTAATTGGCTTTTGAAACACTCTCTGTGGCTACTGGGGATAGTCGTCATTTGGAAATGGAAAACTCAAGTTGTTAAGCCTAAGGCTGCGGCCCAAGTGGTCTTTCTTCCCCCTCCCCCACCCCAGGTTGTGGTTCTTTAGCTGCTAGAGTAAGCTATTTAAACAGAATTTCAGTGGGATGAGAATTCAAAGAGGCTTTTACGTCCTGTCTTATTCAGAGAAAATGTTGTAATTTATGAACTTAGAACAAGTATTTTAATTAATACTCGCTCGTTCCTTCATTAACCCTTTGCAACCCAACCCCAATCTCCTCTTGGGAAGTTGTGCTCCTGACGTTGCTAATGACTGAATGAGCAACTCTAATACCTTCTCTGGGCTCTCAGTATCTGCTTTCAGTGCAGCTTAACACTGTTGACCTTTCTCTCATGTTTGAAACTTTCACTTCCCTTGGCTTTCCGGATTGAGCTCAGATCTCTATTTCTTGGTCTCCTCCACTGGCGACTCATTCTTTATCTACTCTGTGTAGCCGTTATCCAGATTCTTAGGTCTGGACACCTTCTATTTTCTCCCCTCATTTTTCCTCCTGAAGATTTCCCCCCATTCCTGTGGTGTTCCTCCTCCTCCTCCTTCCACAGATGCTTCCTAATTTACCTTCCAGAACAGAGTCTATACCTAATACCTGGTCACATAATCAGTGGACAGCAAGATGCATCCCACACTGACCAAGTTGTTCTGACTCTTCCATTTCTATTGCTAAACATTATCCCGGATAAACCACAATCTCTAAATCATGAAACAAAACTTTTTGGAATAGAAATCCCTTTGAGTATCTGATAAAGGCTGTGGATTTTCTTCTCAGCAAACATTTATACAAACATATATACAAGGGTGGTTCCTAAACTCTTTGAATTCTATCCCTTAGCATTTTGAGGAATCACTATCTTTGGATTAATAACACCTGCTCTGAGCATCTTTGAATCCTTTTATTTTTCTCCTTCAGCCAGCCAGCGACCAAGTCCTGTAGCGTAGTGTTTCTCAAAAGCTGGACTGTAAACCAAGAATCACTTGCTTTTTCTCACCCTTCCCTCCTTGAATCAGAATCTGTTTGGATGAGACAAGGAAACATGTGCTGTTTAAAATAGGCACAACCTAGTCTGAGATCCACTGCTACGGAGTGTGCTTTTCTAGTGCACTTTCCTTCCACTCTTTCATTTATGTTCTCATTGACAGCACCCCACTGCCACTTTCATTACCTTTCACCTGGGATGTTGTAATAATTACTACCACTACTGACTGCCTACTTAATGCCAAGTGCTTTTCATGCATTATCTCATTTAATGGTCACAAGTCCCTAGGAGGTAGGCACTATTAACTCATCCTATCGTTGTGGAAAATCAACCTAAGAAAGATTAAGCAAGTTGTTCAAAGCTACACAGCTAGTAAGTGGTTGTGCTGCGATTCAGATCTAGAGTTATTGAGTCCCAAACTTTGGATGCTTCTCCAGGGCACCCCACTGCCTCTCATTGCTGTAGCTTCTCTCCCTTTTATCTGTCTCTGCATAATTAATTAGTTGTTTTCAGATTTATTTTACTGAAGACAATTTCTGCCAACTTGAATAATAATTTTTATTTTTACTTGGGGTGTAGTTGTTTTACAATGTTGTGTTAGTTTCTGCTGTACAGCGAAGTGAAGTGGAGTTCCCTGTGCTATGCAGCAGGTTCTCATCAGTTACCTATTTTATACATATTAGTGTATATATATGTCAATCCCAATCTCCCAATGCATCCCACCCCCTCCTTTCCCCTCTTGGGGTCCATACGTTTGTTCTCTACGTCTGTGTCTCTATTTCTGCCTTGCAAACTGGTTCATCTGTACCATTTTTCTAGATTCTACATATATGTATTAATATACGATATTTGTTTTTATTTTTCTGACTTAGTTCACTCTGTATGACAGTCTCTAGGTCCATCCACGTCTCTGCAGATGACCCACTTTCATTTCTTTTTATGGCGGAGTAATATTCCATTGTATATATGTACCACATCTTCTTTGTCCATTCATCTGTTGATGGGCATTTAGTTTGATTCCATGTCCTGGCTATTGTAAATAGTGCTGCAGTGAACATTCTGATGCATGTGTCTTTTTGAATTATGGTTTCCTCTGGGTATATGCTCAGTAGTGGGATTTCTGGGTCATGTGGTAATTTTATTTTTAGTTTTTTAAGGAACCTCCATACTGTTCTCCGTAGTGGCTCTATCAGTTTACAGTCCCACCAACAGTGCAAGAGGGTTCCCTTTTCTCCACACCCTCTCTAGCATTTATTGTCTGTAGAATTTTTGATGATGACCATTCTGACTGTTATGAGGTGATACCTCATTGTAGTTTTGATTTGCATTTGTCTAATAATTAGTGATGTTGAGCCTCTTTTCAAGTGCCTCTTGGCCATCTGTATGTCTTTTTTGGAGAAATGTCTATCTAGGTCTTCTGCCCATTTTTGGATTGGGTTGTCTGTTTTTTTGATATTGAGCTCCATGAGCTGTTTGTATATTTTGGAAATGAATCCTTTGTCCGTTGATTCGTCTGCAAATATTTTCTCCCATCCTGAGGGTTGTCTTTTCATCTTGTTTATGGTTTCCTTTGCTGTGCAAAAGCTTTTAAGTTTCATTAGGTCCCATGTGTTTATTTTTGTTTTTATTTTCATTACTCTAGGAGGTGGGTCAAAAAAGATTCCTATGTTTTCCTCTAAGAGTTTTATAGTCTCTGGTCTTAGATTTTTGTCTTTAATCCATTTGGAGTTTATTTTTGTGTATGGATGGTGTTAGGGAGTGTTCTAATTTTATTCTTTTACATGTAGCTGTCCAGTTTTCTCAGCACCACTTATTGAAGAGACTATCTTTTCTCCATTGTATATCCTTGCCTCCTTTGTCATAGATTAGTTGACTGTAGGTGCATGGGTTTATGGGTTTTCTATCCTGTTCCTTTGGCCTATATTTCTGTTTTTCTGCCAGTACCATGCCTTGATTACTGTAGCTTTGTAGTATAGTCTGAAGTCAGTGAGTCTGATTCCTCCAGCTCCAGTTTTTTGTTTCTTCATTGCTTTGGCTGTTTGGGGTCTTTTGTGTTTCCATACTAATTGTGAAATTTTTTATTCTAGTTCTGTGAAAAATGCCATTGGTAGTTTGATATGGATTGCATTGAATCTGTAGATTGCTTTGGGTAGTACAGTCATTTTCACAATGTTGATTCTTCTAATACAAGAACATGGTATATCTCTCCATCTGTTTGTATCACTTTTAATTTCTTTCATCAGTGTCTTATAGTTTTCTGCATATAGGTCTTTTGTCTCCTTAGGTAGGTTTCTTCCTAGGTATTTTATTCTTTTTGTTGCCATGGCGAATGGGAATGTTTCCTTAATTTTCTTTCTGAACTTTCATTGTTAGTGTATAGGAATGCAAGAGATTTCTGTGCATTAATTTTGTGTCCTTCAACTTTACCAAATTCATTGACTAGCTCTAGTAGTTTTCTGGTGGAATCTTTAGGATTTTCTATGTATAGTATCATGTTATCTGCAAACAGTGACAGCTTTTTCTTTTCCAATTTGTATTACTTTTATTTCTTTTTCTTCTCTGATTGCATGCTAGGAATTCCAAAATCTATGTTGAATAATAGTGGCAAGAGTGGGCATCCTTGTCTTGTTCCTGATCTTAGAGGAAATGCTTTCAGTTTTTTACCATTGAGATGATGTTTGCTGTGGGCTTCTCATATATGGCCTCTATGATGTTGAGGTAGGTTCCCTCTATGCCCACTTTCTGGAGAGATTTTATCATAAATGGGTGTGTAATAAATTATATCACCTTACATTGTATTTGTTTTTTCTGTCTTTCCATTAGACCACAAGATCCTTAAATTAAATTCATGGGCTATGTCTGCCCTGATGTAGAGGAAGAACCCAACAAATGTTTTGAAGAAATAATATCTTTACATTATGAGAAAACTTTAGTGATCTCATGCTGGCCACTGAGTAATTTCTAAGCTGCTTAGTGAGTCATTCAAGCTTCCATATTAGATTTGATCCCTCTTTTCCTTATCTAACATTTCCTGTGTTGTAGTCAAGTATACTTTCCCAGATACGCTCTTTGCTTATTCAACTTTCGTCCTTTTATCTTTGCTATTCTCTTGGTCTAAGAATTCTTTCTGATCTATTTTATTATTGAATATTACAGGTCTATCAGGCATTAAACACAGATTTCACATTTCTGTGAGGGATTTCCTATTCTTTTCCTGTTCCAAATCTGATTTATTCTCAGAACCGTTATAGAACTTTGCATCATCTTTAAGCTACTAGTTTTATTGTTTCTATTGTATATAGTTGTGCTCATATATAATTTGGCCCACATTTTAAATCTGTTAATAACAGTGTAATGTCTTACTCATATTTGGAATTTCTGTATATCTACAAGAGTGACTTGCATATAGAAGATACATAACAACTTACTGAATATGTCACTTGTCAGAAATTCAGTGTGAGAAAATTTGATAAAATAGTATATGCATAAAATATGTTTAAAAGGTTTAAAGATATTTTTCCAACCAACCATACTTATGACTCTTTACATTATGCCCAGTTCTTGGATGAATAAAGATCAATTTAAAAAGTTTTAGAGAAGACATCTTTGTTATGCCAGGTGGGATGGTTATCTAAATATCTTTAAACATGGTATTTTTGATGCCCCAAGTGAATTACTGGCAGATCCTCAAGTCCCAATAATCAACAGCACCTACACATCTACAGACTTGTCCATATTGGTATATTTAAACTTTTACTTGGTGGCTATTTTCCCATTATCCTAGGCTTTAGGATAACTTTGGTTTCATGCCTCTCCAACAAGCTTACAGGCAAATCAAAATTGATAATGTGGGTGGACTTTGAGTCTCAGACATCTCTGTGATGTTTTGAATCTGGACTGTTAACTGACTGTCAGGGGTAATACATATGGTGACTTGAATTAGATTTGAATCTTGGGCCCCAGAGTGAAAGATAAGTTAACGATATGCTTTAGCAAAAGAAAAGGGACAGTATGCTGACAATTTAAGAAGTATAAGTAATAACTTAGGTTCCCTTGAATTTCACATGACCTTTCAGTAAAAGAACTAAACATTGGGACACTTGGCTCACCAATCTGTAGAGATGAGATCTGTGGGAGTAACCTGGCAAGCTATTGGATGACACTGCTATCTCACCAACTTGCAGCTGAAAGTGAATTTATCTGGTTTTAAACAGGGTTACAAAGAATGGAAGGTCTCTAATGACAGGTTCAGTGGTTTAACATACCACTAAACAAAGGGTTGGAAAAAGCTAGGGTTGATTGCAGATGCTCTTGGTAGCAGGAGGCTTTAAGCCTTATGCTTAAGTCATTGAAACCAGATGTTCCAATAGAGGGCACTGGAGCAGAGAGGCAGAGAGTGACTGAGTCCAAGCACGACTTAAAGTTGCCACATTTTCCAGGACGGTTTTTTTTTTTCTTTGCGGTACGCAGGCCTCTTACCACTGTGGCCTCTCCCGTTGCGGAGCACAGGCTCCGGACGCGCAGGCTCAGCGGCCATGGCTCATGGGCCCAGCTGCTCCGCGGCACGTGGGATCCTCCCGGACAGGGGCACGAACCTGCGTCCCCTGCATCGGCAGGCGGACTCTCAACCACTGCGCCACCAGGGAAGCCCTCCGGCACCGCTTTGACCCAACTGGGTGAATGGTGGAGACTTAGTAAGGAGCTTGAGAACTGATCATTCACAAATTCAGTTTGACAAATTTACATGAGAGAGCACGAGTGGAGATAATAGTATGGGAAAGCTTTGAGAACATAGATTACATATGTATTACATAAACATAACATTAAAGGGATATGTTATGTGCACAGTTATTAGCACAGAGGCTTGTTTTTCTTCTGGATTATTGCGTGAAGGTGATAATCTAGGTTTGGTACATTTTTTGGTACATTTACATTTTCTGTAAAGGACATTATTCTGTAAATATTTTAGGTTTTATGGGCCACATACAATACCTCCCTCCTTTTTTTTCCTCGTCCTCATCCTGCTCATCTTTCTACTCCTCTGCTTTTCCTCCTTCCTCTTTAAGAATGTAAAAATCATTCTTAGTTCACAGGCCATACAGAAACATGCCACAGGCTGTGTTTGGCCTGTGAGCCATAGTTTCCTGACCCTTGTTTGAGCTAATTGAGCACTCTAGTAAGTAAACAGTTTCCATACCAACGATGAATGGATTTATAATAGTCACAGAACTGTGACTCCTAAATTTATGTCAGCCAACATTTACTTTTATTTTATTTTTTTTTTTTTTTTTAATTTTCAAGTACTTGGGCCTCTCACTGTTGTGGCCTCTCCCGTTGCCGGAGCACAGGCTCCGGACGCGCAGGCTCGGCGGCCATGGCTCAGGGGCCCAGCCGCTCCGCGGCATGTGGGATCCTCCCGGACCGGGGCACGAACCTATGTCCGCTGCATCTGCAAGCGGACTCTCAACCACCGCGCCACCAGGGAAGCCCTTACTTTTATTTTTGATTATTGTTCAAAATCTAAAAATACTTTATAATAAGTAGTATAAGAATTAGTTATCATGTATTAAAATATAATTATAGAAAATAATTTAACGTGGGATAAATATTTTTAACCCAAGTAAATATTAAGCACTGTAAATATCAAAAAATTACTTTCAGAAATAGGAGAATGGGCTCCAAAATGAAGTTTACTTTAATTGAAGATGTAGAGACGTACTTGAATATTTGGTATACTAATTCATCACTGTTGTAAAAATAATCCCACACAAAACCGTCCTGTGGCTGCCTAGCTTAGTTCTTATGTGTTTCTAACGTCTGAGTCATAGGTTTCCTTTTCACGTTTCTATCCTTGACTGCTTTCCCTATCTCTATTTGCAGCTCCTTTGGTTTACCATAAAATTCTCTGTTAAATTTATTTTGCATGGCACAAATGCATAAACCATGAGTGCTGAAGTGTAGAGTTGGTGTTTTATTTGGTTTCTGAGGTCATTGAGACAATAGTGTAAGTATTTACCGATTGGTTTTCTTTTGTACTTTAATTCAGAATATCCAGGCATTGAGTATAGAGAGCAAAGAATAGGTTAAAAACAGTTCTTCAAACAGTTAATGTGCATCAGCCTTCTTATTAGTAGAGCTTGAAAGATGAGGAATGAAGAACTAATAGGTAAATTAAGGGGCTGAATTCATTACAAAAAAATAATAGGAGAGTGTGGAAATAGGATTTGATAGTTTCCCCTGTAGGACTGTTACAACCTCCAAGATAGTTTTCCCCTGCCAATATTCTTGCTGCAGCAATACGTAAGAGAAGACATCGCCAGCCTATCAGATAATACACATTTGGAAATACACTTTAAGTTTGATGGGAATGGTTGTTTTGAATAAGATGCAGAAATTATTTTCATATTTGAATGTGGTTATCTGCAAATCCCTGCAAAGGCTCTTCTATCCTCAGATATTCATTAATTGTGAAGATAGGGTGATTCAGCTATGTTTTGAACTGTGAGTGTATAACACCACCCCAGTCTTGAATTTATTTTATATTGAGAAGTGTTCTACTATTTGTGATGCTAATTCTTGAGAATTTTGTTTTTATACTAGAGCTTCTTTCCCATACAGCATTAAAAAAATGAACCTTTTATAAACAAATACGTACCATTCAGCAGTAAGATAGGGCTATTTCTCATTATTCTTATGGAGCAGTCATTAAGGTTAGACAGTCAGAAAGGGGGCGGAACATGGAAAAGACCAGTTTTGAAAGTTATTTCCTTACCTGTAGATTAGTGTATTTGCGACCAACTTTTCACTGGCATCAACGTTAACATGACTTCAGTTTCAAGTAAAGGAGAGAATAAAATTAGACCTTATTTTCCAATTTATATAAACAGGCCCCTTGTTCCCCTTGTTCTTGACATACACTCCTTGCTTCTGTGTCTGTGGCGTTCTGATATGATACCTGGAAGTTAGCTGACAAGGGCGTTAAATTTGCATTCAAGTGAATTTTTTACATTTTCATAGAGGAGTCTTAAAAATCAGGAACCTTTCAGACTCAAGAAGATGAAAATATAAGAGCAAAATGTACAAGTTGGTATTTTTGAACATGTATGTACAAAAACATGCAACCTGCAGACCACAATACTGCAGAGATTCTCTTTGCTTTTTCCACATATGAGATGCCTGGGTTCACCACTTTATAGTACTAAGAAAAGTTCGAAACTTTCATATTTTTCAAATTTGCTGGTTCCTAGAATAATAGTGTATATCAAAGAAGAGAAAAGTTGTCCTTAAAAGAAGCACATACTTTAATTATCCTGGCAGATTGCATCTTGAATGTTTAGGCTGCTGTCGTGGCCTAACTTCATCTCTAGAGCTCACCAGAGGTCCTGGAGGGTGGCTTCTATTTGAAGATAAGAGCAAGTGGAGGAGACATGGACTCAAGGCAACTCTTCTAGATTCTCACTGAGCCAAGTTCAAGTGGCTGCGACACTCAGAAGGAATAAAGAATCAGAGTATGGATTCCTAGCTTGAAGCTTTCAACTGGGATATGAATCTGCCCTATTCACCTTCCAAAAAACTAATCCCAAATCAGTTTATGGGATTAGTGCAGTAAATCCGTTAATGGTATTTGAGGCATTTTCATGAGAAATAGCTTCTGCAGGGTGTTTTCTCCTATTTTATTCCTTTATTCAGTAAGGTTCTTGCTTGAACATCTTATAAACTATAAAGAAAGGGGGCTTGGAGCCCTGAATGTTAAAGCAGACCTCTAACTCTGATATTGTAGATTTTTAAAATCAAAACCTGGTCAAACTATACATGATCTTTTAATAGGTGCCTATTTGTCCGTGAGGAAGGGACACGTTATGCTCTGTGTTGTTATTTGAAGGAAATTAATTTTTTACAAATGTTTAAAAATTCACTCTGAACTGAGTGAATGATCAGTTTGCCAATGTTTGATGTTTTGATTTCCTGTTCTTTTTGCGGTACGCGGGCCTCTCACTGATGTGGCCTCTCCCGTTGCGGAGCACAGGCTCCGGGCGTGCAGGCGCAGTGGCCATGGCTCACGAGCCCAGCCGCTCCGCGGCATGTGGGACCTTCCCGGACCGGGGCACGAACCCGTGTCCCCTGTATCGGCAGGCGGACTCAACCACTGCGCCACTAGGGAAGCCCTGATTCCCTGTTCTTAAAAGCAGGATTAAAGAGGTAGCCTAAGTAGTGGAAGGACTCCAGCCTAATAATGGAAGTAGTAAACTTACCGAGTAGAAGACAGTTTCTCATCTCCAGCATAGCTTTTTTAGTTGCTTTCTTATGCTCTCACCTTTTACTCACTCAGCTAGTGTGTGCCATATGCTACAGTGTGCACTGGGTCCTTGCCCTTGAGGAGGGCAGTGACATCTCCTATTTCTTGAATTGGTCTCAGTTATTATGCTTCATAGAATATATAGACTCTTCTAAATTTTTTGGTGGGAAGCTATCTGCTTTGAAATACGTGGCATTTTTTCCACTGATTAAAAAATTATTTAAATTAAAAAATTATTGCATGTTTGATTTCCATATTTGTCTATAGCATTCTAGTAATGTTTATGAAATATCTATTGGAAATTTAAGTTCTTGTTTAAATGGTGTTTGTGTGTGCACCACTTTTTTAAGCTGTATATATTATCTCTTTTCACATTTCCACCCTCAGAACAAGAAGGTCAAATTCAGCTGCTTCAACTCTCTTCTCTTCCTTCCCTTCTCAATGTTTATTAGAGTTGGACATGAATAGCACTCTCTGTCATTTAAGTGTTTCTGTTTTAACATAATGGAGTTTACTCAGGTGATTTTCTTTTTACTTTTGGGCTTCTACACCGTCTAAAATTAATTAGCTCCCCCATAGTCATTTCTGGAAATTTATAATGCTATTTATCAAGTTTATGAGCAACCTAATTGCTTTAAATCTATTTTGAAATTCATTTAATTACATCAGAGTTGTATTGATGTTTTCTGAATTCAGGACTTTATCAGCTTTTAGGTCATCTTAAAATTTGTTCATTGTCTCAAGTAAGAAATTTACATGTAATTTATACTACTTTTTGCATAAAATAGAAAAAGTGAGAAGACCAATTTGATGAATTAAAGGTGCATGCTGATCCCCACAGCCCATCTTGTGGTGGGGTGACACTCTTCCATTCAGGCAAGTGTCCTATATTAAATTAATGTAAGTAATATATAGGACCTTTGTGGGAAAGAAAAAAATCTTAATCGTGAGACAGCTTTGCAACAAATGGAAATATATATGATGCTTTGGATGGGAAATATTAATATTAAAAAACATAATCACTTTAGAATGGGTAATTGTTATAAGCCTTTATAATTAAGTATAACTTAAATAGGTATGTTAAAATACATAAATCTTAAATACACAGTTCAAAAGATTTTTATAAATTGAACATATTCATGTAAACATCTGCTGTTCTTGAGTGTTCCAGTTGTTTAGCATACCTGTCAACACTTGATATTGCTAATCCTTTTGACTTTAGCCATTTTCATAGGTGTGTAATTGTATAGCATTGTGGCTTTAATTGGCATTTCTCTGATAAGTAATCATTTTGAATACCCTTTCATTTTCTTCTTAGCCAGTTGGACAAACTCTTCTGTGCAGTACCTTTTCATGTCTTTTGTGCATTTCTTTATTTTCTGTAAATTCCTTTCTTTTTAAAATTGAAATATAGTTGGCAAGCAGTATTCTGTTAGTTTCAGATGTACTACATAGTGATTTTGACATTTAAATACATTACGAAATGATCACCATGATAAGTTTAGTAACCATGTGTCCCCATACACAGTTATTACAGTGTTATTGACCATATCATCTGTGCTGTAATTACATCCC
Source organism: Phocoena sinus (assembly GCF_008692025.1). Taxonomy (NCBI): domain Eukaryota; kingdom Metazoa; phylum Chordata; class Mammalia; order Artiodactyla; family Phocoenidae; genus Phocoena; species Phocoena sinus. The sequence goes on along the minus strand of NC_045775.1, from coordinate 48,759,252 downwards.
TGTGACTGTTTCATAACTGGAAGTTTGTACCTCTTAATTCCCTGTACCTATTTTGCCCATGCCCCCTGCTTCTCCCCTCTGGCAACCACCCTTTCTTTCTCTGTATTTATGAGTCTGTTTTCATTTTGTTTTGTTTTTTAAGATTCCACATGCAAGTGAGATCATACAGTATGTGTCTTTCTCTGTCTGACTTAGCTGATTTCACTTAGCTTAATACCCTCCAGGTCCACCCATGTTGTTGCAAATGGCAAGATTTCTTTTTATGGCTGAGTAATATTCCGTTGCACATGTAGTCCACATCTTCTTTATCCATTCATCTGTCAGTGGACACTTAGGCTGCTTCCATAGCTTGGCTGTTGTAAATTATGCTCAGTCAACATAGAGGTGCATATATCTTTTTGAATTTGTGTTTTTGTTTTTTTGGGGTAAATAACCAGAAGTGAAATTGCCGGATCATATGGTAGTTATATTTTTAATTTTTTGAGGAAACTTCATCCTGTTTTCCATAGTGGTTGCACCAATTTATAGTGTCACCAACAGTGCACAAATGTTGGTGTTCCCATTTTGCCACATCTTTTCCCACATTTATTTGTTGTCTTTTTGATGATAGCTATTCTGACAGGTATAAGGTACAATCTTATTGTGGTTTTGATTTGCATTTCCCTGATGATTAGTGATGTTGAACTTCTTTTCATGTGTCTGTTGCCCATCTGCATATCTTCTTTGGAAAAAATGTCTGTTTAGGTCCTATGCCTATTTTTTAATCAGACTTATTTTTTAAACATTGAGTTATATGAGTTCTTTATATAGTTTAGATGTTAACCCCTTATCAGGTATGTTGTTTGCAAATATCTTGTCCTATTCAGTAGACTGACCCTACATTTTGTTGATGGTTTTCTTCACTGTGCAAAGGTGTTTTAGTTTAATTTAGTCCCATTTGTTCATTCTTGCTTTTGTTTCCCTTGCCTGCAGAGACAGATGCAAAAAAATATTGCTAGGAGCAATGTCAAAGAGCGTACTTATCATGTTTTTTTCCTAGGAGTTTTAAGGTATCAGGTCTTACATTAAAGTGTTTAATCCATTTTGAGTTTATTTTCATATATGATGCGAGAAAGTGGTCCAGATTCATTCTTTTGCATGTAGCTGTCCAGGTATTTTCACCATCATTTTTTGAAGAGGCTGTCTTTTCTTCATTGTGTATTCTTGCCTCCTTTGTCATAGATTAATTGACCATATAAGAATGGGTTTATTCTGGGCTCTCTATTCTGTTCCATTGATCTGTGTGTCTGTGTCTCTTTTTGTGCCAGTACCATACTATTCTGATGAATGTAGCTTTGTATTATAGATTGACATTAGGGAGTGTAATACTTCTAGCTTTGTTATTCTTTCTCAAGATTTCTTTGGCTATGTGGGGTCTTTTGTGGTTCTGTACAAATTTTAGGATTATTTGTTCTAGTTCTGTGACAAATGCTATTGGTATTTTGATAAGGATTGCACCGAATCTGTAAATCACCTTGAGTAGCATGCATATTTTAATAATATTAATTCTTCTAATCTATGAGCATGGTATATCTTTCCATTTATGTTGTTTTCAGTTTCTTTCATCAGTGTCTTATAGTTTTCAGAATATAGGCCTTTTACTGTCTTGATTAGGTTATTCCTGTGTATTTTATTCTTATTGATGTAATTGGGATTGTTTTCTTAATTTCTCTTTCTGATAGCTTGCTGTCAGTGTATAGAAACAACAGGTTTCTGTATATTAATTTTCTATCCTGAAAATTTACTGAATTCATTTAATAGTTTTTTGATGGAGTCTTTAGAGTTTTCTAAGTATAATATTATTTCATCTACAAAAAGTGACAATTTTACTTCTTCCTTTCCAATTTGGATTCCTTTTATTTCTTATTCTTTTTTTTTTTTGTGGTATGTGGGGGTCTCACTCTTGTGGCCTCTCCTGTTGCGGAGCACAGGCTCCGGATGCGCAGGCTCAGCAGCCATGGCTCATGGGCCCAGCTGCTCTGTGGCATGTGGGATCCTCCCAGACTGGGGCATGAACCTGCGTCCCCTGCATCGGCAGGTGGACTCTCTACCACTGCACCACCAGGGAAGCCCTATTTCTTATTCTTGTCTGATTGCTGTGGCTAGGACTTCCAATTCAATGTTAAATATAATTGGCAAGAGTGGACATCTTTGTCTTGTTCCTGAAATGTTTTCAGCTTTCCACTCTTGAGTATGATATTGTCAGAGGGTTTGTCAGATAAGGCCTTTATTTTGGTGTGGTATTCTCTCCTTACCCACTTTGTAGAGAGTTTTTTATCATAAATTGATGTTGAATTTTGTCAAACGTTTTTGTGCATTTATTGCAATGATCATATATAATTTTTATTCTTCAGTTTGTTAATGTGGTGTATCATATTGATTGATTTGTGGATACTGAACTATCCTTGTATGCCTGGGATGAATCTCACTTGATCATGATATATGATCCTTTTAATGTATTATTGAATTAGGTTTATTAATATTTTGTTGAGGATTTTTACATCTCTATTCTTCAGTGATACTGGCCTATAATTTTTGTGTGTGTGTATGGTGTCTTTGTCTGGTTTAGGAATCAGAGTGATACCTCAAAGAATGAGTTTGGAAGCATTCCTTCCTCTTTAATTTTTTAGAATAGTTTGAGAAGGATGGTTAACTCTTCTTTAAATTTGGTAGAATTCACCTGTGAAGCTGTCTGGTCCTGGACTTTTGTTTGTTGAATTTTGAAAATTATTGTTTTCAGTTTTATTACTGGTAATGGGTCTGTTCAGATTTTTTGTTTGTTCCTGATTCAGTCTTGGAAGATTGTACATTTCTGGGAATATATTCATTTCTTCTCAGTGGTCCAATTTGTTGGCATATAATTATTCACAGAAATCTCTTATGATCCTTCATATTTCTGTGGTGTCAGTTGTGACTTCTCTTGCATTTCTGAACTTATTAATTTGGGGCTTCTCTTTTTTTCTTGATGAGTCTGGCTAAAGGTTTATCACTTGTGTTTATCTTCTCAAAAAACATCTCTTAATTTCATTGATCTTTTCTACTTTTTAAGTCTTTATTTCACTTATTTTCGTTCTGAGCTTTATTATTTCCTTCCTTCTACTAATTTTGGATTTGGTTTTGTTCTTCTTTCACTATAGTTCCTTTAGGTGTAAAGTTAGGTTGTTTCTTTGAGAATTTTCTTGTTTCCTGAGGTAGACCTGTATTGCTGTAACCTTCACTCTTAGAACTGCTTTTGCTGTATCCCATACATTTTGGAACATTGTGTTTCCATTTCATTTGTCTCCGGGTATTTTTTAAATTTCCTCTTTGATTTCTTCAGTGACCCATTGGTTGTTTAGTAGCATCTTGTTCAGACTCCACATGTTTGTTTTCTCCAGCTTTTTTCTTTTAACTAAATTCTAGTTGAACACTGTTAATGGTCAGAAAAGATGCTTGATATGATTTCAGTCTTTTTAACCTTATTGAGACTGTGTTTTGTGGCCTAGTATGTGATTATCCTGGACTATTCCATGTGCACTTGAAAAGAGTGTGTATTCTGCTGTTTGGGGGTTATTTTCTGTAATTTTCTTATTAATTTGTAGAAGATCTTTATAGATTCTGGATAGGAATCCTTTGTCAAATATATGTATTGCAAATATCTTTTCCTGTTCTGTGTTTTGCCTTTGACATTTGGTGTTTTTGATAAAAAGTTCTTAATTTACTGATGTTTGACTGAATTGATATTTTCCTTTATGATTAGTGCTTTTTGTATCTTAAGAAATACTGTCTATGCTAAGGTCATAAGATATTCTCCTATATTTTATTATAGAATTTTTAAAAATTTACTTTTCTGTTAAGCTGAAGTATTAATAAGTATGTTAACAAGTGTATTTTCTATTAACATTTCCTATTAGGAATTCCCAATTCCCAATGGAATTGATCTTTGTTTACACTGTAAGTTAGGGACCAAAGGTCATTTTTTCCCATGGATGTTCAATTGATGAAGCTGTTTTCCCCAGTGCACTGCAATGATATTTTTGTAGGAAACCAGTTTCTGTATACCTATGACTGTACTTCTGGACTCTCTATTCTGTTTTGGTCTTATTGTCCAAAACCATGGTAACAAGTTTGCTTCCACTGTCTGTGACCTGACCTTTGTGATTGGAATGATACATTGCAGTTATGAGTCATTAATTTATATTTTAGGTAATTGAGCATACCGTTTCCTTTAGATGGGTATATGTGCCTTACAGACAGTTTTCTATTTGATAACTTTTTATGTAACATTGTAGACCAATGGTTTTTATAGACTCAACTTTTCTCTAGTTGAGTATACTTCTATCTTATTCAAATAGTCTATCAAAAACTGGAAATGGGAAGTCCTTTAGGATGGTTTGTTCTTTTTAACACCAATAGCAATCATATTTGATAGCTTCCTTAATATGTTGAAATAAAAATTTCCAGGCATATCTTGAGTTTTCATACCCATCCATGGAATTAATGTCCAACTTTGTTATATTGAAATTGATGTAAGATCAAAATATGGACACTGGTATAGACATGATATTGTTTAACATGAAGATAAAGTGCGAACAATTTCCCAATTTAATGGCAAAGTAGAAACATTTTAAGTTTTATTAAATTCAGTGTTTTTCCATTTACTTCTAACTTTATTTTCTTGTTCTATAAATGTTTTAAATCCATTTTCTTCCTGTTTGAGCTACTAGCTTTACCTTTGTATCATGTACAACATGTGTTTATTAGCTTTGATATGCCATACGATGCTGTATATTACACACTAAACCATGTGTTCAAATTAAAATATTATTGAAATATTTTTAAAGCAACTTAAAACATACAGAAAAGTTGTAAGAATAATATGAAGAACTCCAATATTGTATTTTACCCAGAGGCCCCATTTAAGTTTTGCTCATTGTCTCAATTTCCTATATAGCAGAAGGATCCAGTGTAGGATCATCTGTTGCATCCCGTTGTCATGTTTTTCCTAGTCTCCTTCAACTTGGAATAGTTCTTCACTCTTTCCTTAGTTTTCACGTTTTCTATATTTTTGAGGATTACAGGTCAGTTGTTTTGTAAACTTTCAATTTGGGTAGGTACAAACTGATTAGACCCAGCTTATACATTTTGAGCCTGAATACCCCCATGAAAGTGATGCTGTGGTCTCCTCTTTACATTGTTTCTGCTGACACAAGTTATCATTTTGACCCATTACCGGTGAGTTTTACGTTGATGATTTAGTTAAGGTGGAGTCAGAATATTGACTACATTCATGTATATTGAAAAAAATAAGATAATATTTTGAGGATATGAGGGCCAGGTTTCTCACTGTCGGAGAAACAAGGTACAAATATGGAATGGAGGAAGGCTAGAAAGAACCCTTTGATATTGAATTGGATTTAGAAGTATTGCTGTGAATTCTTAGTTTTCAGTTAGATAATTTGAAATATAAATTAAGATGTAAATGTGCATGTACATATGTATATGTGGATGTATTTTTATATAGCGTAAGTATATTCTTAGCTCTGTGACACCTCAAGCAGTGAGCAAAATTTGCTTTCTAAATACCACTGCTCGTAGGAGAAAGAAATTGTTGGTTCTAGAGTCAAGGCAGGGAATGAAGAAGATGAGCCTGAAATAACTTATTCAACCAGAAAGTATGGAGATTCTCAAAACATGGTGGAGGTATTTCAGAAGGATACAAGAGGAAGCTTGAAAAAGTTCCTGTTGGCCAAATATGAGATATTTTGTGTATGAAAATAAACAATTATAAAAAGAGATTATAACCAATTGAATAAAACAAATCTTTGAGGCCACACTGGTAAAATTTAATAAATGTGAATAATAAAGGAGGAGAAGAGAAAGGTCTTTCTTAGAGTAGACTGTGAACTAATATATGTGGAAGATGTAGAATTAGAAAGTCACCATTTGGCAACCATCAAATTTATAATTAGTACAGGTAAGAAACAACAATTCATGTTAAAACCAATGAGGGCAAGTGTAAGGAGGAATGAGATTTTACATAGTCTCAAAGTACCTATCTACAAAATACTAATTACAAAAGGGAAGTTTCTTTAAAAGAGAGAAAGCTGGCTCTCATTATCTTCAAAATATTTTTTTATTACTCAATCTACATGAATGTGGCCAATCTCCTGATTTAAAGAAGCTACCATCTGTTTATGAGTCCTCCTGAGAGCTTGGACCCCACTGGGACCACATTGCCGTCCCAGCTGAGACACTTTTCTTATGTGAACTTTGACCACCATTGAACTGCCTTCCTTGATGCCTTCTTCGTATCTTTGTAAATATATTAAAAACCACCCTTTATAAAAGTGGTCCTGGTTCCCTATTTCTTTGTTCAAAAGACACTGGGATCATAGGCTTAAGCCAAGACATCAAAGTAACAAAGAAAGGGGAAGATATTTCCTAACACTTTCCATAATTAAAGTCCATTGTTCTACCCATATTATATGCGTATAATAATCAGCTCAGGGTCAGCAGAGCCATCTTTTCTAAAATATACCATAACTAAAAAGCAAAATCTAGTTGTTTAGTACACAATCGTATTTATAATAACATTTCAGTTTAATTGCTTTGTAACCATTTTGTTTTATAACACATAGGAACTTTGAATCATTCTTAAAATTATAAAAATATGTAACATTTAAACTATTTTAAATCTTGAACCTAAAGAGTCAAACACTCTACTTGCCAGGTCTTACATGATCATTTATTTTTCAAATAAAAGTTTCAGAAATGATGGAGTTTACTTTTGCATCTTTATCAGATATCTAGCTAAACAAACTGAGGCAAATCCATAAAATATCTTTGGAAATAAGTGGATTGTTTAAGTCTAAAGGCAAATGAGACTGCACCTAAGTACTTTAGTTGATAAAGTTGTGTCCCATGGGAATATGGGTTAACAATTCTGCTATTGCTCCGCATGCATACTGGAATGGAACAATTAACTAAATGGATGGCAGATGGTGCAAGCCTGGTTTCTTACTGCTGGAGTGGGAATTTACAGATAAGCAAGAGGAGGAGGCTAGAATAACCCACGGTAATGGATTAGAGTTGAAGATATGAGTATGAACTCATGTTTAGCTTGACGTAGAGGTAGATAGTTAGATACTGAAGTACTTAAAGCTTTGTGTATGTGTACAGGTTTATATAGATGTCTATATTGTTTGCTCTGTCAGCTGAGAAAGCTTATAAGAAATACCACCCCAGTAGCCATGAGTATGCCTACTGCCCAGATCTTGGTTTCTTACACCATTTTTCAATAAAAGGAACTAAGGCTCCTTGGAGAAATGTCTGATTCTAGGACCAAGGTAGGAAATATACCTGAGATGATGAGTCTGGAGCATCTTGTAGTGCCAGAAAGTAAGGAAGTACTCCAGACAAAAACGAAAAACAAAACGTTGGTGAGGGTAAGTCAGAGAAACACAGGAGTATAGTATGGAAAGGGGGAAAAAATGAGTAATGTCACAGTGGAGAAATCTGACACGCACTACCTCAGTCAGGTGATCAAGGCCAGCAGCAACACTCATAAATCATGTTGATAGTATATATGCTTGATATGATATGGTGAAAATGGCACTTTACCTGTGTGGTGGTCCTCTCAATAACTCATACTCCCAGTCTTATCAGGAGAAAAACAAACATTTCAGTTTTTAGGCATCTTTGATTCTTAATCATGTGTGTCAGCCTGACTGGGCCTCTTCTGGATGTTTCTCTGAAGGTGTTTTTGGGTGAGATTTACACTTATTTATTTATTTGGCAGTTCAATTAGTTTAATTTCTGAGTAGGATCACAGGAAGAAATAAGGACAGTTTATATCACAAAACAAAGTGCATGAATATGTGTATTTATATTACGTAAATGAAACAAAAGTTTCAGGAAACAACTCACGCCTCTCCTAATTTATTTTATTTCATGGCATTATTGGTCGTGACTCAGTGAGATTTACATTTAAATCAGTAGACTTTGAGGAAAGCAGATTACCCTCCATAATGTAGTGGGCCTCATCCAATCAGTTGAAGGCCTGAATTGAATGAAAGGCTGACCTCTCGAGCAAGAGGAAATTCCCTAGCAGACCACCTTCAAACGTCATTTGCAACACTGGCTTTTCAGCTTGAGCGGCACTGTTGGCTCCTGCCACAGGTCTCCAGTCTGCCAGCCCACCCTGCAAATTTTGGACTTGTCAATCTTCATAATGATGAAAGCCATTTTCTTAAAATAAATCTCTTTCTGCACTCTGTTTCTCTGAAGCACCCTGATTAATACAGCATCCTAAATAATACATGACCAGTACTCCTCAGAATTCTTAAGGTCATCAAAAACAAAGTCTGAGAAACTGCTATAGCCAAGAGGAGCCTAAGAGATCAGACCTGACAACTAAGTGTAATGTGGTATCCTGAACGGGATCCTGGAAGAGGAAAGGGGCTTTAGGTAAAAACTAAGGAAATTTAAATAACCTATGGGCTTTAATTAATAATAACATATCAATATTGGTTCATTACTCATAACAGTATATTGTGCTAATTAAGATGTTCATGGGGAAGCTGAGTGTGTGGTATATGAGCATTCTCTGTACTGTCTTCTGAGTATTTCTGTAAATCTGTAATTGTTCTAAAAAGTAAAGTCTATTAAAAATAAAAATGTTGGGACTTCCCTGCTGGTGCAGTGGTTAAGAATCCACCTGCCAGTGCAGGGGACATGGGTTTGATCCCTCGTCTGGGAAGATCCCACATGCCATGGAGCAACTAAGCCTGTGCCCCACAACTACTGAACCTGTGCTCTAGAGCCCACGAGCTGCAACTACTGAGCCCATGTGCCACAACTACTGAGGCCTGCACACCCTAGAGCCCACACACTGCAACTACTGAGCCCATGTGCTGCAACCACTGAAGCTTGCTTGCTCTAGGGCCCACGTGCCACAACTGCTGAGCCCGCATGCTGCAACTACTGAAGCCTGTGTGCTCTAGGGCCCATGTGCCAAAACTACTTAGCCTGCGTGCTGCAGCTACTGAAGCACGCCAAGAGCCTGTGCTCCACAAGAGAAGCCACCGCAACGAGAAGCCCTTGCACCTCCATGCAGCAGCAAGACCCAATGCAGCCTAAATAAATAAATAAAAATGTTAAACAAGTGAAAAAATATGCACAGCAGTCTCTCAACATTTTTTATTTGATGGTTGAGGAAATAGAGGGAGATAAACAGAAAAAAAAGAATGTAGGGAAATAACAGTACATATGCTAAAATTGCATATGCAGTTAACCCTTGAATAACACGGGTTTGAATGGCTTGGGTTCACTTCTGCACTGATGTTTTTCAATAAATACGTACTACAGTACTACATGATTTGCCATTGGTTGAATCTGCAGATTTGGAACCACAGATATGGAGGGCTGACTATAAAGTTATATATGGATGGGGTCAGAGCCCCTTGCTTTCATGCTGTTCAAGGGTCAATTGTATAATAAATCATATTTTTGTAAGATTATGTGTGTGCATATGTATGTGATTATGCCTAAAGGCATGTTTCTGAAAGAAAAATCGCCAGAACTTCAGAAGTAGTTACTCTGAGAATTGAAATTACAGATGGATCCTTCCTTCCTTCCCCCCCTCCCTCCCTTCCTCCCTTCTGCCCTCCTTCTATCTCTCCCTTCCTTCTTTCTTCCCTGCATTTTTAAAATTTTGAACAAAGAAAATATTTTCTGTATAATGAGAAAAGAATACAGTTACAAGTAAAAGTGACTCCAAGTTAGATGCCCTAAGTTGTACTTTGAGATTTCAGACTTACCACTCCCTTGTCTGGATCTCGAAAACTTTTGGATCCACCTTCAACAAGCTGTAGAGAACCACATCACTGTAGGTCTTCACTGGAAAATAAAATATGGGATTACTGGTACTCCAACCCAGATCACAATGAGGTAAATACCATTTTCAGAACACCATATAAGATAGGTGGACCATACATTGCTCTAGTTAGAGATGACAAATATATGACATTTGTGTTATTTTCCCCCTTCCTGCAACTATGGCAGACATGACTAATTGAGTACAGTTTTGTTTTGCAGGATGACAGAGTGGTCAGAGTTGTCCATGGACATGAAACCTCATTACCATTCCTCCTTTAGGAACTCCAAATTATTTCCTTGGGTCAAGCCAGGCCATCAGAGAGCTATATAAATAGTAACTTGCTTAGTCTCTTATAGAATCACACTTGCTTATTTCTTTTTTTAATAGGAGTCCTAAGCTTTTTATCAAAGTCCAGTATAAAATTCATGACATTGTTGCATTTGTATTAAAGACATTGTTGAAGATATTTTCTACTTAGTGACCCTGTATATCAATAAGGGATAAATATCTATTATTATTGTTGTTGTTACGTCTTTTAGAATACACTGTTAAGAAAAGCTTCATTTTCCCTGAGGCTAGGCTCTGCCTTCCTGCTAATTGGTAATGTTTCCCTTTTAACCTTGAATTCTGGTAAGCTCTGAGACAAATTTGACCATCATCTATTGCAGTTGTGTTCTCCTTATTTGTTTTTATGTTTGTTTAGCTTTACCTCCTTGTTCCACAAAAGATTTGAGACAATAGTTTGGATTTCATGTTGCTATTTTCCCTGGTTTTATATTTTCCCTGATCTTGATTTTTCTATTTTTATTTTATTGCTATTTTATTATATTTGTGAAACCCAGTAGCATATGAATAGTTTTTTTTAGAGTGAAACATCTGAATTACACAGTATCTTTAAGTTGCTTTTTAAAAATTTCAAATATATATCATAACTTGGATTTGATTTTAAAATGTGATATCTCGTTTGGCTGGAATCACTTAGGCATGCTTTTAATGAACATTGGAAGAGCACTGGACTAGGATTTGGAAGACCTAAATTCTACTTTTTGTTGTTATGCTTAACTTGGGGTTAATGATTTAATGACTCTAGGATTCATTTTTCTCATAGGGAAAAAAAAATGTTTAACTGCTCTGTTATAAAAATTAATTTGCTTTGTATATTGGTTTTTATTTTTTAGCAAATTGCCTTTAATTTAGTGAATTTCAAAATACAAGCAAAGTTAACAATCAGTGGGAAAAAATACAAACATCTCCAGGTTCAAAATATTTTTTAATTTGCTGGGAAAGAAACTTCTTAGAGAAAGTCTTATCAGAAAAAAAGCACCAAATTCCGTTTGGGCATTTGGCGAATATTTTAATACTTTGCGGGGGGGGATACATCTTAATAGTTGAAATTCCCATGACCTCATATTCATTAAGTAGTTGTCATTAAAGTTGTTAGAAGCTTGAATTCATGAATGTTTCCATTGGAACATTTTTTTTACTAGAACTGCAACCAAATTGAGAGTTTACCTTGTAGGGCAGTAATGTGTATAGTCACACTCTTAGAGGACTCTGCTCTGGGATTTTCCCTGTCCTCCTCCTTATTTGGAGCTCCCAGTGACCTCCAAGTGAAGGCTGAGTATACAAGATTAGAACAATATAAGCAGATTCTATTCCAATTTGCCAAAGTGTTTATGCTAAGTGGATAATAGCCTAGCAGTCTACCCCTAACTTTTCAATGTGGTCCTTGAAGAAATTGAATGTCATATGCTGGTAAATTTTACTGCTTATTTATTGCCATATAATAAATTACAAATGACTTTTCTATTCTGAACATTCTTTACCCTCTGTGAATAATCAGAAACATGACAATAAAAACCAGAAATCTTCAGCATTTTTAATTACTCTCCTCAGACATCTAAATAACCACTGGATCACACAAGAAAACCATTGGTAATACTGACTAGGAAAGACAGGTGTATAACTGGGAGTTACGATGGCTGAAATTTAAGGTCTCTCTTGTCTTAAGTTTTAAGAATTTTTATTAAACATAATTTTGATGCCAAATTTTTGATTCTTTGCAAATGGCCTGATTTCATTGAGGTTGAGATGAGTTCCCCAAGTTTTCAAGACTTAGTTTCCTTTTAACATGAAACACACTACAATCATTTCTTTTGGACTGATTATTATATAATATTTCATGAGATAGTCTGAATACTGAGGAAAAATATTTTATATAATGTAAAATTTTATTCTAGGCATCTGTAGAGCAGAGGGCATTTTGTCTGCTAATTGGGGAATTTAAAATTCCAAATTGAACTTTAAAGTTTTTGGTTTTCTTAATGGGCTAATCCTTGACTAGATGTAGCTACTTTCCTATGATGATGGTCATGATGATGATGATTGTTTTTATTATTGTTTTATGGAATATAAACTCATGTATTTATTTGAACTGCAAATGTCTCCTTATCTTTCAAAGTATAGGTCATTCAAAGTAACACTTGATGACTTCCATGCTAATAAATAGCAACTATAAGGAGCACATTGCTAGGTTTCTTTCTACACGTGGGTAGACACACAAATGTACATGTATTTTAATCTAAAATACCTGTGTGAAAATGCATTTCTGTACTTTGGAAAGGCAAGGATAAGAATTCTTAAAAAGAAAAGTTGCTTTAAATTTTACTTAAAATATACGTGTGAAATAGAAAATATAATACATTAAAAAAATTTTAAATCATTATAGATTCACAGGTAATTGAAAGAAAAAAGTACAAGGAGGTTCCATGCACCTTTCATCCAGTCTTTTCTAATGGTAATTAACATCTTTTATAACTGTAGTAACATATCACAACCAAAAATAATTGACCTTGCTATAATGCATGCTATTATATTTATTGAAGGATAAATAATTAAGCATGAATTTCAAGTAATAATTATACTAATATTAAATAAACCTTCAGTCTTTTAGGTTTGAAGATATGTACATATAATTGAAACATATAAACTTGCTTGATATTTACCAACTTGCATCTACCAAATGACTGTTTTGACCACCTATCTATAGATATATATTAATGAATATATTTAGTTGACTCATATGAGATTGTCAATATTCAAACTTTTTGACCTGTAAACTGGCTATTTCTTATGAGTCAACACAATATATCATATCTTGTTTCTATCAACGTATATTTAAATCATTTTAGCATGTTAGTGGTTTGAACTATTTAGAATACTGGGAAAGGGTTGAAAGTATGAGTGAGGAAGGATTAAAGAAAGATGTTGGAAATGATTTTAGAGCAGTCTAGAAGAGTAGCTTACTAAGAGGTCTAACAATCCATCTGACAGACCTCCTCTAGGAATTCCAAATTATTTCCTTGGGTCAAGCCAGAGCATCTGAAAACTTTGTGTGAAATTCTGGGTATTATTTTTTCATGGTAACATTCCTATGTGATGCTCTATTTTTGAAATTTCTGGAGTTATTCCTCAATCAGAAGCTATTTACCTACTCATGTCCCCTAAAAGGTACTCATTCCTTTATTTGCTTTCCTAAGGTCTAAAAAGTATACTTACAAAACTGAAAATTTCAACAAACACCTTAAAGAATATCTTATTGGTATTGATGACTGTAGATTAACAAAAACAATGAGATAATTTCTTAGCAGTGTCTTAGGAGAGATGACAAAGAATCTAAAAATATGCAGCTTAACAGTAGAGTCCTCAGCATTAGTGGGTCTCCTGTGATCTCTAGCTACAGAGTTGGTATGTCCTGAAAGATCATATCTGGTTACAGGAAGACAAGTCTATATTTCAGAGTATGAGGGTCTCATCAGTTTCATCACGTGGGGTATAGGCACAGTTCCTTCCAGTCAAATGAGAGATGTTCTTACTTTAGCACTGAAATTCAGAAAAGGATATTCCAACTTTACTCCATCCTAGACAAATGAATTATTAAGATTAAACCAACTAATCACATCCAGGAAAATAATGAATAAGCATTGGGGGTGCTGGAAGAAATGGAGATTCTGAGGGGTACATATATGTATGGAGAAGAAGACCACAGAAATTCTATTTAAATTCGTCTAATGGTTCTAATTTAATTTACTTTTGAGAATTTTTTCCCCATGGAAATCAGATGGACTTGGGCAGGAAATGTGGATAGTTCAGAGTTTCAGGTCTAACTGACCCAAAGAATAACTTTAACTGAAGGCTGGAGAGTATGGGAACTCTGGCTTCCATCTGCTTTACTGACAGATCAGTGGGCTTGTCCATGGAACATTAATTTCAGTATCTCTGGTGAAGGCTGACAAACACAATTCCCTATTTAGAGTTATGTCCATGACTGGTCATCTGGCATGTCAGAGCCATCCGGCCACCTGTCCTCTGGGACTCAGCACAACACTTACCTACTCTCACCCATAGTTTATGTTGCTTGCCTACTCAGCTGATGCCAACCCAAGCAAGACCTAGTCTTTCTCTGTGACCTTGCTAACCCAAACTGAACAGTCACACCAAGCATCTAACTCTGCTCTATACTCCTACTAATACAAGAATTACTTCTCTTTTCACTTGTGTTGTGATTTCCAATGATACCTGGGAACACTTGAGCCACATGGGACTAAGGGGAAGAAGGGGAGAAATGGGTGAATTGTGAGTAGAGTCACTTATGAAAAAATAGTGCCCAGATAGAGACTTTTTTTCTGGCGTCTGCCTCTTCTCCACCAAAGACTATTAAGAATACTTACACATATGTGATAGAACATTTATAAGAGACATATCTTCTTGCCCCTCCATATCTTTTTTTTTAATGTTTATTTACTTTTATAAACATCTTTATTGGAGTATGATTGCTTTACAATGGTGTGTTAGTTTCTGCTGTACAACAAAGTGAATCAGCTATATATAAACATATATTCCCATACCTCCTCCCTTGTGCATCTCCCTCCCACCCTCCCAATCCCAGCCCTCTAGGTGGACACAAAGCACCGAACTGATCTCCCTGTGCTATGCGGCTGCTTCCCACTAGCTATCAGTTTTACATTTAGTAGTGTATATATGTCGATGCCACTCTCTCACTTCATCTCAGCTTACACTTCCACTCCCTGTGTTCTCAAGTCCAGGGAGACTTTATTACCTGCATCTTTATTCCTGCCCTGCCCCTAGGTTCTTCAGAACCATTTTTTAAAAAAAATTCCATATATATATATATTAGTATATGGTATTTGTTTTTCTTTCTGACTTACTTCACTCTGTATGACAGTCTCTAGGTCCATCCACCTCACTACAAATAACTCAATTTCGTTTCTTTTGATGGCCGAGTAATATTCCATTGTATATATGTGACACATCTTTTTTTTTTAACATCTTTATTTCGGTATAATTGCTTTACAATGGTGTATTAGTTTCTGCTTTATAACAAAGTGAATCAGTTATACATATACATATGTTCCCATATCTCTTCCCTCTTGCGTCTCCCTCCCTCCCACCTTCCCTATCCCACCCCTCCAGGTGGTCACAAAGCACCTAGCCGATATCCCTGTGCCATGTGGCTGCTTCCTACTAGCTATCTACCTTATGTTTGTTAGTGTGTATATGTCCATGCCTCTCTCTCGCCCTGTCACAGCTCACCCTTCCCCCTCCCCATATTCTCAAGTCCGTTCTCCAGTAGGTCTGTGTCTTTATTCCTGTCTTACCCCTAGGTTCTTCATGACATTTTTTCCCTTAAATTCCATATATATGTGTTAGCATACGGTATTTGTCTTTCTCTTTCTGACTTACTTCACTCTGTATGACAGTCTCTAGGTCCATCCACCTCACTACAAATAACTCAATTTCGTTTCTTTTGATGGCCGAGTAATATTCCATTGTATACATGTGACACATCTTCTTTATCCATTCATCTGTTGATGGACACTTAGGTTGCTTCCATGTCCTGGCTATTGTAAACAGAGCTGCAATGAACATTGTGGTACATGACTCTTTTTGAATTATATTTTTCTCAGGGTATATGCCCAGTAGTGGGATTGCTGGACCATATGGTAATTCTATTTGTAGTTTCTTAAGGAACCTCCATACTGTTCTCCATAGTGGCTGTATCAATTTACATTCCCACCAACAGTACTAGAGGGTTCCCTTTTCTCCACACCCTCTCTAGCATTTATTGCTTGTAGATTTTTTTTTTTTGTAGATTTTTTTGATGGCCATTCTGACCGTTGTGAGGTGATACCTCATTGTAGTATTGATTTGCATTTCTCTAATGATTAGTGATGTTGAGCATCCTTTCATGTGTTTGTTGGCAATCTGTATATTTTCTTTGGAGAAATGTCTATTTAGGTGTTCTGCCCATTTTTGGATTGGGTTGTTTGTTTTTTTGATATTGAGCTGCATGAGCTGCTTGTATATTTTGGAGATGAATCCTTGGTGAGTTGCTTCGTTTGCAAATACTTTCTCCCATTCTGAGGGTTGTCTTTTGGTCTTGTTTATGGTTTCCTTTGCTGTGCAAAAGCTTTGAAGTTTCATTAGGTCCCATTTGTTTATTTTTGTTTTTATTTCCATTTCTCTAGGAGGTGAGTCAAAAAGGATCTTGCTGTAATTTATGTCATAGAGTGTTCTGCCTATGTTTCCCTCTAAGAGTTTTATACTGTCTAACCTTACATTTAGGACTTTAATCCATTTTGAGTTTATTTTTGTGTATGGTGTTAGGGAGCATTCTGATTTCATTCTTTTACATGTAGCTGTCCAGTTTTCCCAGCTTTCCCACTTATTGAAGAGGCTGACTTTTCTCCATTGTATATTCTTGCCTCCTTTATGAAAGATAAGGTGACCATATGTGCATGGGTATATCTCTGGGCTTTCTATCCTATTCCTTTGATCTATACTTCTGTTCTTATGCCAGTACCATACTGTCTTGATTACTGTAGCTTTGTAGTATAGTCCGAAGTCCAGGAGCTTGATTCCTCCAGCTCCGTTTTTCTTTCTCAAGATAGCTTTGGCTGTTTGGGGTCCTTTGTGTTGCCATACTAATTGTGAAATTTTTTGTTCTAGTTCTGTGAAAAATGCCAGTGGTAGTTTGATAGGGATTGCATTGAATCTGTAGATTGCTTTGGGTAGTATTAGTCATTTTCACGATGTTGATTCTTTCAATCCAAGAACGTGGTATATCTCTCCATCTATTTGTATCATCTTTAATTTCTTTCATCAGTGTCTTATAATTTTCTGCATAGAGGTCTTTTGTCTCCTTAGCTAAGTTTAATCCTAAGTATTTTATTCTTTTTGTTGCAATGGTAAATGTGAGTGTTTTCTTAATTTCACTTTCAGGTTTTTCATCATTAGTGTATAGGAATGCAATGGGTTTCTGTGCATTAATTTTGTATCCTGCTACTTTACCAAATTCATTGATTAGCTCTAGTAGTTTTATGGTAGCATCTTTAGGATTCCCTATGTATAGTATCATGTCATCTGCAAACAGTGACAGCTTTACTTCTTCTTGTCCAATTAGGATTCCTTTTATTTCTTTTTTTTCTCTGATTGCTGTGGCTAAAACTTCCAAAACTATGTTGAATAAGCGTGGTGAGAGTGGGCAACCTTGTCTTGTTCCTGATCTTAGTGGAAATGGTTTCAGTTTTGCACCATTGAGGATGATGTTGGCTGTGGGTTTGTCATATATGGCCTTTATTATGTTGAGGTAAGTTTCCTCTATGCCTACTTTTGGAGGGTTTTTATCATAAATGGGTGTTGCATTTTGTTGAAAGCTTTCTTTGCATCTATTGAGATGTTCATATAGTTTTTATCCTTCAATTTGTTAATATGGTGTATCACATTGATTGGTTTGCATATATTGAAGAATCCTTGCATTCCTGGGATAAACCCCAATTGATCATGGTGGATGATCCTTTTAATGTGCTGTTGGATTCTGTTTGCTAGTATTTTGTTGAGGATTTTTGCATCTGTGTTAATCAGTGATATTGGCCTGTAGTTTTCTTTTTTTGTGACATCTTTGTCGGGTTTTGGTATCAGGGTGATGGTGGCCTCATAGAATGAGCTTGGGAGTGTTCCTCCCTCTGCTATTGGAAGAATTTGAGCAGGATAGGTGTTAGGTCTTCTGTAAATGTTTGACAGAATTCACCAGTGAAGCCATCTGGTCTTGGGCTTTTGTTTGTTGGAAGATTTTTAATCACAGTTTCAATTTCAGTGCTTGTGATTGGTCAGTTCATATTTTCTGTTTCTTCCTGGTTCAGTCTCGGATGGTTGTGCATTTTTAAGAATTTGTCCATTTCTTCCAGGTTGTCCATTTTATTGGCATATCGTTGCTTGTAGTAATTTCTCATGATCTTTTGTATTTCTGCAGTGTCAGTTGTTACTTCCCGTTTTTCATTTCTAATTTTATTGATTTGAGTCCTCTCCCTTTTTTTCTTGATGAGTCTGGCTAATGGTTTATCAATTTTGTTTATCTTCTCAAAGAACCAGCTTTTACTTTTATTGATCTTTGCTTTTGTTTCCTTCATTTCTTTTTCATTTATTTCTGATCTGATCTTTATGATTTCTTTCCTTCTGCTAACTTTGGGGTTTTTTGGTTCTTCTTTCTCATTGCTTTAGGTATATGGTCAGTTTGTTTATTTGAGATGCTTCTTGTTTGTTAAGGTAGGATTGTATTGCTATAAACTTCCCTCTTAGAACTGCTTTTGCTGCATCCCATAGGTTTTGGTTGGGTCATTGTGTTCTCATTGTCATTTGTTTCTAGGTATTTTTTGATTTCCTCTTTGATTTCTTCAGTGATTTATTGGTTATTAAGTAGTGTATTGTTTAGCCTCCAAGTGTTTGTATTTTTTACAGATTTTTCCTTTAATTGATATCTAGTCTCATAGCGTCGTGGTCAGAAAAGATACTTGAAATGATTTCAGTTTTCTTAAATTTACCAAGGCTTGATTTGTGACCCAAGATATGATCTATCCTGGAGAATGTTCCATGAGCACTTGAGAAGAAAGTGTATTCTATTTTTTTTGGATGGAATGTCCTATAAATATCAATTAAGTCCATCTTGTTTAATGTATCATTTAAAGCTTGTGTTTCCTTATATATTTTCATTTTGGATGATCTCTACATTGGTGAAAGTGGGGTGTTGAAGTCCCCTCCTGTGATTGTGTTACTGTTGATTTCCACTTTTATAGCTGTTAGCATTTGCCTTATGTATTGAGGTGCTCCTATGTTGGGTGCATAAATATTTACAATTGTTATATCTTCTTCTTGGATCGATCCCTTGATCATTATGTAGTGTCCTTCTTTGTCTTTTCTAATAGTCTTTGTTTTAAAGTCTATTTTGTCTGATATGAGAATTGCTACTCCAGCTTACTTTTGATTTCCATTTGCATGGAATATCACGTTCCACCCCCTCACTTTTAGTCTGTATGTGTCCCTAGGTCTGAAATGGGTCCTTGTAGACAGCATATATATGGGTCTTGTTTTGTATCCATTCAGCCAGTCTATGTCTTTTGGTTGGAGCATTTAATCCATTTACATTTAAGGTAATTATCGATATGTATGTTCCTATTACCATTTTGTTTGTTTTGGGTTTGTTATTGTAGGTCTTTTCCTTCTCTTGTGTTTTCTGCCTAGAGAAGTTCCTTTAGCATTTGTTGTAAAGCTGGTTTAGTTAAGTGCTGATTTCTCTTAGGTTTTGATTGTCTGTAAAGGTTTTAATTTCTCCGTCAAATGTGAATGAAATCCTTGCTGGATAGAGTAATCTTGGTTGTACGTTTTTCCCTTTCATCACTTTAAATACGTCCTGCCGCTGTCTTCTGGCTTGCAGAGTTTCTGCTGAAAGGTCAGCTGTTAACCTTATGGGGATTCCCTTATATGTTATTTGTTGTTTTTCCCTTGCTGGTTTTAATATGTTTTCTTTGTGTTTACTTTTTGATAGTTTGACTAATATGTGTCTTGGCATGTTTCTCCTTGATTTTATCCTGTGTGGGACTCTCTGTGTTTCCACTGCTTGATTAGCTATTTCCTTTCCCGTATTAGGGAAGTTTTCAACTATAATGTCTTCAAATATTTTCTCAGTCCCTTTCTTTTTCTCTTCTTCTTCTGGGACCCCTATGATTCGAATGTTGGTGAGTTTAATATTATCCCAGAGGTCTCTGAGTCTGTCCTCGATTCTTCTCGTTCTCATACATCAGGGTGATTGTGGAGATTTAATCTGCTGCTCCTGAGGCTGCTGGGAGAGATTTCCCTTTCTCTTCTTTGTTGGCACAGCTCTTGGGATTCAACTTTGGATTTGACCCTGCCTCTGCCTGTATGTCGCCTGAGGGCATCTATTTTTCACTCAGACAGGATGGGGTTAAAGGAGCAGCTGATTAGGGGGCTCTGGCTCACTCAGGCCGTGGGGGGAGGGAGGGGTACGGATGCGGGGCGAGCCTGTGGTGGCAGAGGCCGGTGTGACGTTGCACCAGCCTGAGGAGCGCCGTGCGTTTTCCCGGGGAAGTTGTCCCTGCATCATGGGACCCTGGCAGTGGCGGGCTGCACAGTCTCCCGTGAGGGGACGTGTGGAGAGTGACCTGTGCTTGCACACAGGCTTCTTGGTGGCTGCAGCAGCAGCCTTAGCGTCTCTCGCCCGTCTCTCGGGTTCATGCTGGTAGCCGCGGCTCGCGCCCGTCTCTGGAACTCCTTTAAGCGGCGCTCTTAATCCCTCTCCTCGCAGGGCAGGAAACAAAGAGGCAAGAAAAAGTCTCTTGCCTCTTCGGCCTGTCCAGACTTTTCCCCAGACTCCCTCCTGGCTGGCCGTGGCGCACTAACCCCCTGCAGGCTGTGTTCGCGCCGCCAACCCCAGTCCTCTCCCTGGGTTCCGACTGAAACCCGAGCCTCAGCTCCAAGCCCCTCCCGCCCCAGCGGGTGAGCAGACAAGCCTCTCGGGCTGGTGAGTGCGGGTCGGCACCGATCCTCTGTGCGGGAATCTTCCCGCTTTGCCCTCCACACCCCTGTTACCGCGCTCTCCTCCACGGTGCCGGTGCCGAAGCTTTCCCCCTCCACCACCGGCAGTCTCCGCCCACGAAGGGGCTTCCTAGTGTTTGGAAACCTTTCCTCCTTCACAGCTCCCTCCCACTGGTGCCGGTCCCATCCCTATTCTTTTGTCTCTGTTTTTTCTTTTTCCTTTTGCCCTACCCAGGTACGTGGGGAGTTTCTTGCTTTTTGGGAGGTTTGAGGTCTTCTGCCAGCGTTCAGTAGGTGTTCTGTAGGAGCTGTTCCACATGTAGATGTATTTCTGATGTATTTGTGGGGAGGAAGGTGATCTCCGCGTCTTCCTTCTCCACCATCTTGAAGCTATACCCTATTTTTTTTTGAAAAAGTCATTAAGAAAGAGAATAACACAATAGAAGCTGGTATTTAATTTTCACAGGGACACTTAGCATGATAATAATCGTGGTGCTAGACATGTCCTAGTAAGGACATGGCTTATGATTTTGGAGTTGACTGTTAAGGATGAGTTTAGAAAGCAGGTAAGTAGTGGTTGACCACAGGAAGCAATGATGGCTGTTGTGGCGTGACCGTCCGCTGACCATGAGTCACACACAGCATCATGGTTCTGGGCAAAGCAGGTACTTCTCTTCTTAATGCTTACTTTGGAGGATCTTTCTGTAACATGCGATGTTATTTATTACCCGCTTTGCGAAACTCCTGCTAGTTCCCTGATTTGTTTCGTCTCTCTTACATCTCCTTTTTATAATATTATCCAGCAGTTCCTCCATTCTCTTCTGGATCTTCTGGTGTAGAAATATATTCACACACTTATCTCTCTCTGCTTTTGGCAGTTTTATCCAGACATTTTAGATTCAGCTGGCTTTCCTAGTCAGTATTAATCTTGACCAGTCTCTCTAGTTGTAATCTACACATCTAAAGTTTCACTGTATTTTTCTTTCTTTTCTCTCCTAGTGACTTATCCCATACCTTATTAATTTTGACCTAGATTCTTAGACTGATCCCTGTATTCATCTTTCTTATAGTTCTTTTTATGGCCATCTCCTCTTGGAGATAAAGAAAGGAGAGCACGTACTAAACTTGGGATGATAACGGTTTTTGAAGAACATTGTTGATCATTTCTCCTTTTCCGTGGATGAAGAGGTAAATCTCAATGATTTGATTTAGAATCAAATAAGATCTATCTATGTGATTTGTTAAACTTTGTCTTCCAGAGCTGGATAAAGCAGTTGGGCCAGGAATGAATAAGTAAGCAACTTTTCCAAGTGGATCTTGGGAGAAGGAGAGACTCAGAGACTCCTTTTTGAAATTAGCTGCCTTGGGGGTGGTGAATAGATGATGAACATGCCTCAAAGAAAGAGTCACTAGCATTACATTTATTATCAGAATATATATCCTGGTTGAGAGCTATGTACTGCAGTGTTACCTTGCTGAAATAATGGATCGTTCTCCTCAGAAACCTTTTGCCTTCCTCAGTATGTAAATAATAGAAATGATTTAATCAGTGCTTTCCACCATTGTCTTTTCCCGTATTTCTGTCATCACTTTCTAGGCCATCTCCTTTCTCCACACCCAAGCTGCATACCCTAAATAGCAGCTATTTTGGTCTCTTTTGTTGTTTCTTGGTTACTCTACATACTCATCAGTCTTCGGGCTTTTGCTCCAGTTTTTACCTCCCTTGGTATGTCCTTCTTCCCCACTTCAGAAACATAGCTCAAAATCTTCCTTTGCTGAGAAGTCTTCTTGAATCAAAAATTGTCACTCCTTTCTCTGTATTTCCATAGCATGTTTTAATCTTTGTTACACCATAAGTCATCTTAGCCCTTGTGTTAATATTTTTGTTTCTGAATCTTATACTAATATTCTCTGTCATGTTGTCACTCGGTAAGTGTTTCTGAATAGAATTGAACTCATTTGGGTTATATTAAACTAGAGGCCACTTTTAGGTCTTGGTGAGTGGGTCAGCACCAAGACTGCAGTCTTTCTTTTAACTACTCTAGGAACAAAGCCCATGATTTTAAAATGGAATATCAAGACCAATTTCCTTGAGTGGCTTCTGTAATGAATTATTTCATTTATTCATTTTATTAAGCCAGGGACTGTGGTAGGGATGCTAGCACTGTGCTAGTTGAGTAAGAAATGGTCTATAACCTCAAGGAGCTCAGAATCTATAAAAGGAAACAGATACTTAAGTATATTATTCAAATAAAAGATGATATAGAATATATAGACAGTGTCAAAGGACACAGGACTGATCAGCTATACTTGGCGGATATCAGGAAAGAGTTCACAGTGGTTTTGAAAGAGAAGTAGGGGCTGTCCGGTTTGAGAAAGATAGCAGGCTATTCAATGAGGATCTCCAACCTCAATTTAAAATTTGTCTAATTATAGAACTGATGTGCTGGTTTACATTCTAGGAAATTATTTGAATGAGTTTTTGTGTAAGATTGTGTGTGTGTGCGCGTGCTTGTGTGTGTTCAGGTCAAAAAGTGGGGGGAATCTTCAGCACTGTGAGGAGGTGCTGAGTACAGAAATGGGGGAAAATGGGGAAGAATGTTCCATCTTAACCCTCTGCACAGATTTAAGGTTTGGAAAAGGAGGAGTTAAGAACCGGAACCTAAAGGTACGGTGTTCATAAGGCCAGTTTTGAGATTCTAGGAATAAACCCGCTAATTTAGAGATGAAATTACAGAGTATATCACAGAGCAGAATAAAATCATCCTCCCCCAGCCCCAACCCTCTAATTCTTTTTCACACTAAAGTGTTTTTCTGGCATCATGGCAACATTGATTGACTACTAACTGAGAATGGAGCCTGACCATGCCTAGCAGGACAGCACTCTGATGTAGGACACAGACAGCACAGCATGGGTGGAAGTGGGGCATGAATGTACCTTTGAGCACTTGTGAGCCTGAGAAAACCAAGAAAGTTTTAGGTTTGTCTTTAAGGGAGCTGCAAAGTGCAATAAGCCACCAATATTTAAGCATTTCTGTAAATATGGCATAATTTGTACTCCAAACCTGGGGAGGCCTAGGGAAATTAAGATGATCAGCAAAGATGTTTGACAGTTGGAAAAAAGTAAAAGGAGCATCCTATAGAAATTCCCATCTGATGTAATCTTTTACTTCCTCAGAATGTGGATGCTGAACTAAAGTCTTGCAACTGGAGGTATTGCAGGCCATCAGTTTAGACGTGCCTTGGTAGGAACCTAGGATGTTTTTTCCATGAGTTCTCAAGAATAGTAGAAGCTTTTGGGAGACTGATCTTGTGAAAGTACAAGCATAATGATTGGGAAGCCAGATAATCACTAGTTTTGTGGATTTGGGCAAATCACTTAATTTCAGAGTCTCATTTTCTTCATTTGTAAAATGGAGGTAATACTGAACTTGCCTAAGTTATTGTGAAGTTTCAGGAATCTTAAAGAACCTGACAGAGTAGCCACTGATATGTAGTATTCACTTAATACATAATGGTGCTCTTACCATTGATACATTATTTTTTAATCTTACATTTTCATGATCGCCTTTGTCATTCAACTCAGTGAATGCTACAGTTATACTCCATAGGACAGATTTAAGCTATAGAGAATTTTAGCTTTTTAATAAGTGGATTTAAATAAGTTCTTTGTTGATTTATATAGTTCATTACTGGCATTTAATAACTTTGTGCTTTACATGTGGCACTTTTAGCTTAATATGGAATAGTAAATATTTGATAAAGGGTGTTTTACCTGGTGTGCTGACTACAGAACATACCTTGCTGAGAAATTCTAGGCATTTCTTGTAACTCCTACTCTCTGTACTTGTGCTGTCTTATATGAACTTCTTCATATAAGGGATTTGAATGCAGTTTGATCATGGCTGCAGTATCGGTTATTAGAGTATCAGAGATTCATTGCTACTAACAAATTCTGATTTATGTCTAACTCAGAGCATGCCAGCAAAAGAACAATGGCTCTATTTCCATAACGAAAGAAGGGAAGTGAGGTTGTCTACTTGCAAGTGTCTATGTGCAACCATTGATTCAAAATGGAAAAACTTGTGAAATGCTTGTAAAATTCAGAAGACATAGCTTGTTTTAGATATCCTGATAAACTCAACAAATCACATATTTTTCTTTAGAAATCTATATGTGGATAGATGATAGAGATCTTATACTCTTAATTATGTCCATCCAAAAATCCCTCTAGTTGGTAATGGTAGAGATATTATTCCTTGGTTTCTATCTAGTGAGAAGACTGAAATTGGTAAAGTTATTATAAAGCTGTATATTTTACAGGGACCATCAAATTAAATTTCATGTGGAGTTTGAGTCAAGGGGGGAAATGCACTTATGATGCAAGTATAAAACTTGGTTAAAAAATAAGGAAAAAAGTCTTACCCTTAAAACTTTTGTGAAAAATGTACACTTCCATACAATAGATGGAGCTGTTGAGGTCACATGTCTTTTGTATGTCTTCTTCAGTGTTCTATTTTACAGAACCCACAAATGTTATCTTTAAAAAAATCATACTTAAGAGATCAAGTATGGGAAAGAACCGAGTCGACAAAATATAGCAGCTGTATTGTTCCCCACATCTTGACAATGAGATAAGCTCTGCAATGACTGTGTGTGAGAATGTATTGATTTAAAAAAAAAAAAAAGTGAAGCTGGTCTTATCATATTCAGGAATGTTGTAGCACTGACTTTTATTTTTAAAAATTTATTGCCGAGAATATCCATCCATTTGGATAAATACTTTTTAAAAAATTCTTGAATAGTAGATATTTTCTTCATTTTAAGTCGAGGTAAATGAACATATTGGGTTTGATTTCAGAGCTGTAATTCATTCCTGTCCTTCATATCCAAAAGAACAACTAGACTAAATTAATACTGTTCCCTTGGCCAAGCAGCATTAGGACACTGATTTGTAGTCGTCGGAGTGAAATCTTAGCATTTGCTAGAAATACCCAAATAAGATTGCCAAAGATCTTTAATGTCAGGTAGCACAAGAACAAGACAGCATTATCCTTTAAAAGTCATTTCTTCCTAGTGTATGTTGTATACCAAAATAACTGTTCAGTAGTTGAAAATGATGTTCAGCTTTTCTCAATTAATGGGATGATGCACTTCCTGATTACTCAAAATAATTTTTAAAGTTTTTAGTTTGAAATAATTTTAGACTTAAAGAAAAGTTGCAAAAATGGTACAGAATTCCTTTATATACCCTTCACTCAGCTTTCCTAAATGCTAATGTCTCACATAACCGTAGTATAAGGATTAAAACTAAGAAATTAACGTTGGTGTAATCCTATTGACTAAACTACAGACTTCATATTTCATTAGTTTTTTATTAAAATTCTTTTCCTTCTGTTTTTTTCCAGGATCCAATTCAGGATCCAATAACACAGGTAGTTGTAATGTCTTAGTCTCCTTCAGTATGTGGCGGTTCCTCAGTCTTTCCTTGTCTCTGTGACCTTTACACTCTTGAAGAGTACTGGTCAGTTATTTTGTAGAATACTCCTCAATTTGTGATTGATGTTTTATAATAATTATATTAAAGCTATCCATTTTTGGCAAGGATACTGCAAAAATCATGTGCTGTTCTCATTGTATCATATCATAAGAACAATTTTTGTTTGTTCACACTTACTCAGATACATGGGGTCTTTATGTTACTTTTTCAAAGAAGGTTTACTTCTGTTAACTTAGCCAGGCATTGTGAATGACTCTTGAGAGGTAGATAGGGTAGTTAATAATAATTATTTTTCCATATAAGGAAGATGAATCCTGAAGTAACTAAGAAATATGCAGTGTGTGTTGGGCCTTCTGTGGTGGTCCAGTGGTTAAAAATCCACCTTCCAGTGCAAGGGATGCAGGTTTGTTCCATGGTCAGGGAACTAAGATCCCACATGCCGCGGGGGAACTAAGCCCGCGCGCCACAACTACTGAGCCCACGTGTTCCGGAGCCTGCACACCACAACTAGAGAGCCTGTGTGCCGCAACTAATGACCTATTCCCTCTGGAGCCCGTGCGCCACAACTAGAGAGAAGCCCGCGTGCCGCAACTAGAGAAGACCGCGTGCCGTAACAAAGAGCCCGTGCAGCGCAATGAGGAGATCCTGCATGCCGCAACTAAGACCCAATGCCAAATAAATGAAAACATTTTAAAAAGAAATATGCAGTGTGTTTCAGTGACTGTGCCAGAACTAACAGTGACCATTTGCTTCTAGGGCACTGTGATTGCGATTTATAATATGCAACATATATTTGGTCTTCATCCAGTTTCTGGCACAGAGCTGCTAAAACCCTTGGAATTTCTTAAGTAATGAGAATGATAAATGTGTGTCTTGTTATGTTAATGTGGTGACTTTTGAAATGTGCCTAGATCACCTAAGGATGGGGGCTGGTCACCAGAGGAACCAACTCTGTGATTTTATTTATTTATTTTTTGCGGTGCGCAGGCCTCTCACTGTTGTGGCCTCTCCCGTTGCAGAGAACAGGCTCCGGACGCGCAGGCTCAGTGGCCATGGCTCACGGGCCCAGCCGCTCCGCGGCGTGTGGGATCTTCCTGGACCGGGGCACGAACCTGTGTTCCCTGCATCGGCAGGCGGACTCTCAACCACTGCGCCACCAGGGAAGCCCCAACTCTGTGATTTTAGTCTCATACGTCCTGACCTCAGGGAAGGGGAGAGGGGCTAAATCAGTCATCAGTGGCCAATGATTTAATTAATCATACCAATGTCATGAAGCCTCCATGGAAACCCCTAAGGACAGGGTTTGAAGAAATTCTGGATTGGTGAACACTTGGAGATTTGGGGAGAATGACAAGCCTGGAGAGGACATGGAAGCTCACGGGAGATAGTGTTAGAATTGAATTGAATTCTAGGACACCCTTCTGGTGTTGGGAAAAGCACGCCCTCCACACACACACACACACACACACACACACACACACACACACACACACACGCAGGAGTTGGTGACCAGAACACTAAGTCTGAACACAAAGTATTCTGGCTTTTTATGCACAAAATCAAAATATGATAGACTCTTTTTCTTTTTCTTAAAACAAATAGTTATCTTCCCTTCTGAAGGGCAGGAAGTCCATAAAATGAATCTCTCTACAGTATTAATAGAAGTAGTGATGTGAGTCTGGAGGGTTGGGAAAATGTAAGGAGAGTTGAAGATAATCTAAGAATCTTTTATGAACCTGCACACCCTCCCTCTTCCTCTAGGAACTTTAGACAAAACTGGAAGAAGTTCAAATGGTTTGGACTGCCTCCCCCCACCTCTTTTTTTTTTTTTTTTTAAATTTGCCTTTTTTTTCTGGGATACTCTGGCCAAAGACTAACAAGCAGTGAAATGGCAAAAGGCAGGCAGCAGGCAGGAAAAGTAGAAGCAAATGGCTGGGGTAAAACACAAACTGTGATTAGGCTCAGAATAATCAGGAATTGCATTGTAGCTTGTTATACATATTCCATGGTCATAATTTGATATTTGGAACAAAAAGGAAAAGAAGAATCCTCTTTCAAATAAAAAACCAACAAAAACAAGTCAGTGTTGACTGGGCAAGTTTACCTTTTTCACTCAAAATAATACCTGTTTACCTTTCTGATCCCCTCCATGTGATCTAGTTATTTGCACTTAGCATATTTGAGGGAACTGAAGAGTGATTCACATTATCATTTTAATGGTGCATGGATTCTTTCATTATGTAGTTGGTTCACATACATCAACATTTTAAATTTTGGACATTCTAAA
This sequence comes from Phocoena sinus, assembly GCF_008692025.1. Taxonomy (NCBI): domain Eukaryota; kingdom Metazoa; phylum Chordata; class Mammalia; order Artiodactyla; family Phocoenidae; genus Phocoena; species Phocoena sinus. Next base: position 48,730,659 of record NC_045775.1, on the reverse strand, counting down.
ATACATTTGGCAAACTGCTAAGGAGAAAACCGTCTGTGAGCCTGTAGGAACTGAAACCTGGTACATGTCTGAACAAATGCAAAAGTCCTGTTTGTGCTGTTCAGCTTTATAAATTATGTAGCTTTGTGTGACCCTTTTAAAAATATTCAGGTGGTTTTGATATATCATTAAAAGGTGATCAGTGATAATTGTCTTAACGACAGTGCTCACATGGAAGAAAATGTTGCTCAGTGGAACACTTTTCTAACCTCTGATATGATTTTTAAAGGCCCTTTAAAAAAAAAAGCAAGACATTTGAAAGTTACTTATTAAAGGCCAAATGGAAACACAACTTGCAAAGGGGCTTTTAATTTCATAATGATTCAGATTTTTAATCATAAAATAAGACCCAAGACCAGCTCTTAATTATTTATAGATTGATTTGGCCATCTGTGTTATCCAGTTTCTTTACTTTGGCTAGGAGGGCAGGAATAGGTGGAGAAGCTGAAATAAATCAGCTCATTTATATTTTATCATCAGTAGTAAAAAGTCTGGTGTGATATAAAATTTTAGAATTATCTATGCCATTTGACCCATTACTATGGATAATTGAAAGGATACCATAATTGAGAAGAGGAAAAAAAACCCCACTTACTGAGTAATAACTGTCCCAGACACAATGCTAGGCTCTTTGTATATATCACCTAGTGTTCACAGCAATCCTACGTAGTATTTATGGTTATCTTCTTTTACAGAGGTGGAAATTAAGGCACAGAGAGCTGAAATCACTTACCAACTCAAATGGGTAGCAAGTGGCAAGGCTGGGATTAAAGTAGCTCTAGCTTTCCTTACAATCCATGTGCTTTCTACAGAATGGGTCACTTGTACCATGACTGTCCCTTGATGCAAAATATATAAATTAAAATGTTTTTACAGCCCAAGGATGAGAATTGGAAATCTGGGCTAATTTCAATTTCATACAATGAAGAACAATAGCTACCCTTTTCTAGGATCCCTATATGAAGGTATTTAGAAAATGCATTCCACACTGTGAACACTGTAACCTCTATGGAAAAACTATTGAAAGTCTGTGGGACTGAAAAGCAGTACACATTTTCTATACAACAATATGGAAACAAATGCTCATGCCCCTTAGGCCCAGCTAATGTATATTTTTGTGGACTGTCAGAAATTAACGTACAAAGATATTCATCTTAGTGCTATTTATAATAGTGTAAAATTATAAACCATGCAAATGCTCAGTAGTTTAAAAAAAGAGTAAATATACTATAAAATCATACATATTTTGATATATTATGCAGTCATTAAAAATAAGTTTCAGAGAATATTTAGTAACAAGGGGAAAATTCTAACAATATGATTTTCAGTTGCTGTATAAATATGTATTGAATGAATAAATGGATTACTAAATTCAAAATAGTGTACATCATGAGAATTAACATTTTCCAAATCGGAGATCTTGAAGAAATATTACTTTTCTTTTGCTTAAGGTAAATGCTTTTCAAAGTAGAATGTATACAGTGTACAAATCATTAATGGCTCAATGAATTCTTACAAAAGGAAACACCCACGTGACCACAACATAGTCGTCAGGTTTTGGCATCAAGATTAAGCTGCTTTCAAAAACTGTTCTCTTCTCTTTTTTTCTGGAAGGATTGGTGTAAGATTGGTGCTATTTCTTAATAGTGTAAAAGACTTAGCAGTGAAGCTGTCTGAGCTGGAGATTTATCTGTAGAAAGGGTTTTAAAAATGTATTCAATTTCTTTAATAGATTTAGTAATACAGAAGCATGCTATTTATTCTTGTGTTCATTTTTAAGTTGTGCTTTTCAAGCAATTTTCCATTTCAGCTAACATTTCAAATATTTTGGCAAATTTTGGTCATAAACTCTTATATTTTTAGTATCTGTACAATCTATAGTAATGTTCTTCTTTACTCTCAATATTCTTTTAAATGCCTTGTTCAGGGTTTACCAGTTTTATTATTTTTTTTCTCAAAGCCAAACTTTGGCTTTTGTATTGGTTTCCTATTGCTGTGTAACAGATTACTACTACAAGCTTGGTGGCTTAAGACAACACAGCAGTATTCTCTTACAGTTCTGTAAGCTAGAAATCCAGAATCAGTTTCACTGGGCCAAAGTCATGGTGTCAGCAGGACTGCACTCCCTCTGGAGGTTGTAGAGGATAATCCATTACCTTGCCTTTTCCAGCTTCTAGAGTTGTGTTTCTTGCCTTCCTTGGTTTGTGGCCTTTCCATTGTCTTCATAGCCCAAAGCATGGCATCTTGTTTCACTTGTCACATTACCTTCTGTCTCTGTAATCAAATATTTCTCTTCCTTCCTCTTTTGAAACACTTGTGATTACATACAGGGTTTACCCAGATAATTCGGAATAATCTGCCATTCTCAACATCCTTAATTTAGTCACATAGACAGTCCCTTTTGCCACATGAGGTAACATCCAAAGGTTGCAGGGATTAAGACCCAGATATTTTATCTTTAGAGGCCATTATTCAGCCCACCACAGATTTGATGATTTTTTTTTCTATTGCAAGTTGTTGTACATGTTATTAATTTCTGCCCTTATTTTTTATTGTTTTGTTAGTTTTATATTCTTCTGGTTTTACTTGCTTTCCCCCCCCCCCAACCTCTTTTGATAGATAATTAGATAACCGATTTGAAGTTTTAAAAATTTTCTAGTATGTGCATGGTCTTCATGGAAGGTCTTAACATCCATGTAGTATTGCTTTAGCTTCATCACACAAAGTTCAATATGTAGCATGTTAATTTATGGCTCAGTGAAATATATTTAGATTGTTTTAATCATTATTTAGGAGAGTTTTCTTAGTTTCCAAACATTTGGAAATATTTCAATTTATCTTTTTGTTATTGATTTTAGCTTAATTTTCCTGAAGTCAAAGTATAATTTTAATCCTTGATAAACCACCTTTTAAAATCAGCTGAATCGGTCATCATATCATCAATTTTGATAAATGTTTCATGTACTTGTATTTTTGGTACATTTTTCTATGAATGTCCATTTGGTCAGGCAGGGTAATCATCATGTTGTTAAAATACTCCATATTCCTATTGATTCTTTTCCTGATAGTTCTATCAGTTACTGTGGGAAGTGTGGTAAAGTCTCCTATCATGACTGTAGGTTTTTCTATTTCTTATTTGAGTCCAGTCAATTTCGGTTTGTATACTATATCTGGAAACTGTGTTATTTTTCAGATACACATTTAGAATTATTTTAAAAATTCTTTGTGGATTGACTTTTTATTGAAAAATATCCTTAATCTCTATAAATACATTAATCTTAAAATTGACTTTGTCTGATATTATAGCTATACCAGTTTTATTTTACTTTTATAAATTTATTTTATTTTTGGCTGCACTGGATCTTTGTTACTGTGTGCGGGCTTTCTCTGGTTGCAGTGAGAGGGGTCTACTCTTCGTTGCGGTGCACAGACTTCTCATTGTGGTGGCTTCTCTTGTTGTGGTGCAGGGGCTCTAGGTGCATGGGCTTCAGTAGTTGTGGCACGTGGACTCAGTAGTTGTGGCTTGCAGACTCTAGAGTGCAGGCTCAGTAGTTGTGGTGCACGGGCTTAGTTGTTGCGCAGCATGTGGCATCTTCCCGGACCAGGGCTTGAACCCGTGTCCCGTGCATTGGCAGATGGATTCTTACCCACCGCGCCACCAGGGAAGCCCCCCAGTTTTATTTTAATTAGTATTCTTAGGCATATCTTTTTATTTCTTCTTGCAGCTTCAACTTTTTCATTTTTTTAAAATCTGTGGTTTGTTTCTTATAAATTTCATATAATTAAAAAAACATCCAGAGTGAAATAGTCATTTTTTCCCCTTCCTTGAAATAATTTGTGTTGTCTTAGTGTTATTCTTTATAATGGTTAATTAAACTCTGAGGAAAAACATCTGGACTTAGAATTTTTTGGTGGATAGGTATTCAGTTATGGATGTAAAGTCTCTAAGAGTTATGCGGTTTCTCAATTTTTCTCTTTACTCTTGCTAAAGTTTTATTAAACATGGTTTTATAGGTTTTACAGATATAAGTCTGTAGGATGAGGATTTATAGGACCTATGGTTATGAGTTTTGTAGAATTATGTTGCTTAATTTCTAAACATTTAGATACTGGATTCTAATTTAATTTTAAGGTCATCAAAGGTTATATAATTTATAACTTCAATCATTGAAGTGTGTTGAGACTTGCTTTATGGTCCAGAATATGTTCTATGTGTTAAAAATTCTCTGTGCACTTGAGAAAATTGCATATTCTGTAGTGTTAAATATAATTTTCTATATGTGTATATTAGAAGAGTTTCATTAATCATGGTTTTCAAATCTTCTGCATCTGTTCTTTTATCTGGGATCATTTTCCTTCAGTCTTAAGAAATTCCTTTTGTTTTGCTTGTAGTGTGTGCACATTGACAATACGTTTTTCTGAGAATGTCTTTATTTTCCTTTTGGTTTGTGGAAGAAATTTTTGCTGAGTATAGAATTTTAGATTGGCATTTTACTTTTGGAAATGAGTACAATGTCATTACATTGTATTCTGGTTTTTATGGCCAATGTTGAGAAGTAGACTCCCAGTTTTATTGTCATCCTCTGAACAACAATACTACGCCACCCTCCTGACCCCACCTCATACTCTGACTGCTTTTGAGATTCTTTTTGTTTTTGGCTTTCAGCAGCTTCACTATAATATGCCCTCATATGATTTTCCTTTTACTTATCCTACTGTGGTTCACTGAGCTTCTTGAATATGTGGGTTGATGTCTTTCATCATATCAGGAAATTCTGATTTTTATTCATGATTTCTTCAAATATTACCCCTCTTGTTTTCTCCTGTTCATCTGAGATAGACAAAGCATGTGCATGTTTATTGTGTCCCAAATTCCTCTTAGAGTCCTGTTCTGGTTTCTTCTGGCCAGCCTTCTAGCTCACTTACGTTGTCTTATGCTGTGCATAGTCTGCAGTTAAACTAATTCATTGAGTTCTTAATCTCTGATGTGTCTTGTAGTTCTAGGGTGCACATTCAGTTTTTTTTATAGATTGTGATTCTCTGTTAAAATACATCTTATTTCTATCTACTTTTAAATATTTTTTCTCAATTTCATTTATCATATCTGTCACAGTTATTTTAAAGTCCTTGTCTGCTAACTTCAATATGTGAATCATCTCTGGATAACTTCTAATAATTGTTACTTTTTGATCGTCAGCCATTTTCTCATGCTTCCTTGCTCATTTAGCAATTTTTAAATGTATTTTTGACATTGTGAATTATATTATAGAATCTTAATAATTTTATCTTTCACTGATGGGAATTGAGTTTTGTTTTGAGAAGTAATTTCATTTCTGGCTGGTAATCTAGATCATGTGGAGGTTTGATTTTAAGCTTTAAGTCTATTTGTTGTTGGCCTTCATTCTGCAGTACAGGCCTTCTAGGGCATGGCATTTCTGGGATCTCCAAAAAATCTCCTGGATATTCACCAAGGATTTTTCCCTTTGGCTGGGGGTGGAATGCTAGCATCTCCCCCATTTTGTGCAACATCTGAAATCTCTGTTCAGATCTCAGCCCCTCCGTAAATGTTCTCTGCTAGAAATCTTGTCCTATGCATGTGAAGCCTCAGATCTGCCAAGGGCCCAAAGATATTTTTTTTCTCCTGGTCTATTGCTTTCTCCATTCTAGTTCCCTGCTTACCAAATTTCAGTCAGTTTAGCAGCTCTGTTTCCTCTGCCCTGTAAGACTGGTTGCACTCCACTTTCATGAACAGCAGATTAGAAATTATGCCCAGGGAGAAAAACAGGGTAAGTGTGGGGCTTAACTGGGTCTGTCTCTTCTCTCAATGATTGAAGTCATGTGTTCTTTGCTGCCAGTGCCTGAAAACTGTTTTTTTCTTTTAATTTAACTCATAATTGCCTATAGCAACGCTTGCTATCTTTTTAATGTCTTTTGGATCTTTTGTTAAATTCCTTTTTTCATTCCTGATATCACTTTTTTTTTTTTTTTTTTTTTTTAAATTTTATTTACTTAATTTACTTATTTTTGGCTGCGTTGGGTCTTCGTTGCTGCGCACGAGCTTTCTCCAGTTGTGGCAAGTGGGGGCTACTCTTCGTTGAGGTGCGTGGGCTTCTCACTGCGGTGGCCTCTCTTGTTGCGGAGCACGGGCTCTAGGCACATGGGCCTCAGTAGTTGTGGCACGCGAGCTCAGCAGCTGTAGCTCACGGGCTCTAGAGTGCAGGTGGAGTAGTTGTGGCGCAGGTGCTTAATTGCTCTACGGCATGTGGGATCTTCCCGGACCAGGGCTCAAACCCGTGTCTCCTGCATTGGCAAGCGGATTCCCAGCCACTGCGCCACCAGGGAAGCCCCTGATATCACTTTATTTTACTTTGTCTGTCTTGATCATTTGTATTAGTGGATTATCCAATTCTTACTCTTTTTAAAGAAACACATTTGTTTTTGTAGATTCTCTCAATATTTACTCTTATCTTTGCTTTTTTCTTCCTTCAGCTTCCTTTGAATTTGTTGTTTCTCCTTATCTTCTTGGGATGGATGTAATCTTAATAATTTTCAGCAATTTTATTTTACTAATACAGGCTTTCAAGATTATAAATATTCCTCTAGATATTGCTTTGGCTACATCTCTCAGATTTTTCTATGTAGTATTTTATTCAGTTTAAAATATTTTATAGTCTTCTTTGTGTTTGATTATTCTATCCATAAATTATTTAGAATTATATTTCTTAAGTTACAAATATGTGTGATATTCTAGTTATCTTGTTGTTGATTTCCAGCACAAGTACATTTTATTTAGAAAAAATATACTCTGTGGTTTCAAATATTTGAAATTTTTTGTGAGTTGCTAGTACGTACTTAGTACATAGTCAATTTTTAGAAATCTCTATGTCTTCAAAAAGAAGGTGTATTCTCTAGTTGCTCTATATATGTCCATAGTGTCAAATTTGCTAATTTTGTTTCTTTGTATCTTCTTATATCCTTAATGTTTTTTTTCCTGCTTGTTCTATTGTATAGTGAGAGAAGTTTTTAAAAAATCCCCCACTATGATTGTTTGCCTATTTCTTCTGTCAATTTTTCTTTATATATTTTGTAGCAGTGTTCAGTGCGTAGTAATTTAGATTTTTTTCATTTTCTGATTGAATCTGACCTTTTATTTATGATATAACCTTCATCTATAGAAATACTTTTTCCTTTAAAGTTTATATTTTTTATTAATATACCTACAGAAGATTTTCCCATGCCATATTTTCATATCCTTTTATAATTTTTCTGTATTTTTATATGTATTTAATATAATAAATTAATACTAGTCTATGTATTTAGTTTTAAATCCAGTTTGAGTTTTTAATCTTTTAACTGAATTATGCAGTGTATTGATATCTATTGAAATAAGTATGCTTTTGTTTAAAGTTATGTGATTTTCATTTGCCCTTACAGATTTATTTAGTTTTTTTCTTTCTCTTGATTTTTTTTGGACTGACAGATGGTTTCTTACCATTCTATTTTCTCTCTATTGGTTTAGAAGATATAAAACTTTAAACAGTTATTTTTGTAGTTATCCTATCATTACAGCATGTACTCCTTATTTATCAAAGTCGAATGTTAATACTTTACCTTTCTCCTCCCAAATGCATGGCTTTTGAAATACTTCAGCTTCATTTGCCTGCTTCCCAAATGATTTATTATTGTTGTCTTGTAACCTAAAAAATACACACGTACACAATCATTATTATCTTTTTTTAAGAAAAAAATGAACTCAGTGTTCATAATGTTTATTTATATTTGTCATTTGTCATTTTCTTCTTTCATTCCTACTTGCATCTCTGGCTTTCTAACTGGGCTTATCTTCCTAATGACTGAAAAAAAATATTTGGAATTTAAAAAATGCAGTTATTTACCCATTCCTCCATTGACAGACAACTAAGTTGTTTCCATATCTTGGCTGTTGTGAATAATGCTGCAATAAACATGAGAGTGCAGTTATTTTTTTGATATCCTGTTTTTATTTTCTTTGGCTATATACCCAGAAGGAAGATTGCTGAATATTATGGTAATCCTATTTTTAAGTTTTTGAGGCACCTTCATACTGTTTTCCATAGTGTCTGTACTAGTTTTCATTCCCACCAACAGTGCACAAGGGTTCCCTTTAAATCCTTGGCAGTACTTGTTATCTCTTATCATTTTGATGATAGCCATCCTGATGGGTAAGATGATGTGTCATTGTGGTTTTGATTTGTATTTCCCTGATGATCAGTGATGTTGAGCACCTTTTCATATTTCTGTTGGCCATTTGTTTGTCTTCTTTGGAAAAATGTCTATTCAGTTTATCTGCCCATTTTAAAATTCGATATTGTTGTTACTGAAATAAACCTACATATAGTCAACTGATATTTGACAAATGCTGTCTATTCTGTTCCATTGGTCTATGTGTCTGTTTTTATGCCAGAACCATACTGTTTTGATTACTGTAGCTTTGTAGTATAGTTTGAAATCAGGAGGTGTGATGATTCCAGTTTTATTTTTATTTCTCAGGATTGCTTTGGCTATTTGGGGTGATTTTTGTGTTTCCATACACATTTTAGAATTTTTTTTTTCTATTTCTATGAAAAATGCCATTGGAATTTTGATAGGGATTGTATTGAATCAACAACACTATATAACAGCACTGTATTATATACTTGAAAGTTGCTAAGAGGCTTGTTTTTAAATGTTCTCACCACAAAAAAGAAATGATAATTATATGATGTGATGGAAGTGTTAGCTAAAACACTGATCTTAAAGTGTGTTTTGGCTGTTATTAATATAGCTACACTAGGTTTCTTTAGTGTTTATTTACATGGGATCGCTTTCCCATTCTTTTACTTTCAAATCTTATATCCTTATATTTATAGTATTACTCTTAATCGAAAAATATTTTGGATTTTACTTTTATATTTAATATGACAGTATCAGTTTTTATTTAATGTAATATTGGATATATTTGGGTTTATATTTACCAGTTTTCTACTTTCTTTTTAATTTTTCTGCTATATTTCTTTTCACTATCTCTTTGCCTTTTTTTTTTTTTTTTTTTTTTTTTTTTGCGGTACACGGGCCTCTCACTGTTGTGGCCTCTCCCGTTGTGGAGCACAGGCTCTGGACACGCAGGCTCAGCGGCCATGGCTCACGGGCCCAGCTGCTCCGCGGCATGTGGGATCTTCCCGGACTGGGGCACGAACCCGTGTCCCCTGCATCGGCAGGCAGACTCTCAACCACTGTGCCACCAGGGAAGCCTCTCTTTGCCTTCTTTTTAAGTTTTTATTATTATTTAAATAAATTTCCCCACATTAACTCTGTTAGCCCTGTCCTTCATTGATTCCACTGATGTACAACATACAGTTTTTCTTCTGACATTTACTGTTGTAACGTATTTAATTGTATAAATAGTTTTAACCTCCTCAAATAGCATTATTGTCATTCATCCAGACAATGCTCAATTAGATTTATCCAAGTATTTGTGCTACTGATTGCTGTAAACAGCTTCTTGCTTCTCTGAGTCCCATCTGACATCTTTTATGAATATATTTTTCTGATCCCAGAACCTGCTTCAAACTTTAGGGAGTTCCCTGGTGGTCCAGTGGTTAGGACTTGGCACTTTCACTGTTGTGGCCTGGGTTTAATCCATTGTTGGGGAACTAAGATCCTGCAAGCCATGTGATGCAGGCAAAAAATAAATAAAAAATAAAACAAAATTTAAGTATGAGTTTACTGTCAGTAAATTCTCTGTTTTTATTTTTCTGAAAATACCTTTATTTTGTTTATATTTTCACTGGATATAGAATCCTAGGTTGGTAGTTTTTTTTTTGTCAGAATTCTCAAGACACTATTCTATTTTACTTTAATATTTTCTGGCTTTCATAATTTCTATCAAAAAGATAATGGTCAGTCTTTCTCTCTAGGTTCATACCCGGGCAGCTCCTCCTGAACTCTAAATTTTGTCTTTTCAGATTTGTACATCTGTTAATATATCTCTCACACTGCATGTAATTTGACATTACCTTGATGGAAGCAGTCCCAGATACAGGACTCACCTTGACGGGCTTTCCTTCTTTCCTTAGAACCTTGGTATCTCTCAAATGACTTCAAACCAATATTTTAAAAATATATTGGTCCAGACTGTATAGTTGTTTTCAGTGAGAAGATTGGTCTGAAGCAATGTCATACATTATTAGTGGACAAACTCTAACTTGTGCTTTACATATTTTAGTTTTCTATTCCCTGTAGGCATTTTCAAATATGTCTTTTATTTCTTTAAACATAGTTAGCTGTTTCATAAACTGTGTCTGATTATTTCAGAACCTGATGTGCACCTTTTTCTACTCTCTGTTCTTTCTGTTGGTTCTTCCTCACAGTGCCCCATTTCTATGTGTGCATTGTTAATTACTTTGACCTGTGTATTGAATTTGTCCTTGAAAAAGTACATTTGTTGAGGCCAGGATCTACTCGAGAAGATTTACATTTGTGTCTAACTATTACATGTGGATGTGACCAGTGGAAGGCACTCTTAACCCAACATAAAATGTGAAGTTCTTAGAAACCTCCAGAGAGCAAATCTACTGGACGGCTGACCAGGGACAACATTTATTCATAGAATATTTTTTACTTTTTCTTCCTTTTCTCATAATTTTTCTTCTAGAATCTACAAGGCATAGCTTATGAATCACTTTACATTAGGTGCTCAACCCTTTGTGTCCCAAATCAATGTGGGGGAGTGTCTTCTCAGATTCCCTGCTATGGGCAGGTCCTAGGCTTTGACTTTCTTCCCACCTCTGTCCATACCATACGTGGGCAAATTTGACACATGGCCTCAAGGTAAAAGCAACTTGGTGCTCATGTGTACAATTTATATCTCTGTGTTTCCTTTTTCCCCTCCCTGAGGTTTGTGCCTTCAGTTTGTGATCTACGTGTTAGCGCTTAAATGACTTTAAAGGGATTTTGAAATATCTTTATCTAGCATTTTAATTTTGATCATTGGAATATTTGGTCTAAATAAAGTTATTCATCATTATTGGAAATAGAAGTTCCCTATCTTTTTGCTTTTAATGTATTGGGAAAAGAAAATACTCCTTTATTATATGAATTTTGGGAATTTATTGAATGTTTTTGTTTGTGTATATCATTTTAGTTATTTATATATCCATCACACTAAATTAATAAACTTTAGTTTTTATATGTTTATAGCATTTAATATTATTGTCTCTTGAATAGTATATATATTTCTTCTTTGCAGTGTACTTTATGTAAACATTTCCAATACATGTATGTTAACATATTTTACTGTGGTGATGGATCTTTTGAGTGTTTTTAAAAAAAATCTTTAAATATTTTTAAATAGTTTTGAATTTATCTATGTCCAGGGATAGGTGAGCAGGTTGATGATGAAAAGAGAAAACAGATGAATAGTTGTAAGGCTGAAGACAGAATCAGCAGTGGGATAGCATGTGGCTAGGGTATAATGAAAAAGATGGTAGGTTAGGAACACCAGGATATTTGGATTTTTGTGTCTTTAGGTCATGCAAAAATCTAAGCAATAAACCAGCTACTATGTCCTAGCATATATACTTTAATTTTGTTTCTTTCATGTGCTTTCCTTGATTAAAAAAAAACTGTTACTAAATTGAGTTTTGTTAACTGTAGGTAAAACCTTAAAACGATATACAACTGTCATTTAAAAAAGAAATGAATTCATGGGGAAATGTATTGTTATATGCAGATTTCCAGTGGAAACCTGCAGATGCTCACATAAGAAACATTTTTCCCACTCTTTTGAATAAACATGTTGCAAGCCTAGTACATTTGCATACCCAAGAGAATAATTGTTTCAGAGATATGGGCTGTGAACACATGTGGTTGTCTACCAGATTATGAACACCAGACTTGAGACATATTTTTCAGGTGTACAGCTTGAGTCAGCACAAATGCTGTGTCTTGGGGAGTATTTGGAGAAATGTAGGTGCTACTGTATTTTGAATAATCATTCCCTCTAGCTCTCATTGTGACTGATGGAAAATTTATTTTATTTTCCCTTCACAAAGGGTAAACAAAATTGTACCTATCTTACTGCATAGTTTGTTAAGCAATTTCCATTTGTACTTACATTTCACAGATGTTCTGAAATGGTTAAATCAAAAAAGCGTGTTTCAACTCATGAGTAACTTGTAACAAAATACATCCTATCAGTTGGTTTAAAAAAAAAAAATATATATATATATATATATATACACACACACACATATATATGTGTGTGTGTGTAGTTTCATAACACTGACACACATACACATAAGCATCTTTTTAGGCCAGTGTGGTACTTTCTTGCTTTATGAGTGAGAAGTTATAAAGTCACATACTTTGCCTGAATGTTTGATTTTTCATTTATCTTTAGTAATTTATTACAGTGGAGCTGACAGAAGATAAAAGATGTTTAGATACTCATGAAGCCTAGCAGCTCCTGTAGATCTGAAGAAGTTCAGGTCCTCAACTTCAGAATCTGTTATAACTCATGCTTATTAAATTGGCTCCAGGTTTTATTTTTCAGAGAAGTCCCCAAATAACTGATTTTCTAAGATATATCCAGTGTTAGCCATATCTGTCTCCTCTTAAATAACAGCTATTTCAAATTGTCCTGGTATGACTGGGGCAACCATGCAGTCTGGTTTGCCCAGGCCAGGGTTAATTACTACTAGTGTTCTCTTATGCTCTCAAAAAGTACAGCTTTGGATGATAAATTATATGGCCACACTAGATTTAAAAGGCTAAGATTCATAAAATTTGGAAGGAAGAAAAATTGGTCTAATATTACATATTCATGTACTGTACCCCCCCACCAAGTAAAAGCATTCCCTTTGTTATCAAACGGTTTTCCCATACTCCGTGGTTTGAAGTATATCATTTCTATTTTGGTTAGAAGTATGTTCAGAGTATTTTAGCTTGGCAATTATAGAAAAAAATTACTGTCTTTTATAATTTAATCAATGAATCCCACACAACTTGTCTCAGTATTTTCCTATGGCAGAGTAAGGAAAGCTCTTTATGTTAATGTATTTTAATGGTTTATCCTGCAAAAATTTACATTTATTTGCCTATAAATGTCTACAAATATAAACAACTTACAGAAAATATTTTTGATATGCCAACTAAATGTATTTGAGGATGTTATTCCTGTGGAATGCTGTCAAAAGTTTTACAGTAACCAGCCAATGATCTTTGTATTAATTTCCATGTATCATCAGTTATTGAATTCTTACTTTAGAGAAAGGTATGCTCTTCTTAGGTCAGATTTGCAGATAAATAAGTCTATTTTGGGCTTTATTTTCTGTTTTATATTAAAAATTTTGACCTTTAGTTTCTCTTTTCTGGAAATTGGATGATTAGAAAGCTGATTAGACATCAAACCAGATGGCACGTAGGAGGTATATCACAAAGTTCTTACAGTCTTTCTCAGAGTGTATGTCTTGAATACACATGAATAACCGAGAACTCTCAAATATGAGTGCTTTTGAACTTGAGATTAAAAAAATAAAAAGAAGCACAAAGGTTCATGAGAAAGTAAGTTTTATGGAGCCAGACACATTCAGCCCAGTCTTTTATTTATCTACATGTGGCGTACTTTTGTATAATCATAATCATATTTATGATCTTAGGATGCTAAAAGACCCTCAGTTAACATGTTCAGAAACTCTGTAGGTAATAGGGACAGTCATATTTTTAAAAATATTTTAAGCAAGGAAACTAAGCCATCAAAAAGAGTTATTGATTAACCTTAAAAATGTAAAAATGTAAACAAATCATCCAAATCTGAAATCATTCCAAATAATTGTAGTTTTACTTTTTATTTTCTATTATTATTATAAAAATATTGGAAATAGTGTCTTATTTATTCTTTTGGAGTAAAAGTCAATAACCATGTTTACTATGTGTATCTTCTACCATCTGATACCAAACTTGGTCAGAATTCAGAATGAAACCTATGGGTTACCTTTTTAAATTTCTACAGTTTGATTGTATCCTTTATCAGTGTTAGGGTGGATGAGAAGGTGGACTACCATCTTTTAATATGCTTATTTATTCTGCTTCCCATGTGACATTTTTTAGTTTTAGAATATGTGTCAGGTGATATTCAGGCTTACAATAAAGTAATCGTATTATATTAGAACTCTTGACATTTTTTTAAGTCAAGAAGTTAGAAATGAAGAGGGCTACACTCACGTTTTCTTTTGTTTTTTCATTGGAAGAAGACCCTTGATTGCTAACTTTCTCATTGCCAAGTAACAAACTACCCAGGTATCTATTTCTTGTAGCAACAAACAAGGATTACTTTCTTTGTTCCTACTCATGATCATTAGTAACTTTAGGACAATTCATCACTTATTGCCTTCTATAATGCATAGCTTTAAATACATGAATATGGATGCTTGTATTTGATGAAGTCATTCCCTAGCTTTCATGAACTTAACAGATGCCTAGTCGGCAAGTCTGTATAGTTCCATGGCAAGTATATGCCATTACTAGTGAATGATTTCACAATTTGTAATACTACACATGGTTTTGAGATCTTAACACTTAAGCATTCTCCTTTTGAGTCTCCCCTTACCCAATCATGTTCAGTGTGAGTTTCCCGGTAGCCCAAAGGCTTGCCAAACCTAGTGAGCATCCCCAAGTCTATCTTGCTGTAAATGCCCAGGAAAATCTCAGTTTGTATGGTGTTGTTATTGATGAATCACATTTACAAGGTTTTTGACTTTGTTTTGGTTGAGTCTGAAATGAGAGATGGAAATCAGGGACCTGGCTGTCAGCCATATCAGAAAAGTCAGGCATTTCTAAGACAGGAAATACATAAAAGACATACAAATGAAGAGATTATTGAGTAGGGAGGCAAATTCAGATAAAATTCAGATACTTTTTATTCCTCATGTGGAATCTTGGCTAGATGTGATTATCATAGGTTTGAAACTGAGCTCTGCCTCACACCTTCAGGTAAATGATTCCGTGTGTGTGTGTGTGTGTGTGTGTGTGTGTGTGTGTATAGTTTGCCTTTTACAGTTGTGATATAGTATCTGTAATATTAAAACATCACTCAAATCCTCAGATTATATGATATATTTTTAAACTACAGATTGCAGGAAACAGTGCAGGTTATAACCTCCCAAACAAGCAGGTATATTACAGAGAAACAGTAACAAAACATACATCATGCCAGTTAATAATTTAAACGAAGTAGATATGTTTTCCTTAACACCTAATTGATTATCCCAAATAGAATAAAATCCACATATGTTAAATTCTTGATTAAGCCCTACATTTTTAGCTTCCTTCACATTCTTGCTTTGTATTTACTCTAAGATAGAAACAACTTTATTTCAAAGGTTAAATGTTTTCAGAAGCCATTTCAGTTTTATATAAAGTTTCTAAATATTTAGGAATTACATAAATGTAGACCATTGTTTCCTTTCAAAATTTGTTTCATTGGAGCAGATAATAGATTTCCACTTTCAACTACACAGTTAGCTGTTTTATTTTTGAGTATACCTTCTCCTCAGTATTTCTTTCCACAGAATTTTGGAATTTTGTTCCTCTCATGTTTTATTGAAAAGGCTCGCTGCCATTATATCATTTCGTTTTCCGGTTTTATCCTTTTGTCTGAAGGCACATTGCAGCATGCCTGGTTTAAGGACACTAGACAGCGAGAGAAATGGATAGCCATAAGAGTATCTCTAGTCAAGGTTGAAAGAGTGCACGTAGCTTTCTAAACTGAACGCCGTGAATGGAGGACATTTAGGTTATTGCCATGACAATTCTAATTGTTGGAACTTTATTCTTATTATGGTCTTTATTCAGTTGGATTCGCCCTAACAGCACACACAGACGAGTCACTTTAATTTCTGGGCTGGTTTTGGAGAACATGTAGCCAAGAATCATCATCTTTTTGTTACGATAACAAAACACACGGTCAAGGGGGGGTCTAAATGGAATTGCATTTTATAGGCCTGCAGAGATCGGTATGAAGTAAGACACGCTCTCTTTGACCTCTGGAGGCTCTCTCTAACGAACGATGGGGCTACATTTTAAATTACAGGAGATTCCAATTACTGTGAAATTACGGGGCTCTGTGAGCTCCCTCTACGGGCAAATTTAACGTCTGCAAATTATATTTTGTCTTCTTCTTCTTTTTTTTTCCCCTCTTCTTCCCATTTTTCCCCCAACAAAGCCTCTGTGTGGCCTCTGGGATGGGGTGGCCGCCTAAGGGCCCAGAGGTTGTGCTCCTTGGAGCGTGTGCAAGATGGCTGCCCCAAGGCTGTTTGAAGCTGGCGCGTTTGAAGCAGCCGCGCGTGTTTGAAGCTGCGGCATTTGAAGCTGTCGGGCTTGAAGCTGGCGCGTGTGTTTGAAGCTGCGGCATTTGATGTTGCTGAGGACGTTTGTAAATTTGAGACAGACTTTAATATTGTTAGACGGTAGGGGAGTCCTTTTCAACCCCCTTTTCATTTTTTTTCACTTGAACTTTTAAAAAAGTTTTATTTAACTTTTTTTTTCCAACTATTTTAACTACTTATGTCAGCCGAGGAATGCTGTGATTCACAGCCATTATTGTAAAGAGGCTGTTATGTATTTTTAGTGCTGCTGGGACCATAGGAATTCTTGAGTGGCTTTGACTGGATGCAACAATGTGGAGAATAATCCCAACTGTGAAAAGTGCTACTGTGGCCACAGAACAGTACAGAATAATTTTGAAAAAGGGCAGTCTCCTTGTTGCTTTTAGAAGAAGGCCATGTATGCCTGCTGTTGCATTTGCAAGATTGATGAGTGTAGAGGTAGAACAAATGTATGTGAAGTAGTTGGAGATGCATAGGGGATGCATAGTTGGGGATGCAGAGGTAGTTGGGGATGCATAGGTATAGGAATTAAATTTGCAGCTTTCCAGGAGCAAAGCATTTTCTGATTTCTAACTATGATTTTTTTCCTCCAATTTCTGTAAGAACTAGAGAGAAAGGTGGATGTCATTATTGACCCTTTGGACACTACTGTAGAGGCGAATGGCGCTTTATATAGAGAGCATCTACTTTGACAATGTGAGAGAAGGGGATGAGTATTGCTGGTGCTGGGAAAGGAAAGAAAACAGATGGTTATCTTATAGCTGTAGATTGTGGTTTGGGAAACACCTTGTTTGGTAGAACCCTAGGTGTGGAAGTGAAAAATATGGAGAAAAATTTGGAAGGAGCCATGCGTTGTCAAACCCAAAATGGACTGGATGAGAAACAAATAATTTTTCACGTAATTCCCAGCCTGGAGCAACATCATGTACTTGCATGCAGAGTTGATGAAGTAAGACATGCTCTACCGGTGTCTATCGTTCTCCTCTGAGAGTTGGTGCAGGTTAGAAAGCCACTTTGATGAGCTTGCCATCAGTTTTTTTTCCCTTGGAAGTAGCATGTTGCCCTCTGCTAATGATCATTCTCTTGAAAATTAAGTAATGGTTTCTTGATATTGGCTATTTGTTGAGACCTAACCTATTTACTTATATCTGTACCACCAATTTTTTTTATTGTGTAGAACACAAATTCTATAAGATATGCATCTGTTTTTCAGCCATATTTGGATTGTATATCTACCCAGGATTGAGGTGTTTTGTTCAGTATTTCATTCATTTTGGCAAAAATCTACAATTCCTTCAGTTCACAGAAAAAGCTATATATTAAATACATATAATTAAAATTGAGTTATTTCCTTTAATTTATACAGACCTGAGTTTTAGTCTAATAAATAATTTAAATGTGTGCTTTACCTGTTTAATTAAGAGTAAGGTGTGTCTTGTACACTTCTGAATAATGAAAACATTTCACATTTCTTCATAGAACAGATGATCTTGGACTCTGTTTTCTTACAAGTAATTGTTTTTTGTTTTTGTTTTTGCGGTACGCGGGCCTCTCACTGCTGTGGCCTCTCCCGTTGCGGAGCACAGGCTCCGGACGCGCAGGCTCAGCGGCCGTGGCTCACGGGCCTAGCTGCTCCGTGGCATGTGGGATCTTCCCGGACCGGGGCACGAACCCGTGTCCCCTGCATCTGCAGGCGGACTCTCAACCACTGCGCCACCAGGGAAGCCCACAAGTAATCGTTTTTAAGGATTTCCCTTCTTTAGTTCAACATTCCTAATTTTGTAGGAATAGAAATTTGCTAAGTATTTTCTGTTGTATTGTATATATGCATTTTCTACTCCAACTTTTTATTATTAGCTTCTTTAATTGTATTCCTTTGAATCCGTTTGTCTTTTCCATTCTATTGGCTAATCATTTATTTTACAGTGTTATTATTTTACAAAATTTTACTTTAAACTTCATATGGGCCCTATTGACATCATTCATTGAGAGCTAAGTTATTGCATATCACCGGTCTAATGTTCTAATAATTAACCTATTATAACAAGTCATTTTATAAGTTACAAGACATTCAAAACTAAGCAACATGGAAAGTACAATATAAAATTAGTGGCTCAGGGTATTTGACTGTTTTTAGATGTAATGTTTTCAGAATGTTGTTAAAAACTTCACAGAACTCAAGGAACAAGGACAATACACACACACACAACACACACACACACGTGTGCAGGGGTACACATGCTGTGCATGTATATATACTTGATTATTTTTATTATAAAATCTGTCTGATCAGTTCAGATTTTTTCTCATGCCTCAACTTCTGTAATACTCATTTGATCCATATTACTGCTTTTTTAAGCTTAGAGAGAATTTTTAAAGAGAATTTCCCTACTTTTCACCTTTATATAGTCTATACAGTCCAGTAATCTGCATTTGGAGACAAAAGAATTGGCTTGAGCATAAGTGGACACATATGCTTTAATGAGAACTACATGCATTTTATTGTACATTTGTGTAAGAATATTCAAAGAAGAGGGATTAATGTTGAAAATGGATCTATCTTACACAGTAAAGAACTTCTGGAAAAGTTTAATCAGTCTGGCTCCATGTTCCACGTCACTCTTTTTCCTTACTAGTTTGTGTTCCTTACTAGTTTGCTTCTTATTTTTAGAATCTTTGTTGTGATTTTTTTCACATAGTTTTTTATTTTTGCTGTTTTCGTTTTATTTAATTAAAATTAATTTCAGATAACTTTTCTTTTTAATCGATTCCATTCAAATATGCTTCTGTCAAGAAGCTCCACAAAATATAGGCTGTTAAACCAAATAATGATATTTCTTTGTTGACTCTGTATCTTCCTCTAACTTGAGTGTTCCATCCTGTATCAATTTTTTCTGCCTTTGTCAGTGTTCTCTTCCACTCTACCATGATGAAGTTTATAATTCGCTTCCTGTGGTGGAGAAATAATGAATAACTTCCTGAGTGAGATCCAAGTTGAAACAGCTTTTTCCATTACACAGCAACATGATCCCATTTTTTGCAACTCTTAATAATAATATCTCCATTTAGAGCCAGGTCAGTGTTGTTTAGCCATTTATCTACAACACCATATAGGTTTATTGGTTTGACTTATTAATAGTTACGAGATTTATTATGACCTCACATTGTTGATTTTTCTTTTCTTTGTTCCATTAATTATCCTCTTTTTAAGGCAAATACAGATAAAAATTTTATACATAAAATTTTAATTTTCCTTTTGTATTACTTTGTAAAATCAGCTTTATTGAGGTTTTATTTACATACAGTGAAATTTACCAGTTTTGAATACATAACTCAGTGAGTTTTGATGAATATATGTAGCTGTGTATCCACCACCACAGTCATGATATTGGACATATCCATCACCCCCAAAATGTCTCTCCTACTCTTTGGAAGTCAGTTTCTTGCATTCATCCTGTGGTCCTGGCCCCCAGCAACCACTGATCTTTCTTTCACTAGAATTTTGCCTTTTTTTAGAATTTTGTGTCAGTGAAATCATACAGTGTGTGCTCTTTTGTGTCTGTCTTCTTTCAGTTAGCACAGTGCTTTTAAATTGCATTCATGTTACTGTGTGAATCAGTAGGTTTTTCCATGTTATTGCTGAGTAGTATTCCACTGTGTAGATATACCATAATATAATATAATCCATTTAACTTTTGATGATTTTTTTGTTCTTTCCAATTTTGTGATTATGAATAAAGTTGCTGGAAACATTTGCATACAGGCTTTTTGTGTGAACCTAAGTTTTAATTTCTCTTGGATAAATATCTAGTAGTGGGATTGCATGGTCACATGGTACACATATGTTCAATTTTATAAAAAGCTATTAGACTGTTTTCCAGAGTTGCTTTGGTATTTTGCATTCCCACCGGCAATATATGAGAGTTCCAGCTATGTGTCGTCCTTACCAACACTTGGTGTTGTTAGCCATTTTAGTTTTAGCCGTTGTGGTGAATGAGTGAGTATATATTTCTTTTCAACATTTTTTCTATTGCAATAATTCACTTCTGTTTTACCAACTTTATTACTACATCTATTGTATTATCCTTTTATGTTTTCACATGTTATGATCTTTATAACCTTGTTCTTTTGAATGCAATAAACATGTTTTCATTTCTTGCTTTCTTTTAGTGCTTGATAAAGGGAACTAAAATTCAAATACGAACATATATGTAGACCACAGTCTTGAGTGAGCACGTTGATAGTTGATTTTGCCTTTATTTTCTGAGAACTAGAAATATAATATTTGAAGGTTACATCTGACTTAGTTTTATTGGTGTCCATTTACTATCATAGAAATTACAAATAGGATAGCATAGTTCAAAAATAATGACAACCTGATTTTTTAGCAACTAGATTTTTAAATAAATTTTCACATACCTTCAACAACTGAAGGATCACAATAAAAATCAGCCCTGTCGTTTCCTAAAATGACTCTGTTTTTATTCTTTGCCTCATTAGATAGCTTAGAGAACAGTGTACCATTGTCCATTTTAGAAGCCACTTTTATTTTACCTAGTACCTACTTACATTTGTCAGAATCGGTGATTTTTTTTTAACCTTTTTTTTCTTTTCTTTTTTTTTTTTTTTTTTGTAACACTAACTGTTCTCAGATCTCTGGCTTTGTTCCCTGGTTGTTAAAAAGACATGTCGTCACTTTGTTAAAATCCTTCTTTAAAAATCCAGTGTAAATGAGAATCATCATCATCTCTTTTGCCCTATTCTTTTCCATCTGAGAGTGTTTCATTTCAATATATGCTGGGACGCTGATTTTTCTCACTAAGGCTCAGTTACTACTTCAGAATAATTACTTGGCTAAGTAAGATTTTTTCACCAAAGAGTTATATATAATCAAAACTGAATGCTAATGCATTGCATAGCTTTAAGTTCTCTTTTAACAAAGAACCATACCTTATGAGTCAACCCTTATTTCAGAAAATGGTTATAAGATGCGCTTTAAACTTTGGTTAATGTGTATTCATTGTCTTGTGAATGATTTTGTTGAGTTCTGTGCTTGAAGACAAATCACATTTCTATACAAACTTCTCAGTTTCGTTAGATCGTAAATATAAACAATATGATACTACAGAGTGAAATGTAGTTGATACTGAAATCATGAATTAATCCAACTTCTTGGGAAATTCACTTTTAGTTCATTGAAGGATTTTCTTTTGAATTGGAGTTATTTTTTCATGTCATGTCTTCTCATAAAAACATATATTTGGTACCTTTGATTTTAAATCTGGTATTATTTTAGTGAATAAAAACTTTGAGGTTATTTGCAGATAATCGATTGAATAATGAAGCTAGAGAATTCTGTATATTTTTGGTAATCTTTTACCAACAGATTTGAAAATCAGTCTCATTTTCCCGTTTCTATGTTCAGTTAATAATATTGACCCAGACTGTTAAATTTTACCTTAGAAATACTGTTAAAGTACAGAGACTAGAATCTTTTCTGATATTTAGAAGAAAAAAGTTGAATGATAAAACAAGTTAATATCAGAAACAATTCAAAATTACTTTTACAGAGTTCACTGTAGTAACAATAGAATTATGCTTGGTATTCGACAATTATGAAGATCGAAGATAAAGGAACACACTTTACAAAGATTTTTTTTAAGTGTTAGTATGAAAATTCAGTGGTCGTTTCTTAGTGTTCTATATTCTGCAAACATCTGGGTTTTGTGGGGGAACTAGTTGGCTTAAATATTGACTTAAACATGTCCTGAAACCTGAGATTTATTTATTCCTTTAGCTCCTTTGTGTTCTGGTTTGGGGTTGATTGAAATTATTCCTAGTACCTGTTCTTAGTGTTTCTAACAAATGACCAAATGTGTGTATCTTTACACTGGTTTTATTTTTAGTTTTCCAGAAAGTAAGACTGTGTTTTCTAAGGACCATGCGTTGTAGCTTTTTCTGGTGTCACAATCTCAGCAACCAGGGGTAATTCTGAGTATTTAAGTGCCCTCAAATCCCCGAAGAATTCTTGTATCTTACTCTTCTATAGTAGATATCTTCTTAGTCCAGCCTAAATCCTCCCTGGCAATTTGCATCACAGGAACCCCACATCTGTTGTATAGTAGAGTTGAATTCAAGGGAATTAAGCGCTCCACTTAGGGCTGTTGCTCTCATTCATGCTACACAGAGGGAGGGCATTCTTGCCTTCTCCCTAACCCCAACCCCATTGCCTGGCCTGGAGAGCTATTATTAATAGTGTGTAATCCAGAAAAGTGATTAACTATTTTAATACACTGTGCTTTTTAAATGTGATTCTTGTAAACTAGAACATTATGGTATCATCCAATTTTAAATATAAGTCTTTCTGTGGGAATTTTAATAGATGTGCTGTCTGATGATTTTTGAAACTTATTTTGAGATTATCTCTTATTTTAAGGAAAGGAAGTCGATGAGAGAATCTTAATTTACTTCTTTTACTGAATGCAGATAAGCAGATATTTTGCTTAGTTATTTGCCATGTTCTACTCTGGATTACTTCATCATTGTCCTTGTGAAAAGTTTATAGCTTATTTATTGCTTCCAAATTATGTGTGTCAGAATTGATTTTAAAATAAGTTTTTAGAATAATTTCTTTGAGTTAATTGCTTTCATGCTTTCTAAGAAGTTAGAAAAATATGTAAGAGAAAGTCCCATGTAAGTTACAATGAAAATGCAAAAGGTCTTGATGTAACATTAGCAAGAAGAAAACCTTTGGGAACTATATAATGAAAATGGTAAAAGTTTGCTGAGCCCTAAGAGACAATTTTATCAAATGAAGTTGAAAATATATTAAAAGATATTTATTCTTCCTGTATTAATTCATAGAATTAATATCATTTAACCAAAAATTACAGTTTTTCTGTTTTTAAAATTTGCCACTGTAAATCTAGTGTTCATTTCTCAGAATGAACAGGGCCAAAAAGAACAATTGTCTTATAAGTTATAAAGTTACAATACTCGAGACAGTGTCATTTTGACAAAAAAAAATAGAAAAGAAGGAAAACCAAGACAGATTCAAATACATAAGACTTTATTGAGTTGGTGTCATAAATCAATGGAAATGGACTATTTAAGATGTGGCCCAGGGAGAGTTATTTAACATGTTCAGAAAAAAAGTCAGATCTAGTTTTACCTCATCGTATACCAATATAAACTCCAGATGGGGTGAAAAGAAACGTTAAATAAAAATGAGATCTCTGGTAACTGTAAAAAATAGAGTTGGCTATCTGATTTAGTAATCATGAATAGTTTAAGCATATAAAATAATGGAAAAAATCACAAAGGGAAAATCCATAGATTTGACTAAAAATTTAATAATTTCTGACAACAACAAAATGACAACAACAAAAATCTGAAAAATCTACTAGCAGCAGTTATTTCAAAAATTTTGTATCTTATGGTCAAAGAACTCATAGAAGTTAATATATAAAATACTAAAAAAAAGTGGACCAAGTACAGGTTTTAGGTGAGTCACAAAAGAAGATTTTTTTATAACATATTTTAAAAAGTTCAGCTTAATTTGAAATCAAAGATACATACCCATAAACACACCACTTAGAATTAGCCAACGTTTTTGGTATTTTGGCGAGTATTTGGTGAATATTTTTGCAATTTTTGTGATCTATCATACCTTCATATGTTTACTGACCTGTTCACTTATTCATCCATATACTTACCTTTATATATAACTCTCTATCCATTTAGCCATCCATTCACTCATACATAAATGTGACATATTGTGGTTATATTTTTTTTCTAGAAGGGATCATAGTGCACATATTGCTTTTAGTTTTTTCCATTTAATATATTTTAAATTTCTTCCCATGTTACTATATATTCTTCTTCTACAACATATTAAAACTTTGCATAATATTACAGTGTGTGGCTGTACCATGGCTTATTTAACGAAGCCTTCTTACTGGGCATTTAGGTTGTTAACTGTTTTCCAACAGTGACACGCTGAACGTTATTGCACAGCTCAGATTATTTTCTAAGGACAAATTTTGAAAGATTTGCTGTGTGCAAATATTTCAGGCTTTTGTTGCATGTTGCTAAACTGTTCCTCAGAAAGACAGCTTTTACCTTTCCACCAGCAGTGTATCAAAAGTAATTATTCTTGAATTACTGCAAGCACTGGCTAATATAGTTAACATTTTATGTCAGTTAAAAAGATTGGTAATATTATTCTTTTACTTTGCACTTTTTGATTACTAAAGTGATAAACCTTTTTTTCTGTGTTTTATGGCCACTCTTTTGTGAATTTCCTAATCTCATTTTCTATTGACATATTCATCTTCTC
Organism: Phocoena sinus; assembly: GCF_008692025.1. Lineage (NCBI taxonomy): Eukaryota > Metazoa > Chordata > Mammalia > Artiodactyla > Phocoenidae > Phocoena > Phocoena sinus. The sequence continues at coordinate 48,705,879 of NC_045775.1, read as the reverse complement.
AATATTGATTTTTAAAAGTTATATTTGTATTTAGGATAAATATACCTTGGGATTATGTAGGATTTTTAATATGGATAAATTAAAAATTTTTTTAATTAGCCAGTTTTTTCTCGTATGGTTTCCACTTTCAGTGTCATGATTATGAACACTCCTACCAGATACCAGGATTATATTAACAAAAATGAGAGAATATTTTGATTCATCTATTCCATTTTCCTCCAGGTTTACAGTTGAATTTTTCATTATGGAAAGCATGATCAATGGAATTTTTTAGTGTAGCCCCTTAGAGGAAAAACTCAGGACCACCTGGTTTTTAATTAAAACGAATTCTATGAAAGGATTATATTGTGATTGTGACTTTCCAGTGACAGTGACTTCCTTCTTAGTACTAAAAGTTGGGCTCATCAGAAGGACTGAATTGTGTTACAATTTTATGGAAGTTATACATAATTATTTTTAATGTTAATGTTTTTGTATACAGAGATTAAATTATTCTGATTTGAGTAAGTATCAATATACTCTGTTAGCAACTCCTCTTGAGTTTTTGTTTTGGGAGGAAATTTTGTTCCTGAACATTTATATTTAGAAGGTCAAATTAATCTAGAAGATACTGCTTTAATTTTAGAGGATCAGATCTACATTGATTAGATGAGAAAATCTCAGGAGCTGAAGGAAGAAAGGGGAGCTGTGCAACAGTTACTAGATAAGTATGAAGGCATATGATAACTGCTGTGAATTGAAAGGTCTTATATGGGTTTCTGGACCCAATTCCAGTGTGTGTGTGTTGGTGGGGGGGGTAGTTCCCACACAACACCTAGCAATTCTCAAACCCCAGTATGGTGCCTGAGAATTCAAATTAATTCTGACCCTCCACCCAGATATAGAGTTAGATTCCACAGGTTGAGGGCTCAGTCCTACAAGACTTTGCCCTGTGCCCCGCCCCCTCCCCCCCACTTCAGATGCCAGCGGCAAGCTCATGCTGTTGCCTGTGCTTCTGACCCATTGCCTATAAATTGGAGATTCCGGTGATCCTCTCCAATCAGGATGCCAATCACAAGTCCAGGCTGCTACCTATACTTCCAACCCACTGGCTATAAATCAGAGGTTCCCATAGAACTCCTCCCTGGGTTCAATTAATTTGCTAGAGTGGCTCACAGAACTCAGAGAAACATTTTACTTACTAGATCACTGGTTTATTTATAAAAGGTTATAACCCAAGAACAGTTAGATGGAAAGGAAGCATAGGGCAAGGGTTGGGGAAAGGGAACGGAGCTTCCATGCCCTCTCCAGGCTTGCCATTCTCCCCAGATCCCAACTCAGAAGCTCTTTTTTTTTTTTTTTTTTTTCTTTTGCGGTACACGGGCCTCTCACTGTTGTGGCCTCTCCCATTGTGGAGCACAGGCTCCGGACGCACAGGCTCAGTGGCCATGGCTCACGGGCCCAGCCGCTCCGCGGCATACGGGATCTTCCCAGACCGGGGCACAAACCCGTGTCCCCTGCATCGGCAGGCGGACTCCCAACCACTGTGCCACCAGGGAAGCCCCTCAGAAGCTCTTTGAACCCCACCTTTTGGGATTTTTTTGAGGCTTCATTATGTAGCCATGATTGTTTAAATCATTGGCCTTTGGTGATGGATTCAACCTCCAGCCCTTCTTCCCTTGGGAGGTCAAGGGGATGAGACTGAAAGTTCCAAGCTTTTAATCACATGGTTGTTTCCTCTGGTAATCAGCCCCCATCTTTAGGTGATCTGTCAACATTCCAAAAGTCACCCCATTAACATAACAAGATACCTTTCTCACCCTCCTCACTTAAAACATACTAAGAGTTTTAGGAGCTCAGAAAAGGGATGAAGACCAAATATACATTTATTACAAATCACAATATCACAAAAGGTGACTCCTGTTATTAGGGAACTTACAATGCAAAGTTATAATAATAGGCTGGTGGGGAGGCATGCCTGAATTGGCTTTTTCTAAACTACACACCTCTCTCAACTCTATTTTACTGATATTATTAATCTCCTGTGTGTTTGCGTTTAAAAGAGTGTATCAGTGCACTGAAACAGTGCATTTTAATCACCTGGATCCTTTTCAGAGTGCAGATTTTGATTCAGTAGATTTTGTCTGGGACCTGAGTTTCTGCATTTTCATCAAGTCCCCAGGTGAAATCGGTGTGCTGGTTAAGTCTCCTGTTTGAGTAGCAAAGTTTGAGAAATCTTGTATTGACACCTCTAGTTCTCCATAAATAAAGTAATAGGTGAAACCCATGAAATAGTTAAATTACAATACAGTAAAATGGTTAAACACTTTCTGAGGATCAAGTGAAGTCCACTGTCTGGACTTTAAAAGATCATGATAATATCTTGTAGATTGGGTTATGGGAAGCTGGTTCCAGGGGAAACAGGTGGGATGGGACAGATATAGTGCAGCTTGTTCTTATCCCCCTCCTCTAGTAATAAGGTCTTTTTCTTTTTTCCTTTCAACCTTACTGAGATACAGTTTACATAAGATGCACATAACCGCTTCTTGAGGCTTACATGGTTGTAAATCCCCAGCATTCAGTATTAAGTAATTGATAACCATCATTAATAAGTAAACATACTGAGCCACTATCAATCATATGGAACTCTGCACTTTTTTCCTCATTTTTCCTACTGATCCCCTTCCCCTGGTGGGAATTAGCAAGAAACAGGACTGTGCATCTCTAAGAACCCCTTTTGTCAGTTTCCTCTTTGAGAAGGAAAGGAGTATAAAGTTAGCGCTGAGCTTTTCTGGAACTGTTGTCATGGGGTTGGCAGTGCAACACATTGAGGAGAACCTGGCGAGTCAGGTCAGGATTTATGTTGCAAGACAAGGGGTAAGCAGAAGGATGCCAGGAGCCAGAGCTGGGGTGGGGGAGTGGATTCCCCAACAGATGGACAAGGCCCACAAAGGTGAGAGCCACCCCAAAGCTGCATGGGGTAAACTGAAGGCAAATTTGGACCTTAAACACTGACCTCATTCATGGTGTGTGAATGTGTGTGTGTTTTCCCTTGATTATAACAGTAAATCATGTTCCATGTAGAAAATGTGGAAATGCTAGAAAATTTTTTTAAAAGCCTATTATAAATCATATCATATAATATACTAACAATATTGCATAAGAATATATCACCTTTACCACTACATCTATCTATCGTTGCGGTTTTTAAAAAAATTATTCTCTTTTTTGGGGGGTGAGAATTTAAGGTCTTAAATGTTATGAAATGTAGGACCCTTCAAGAAGTGAAGTTAATGAAGTATATGATAACTGTGAGTTGTCCAGATCTAGAGAGAGAAGCACAGGGCTTCAGGTTTTTGTGTTTCATCTTCTGCCAAAGTCTGTTTGGGGAGAAGTGGGGAAACACCACTTAGGGCAGTGTTTACCTGCTAGCCCAGATTTCAATAAGCTTGACCACATTTCTGCCCAGTCTGGGGACTCAGACACAGGTATGTAGTTGATATAAAATGTTAAACTCTACTTGAGTAGTATTGCGTTAGAATAGTGGTTCATATTTTTCTTTCCTTAAACTAGAAAATATCATATGGAATCCAGACAGAAGTTGACCAACATGTCTAAAAAGAACAGATGTTCCTAACCATTACTTTGAACATTTATTCTCCTAGAATATTAGCTGCAAAGGTAATATAATCCTGGACATTTTTGTCATGTTTGGATTTTTTTGGCTGTCCATGAAAATGAATTGTTGCTGTTATTTATGATCATTGATGTTAAAGGAAAACACTATTTTATAAACCTTGAAGCTTTTCTTATGTTTTATAATTTATAGCTAAAATTTGTGAAAGTCCCAGATTAGCTTAATGATCAAACTGTTAAAGCATGACTCCACGGGATGCCTGGCCTCTTACAAAGATATTTAGTGCTAAATTTATAAGTTTCTCTTTTGTGAAATACCAAAAGGGTCATTTTCAAGTGAGAAACCTTTCTAATCTCAATTTTGCTATCTGAGAATCACTTAAGTGTTGCCCAGTTCAAGGGTGTACATTATATTCAATCCCATGTAACATTATTTACACTCTTTTTCTAATACTAGAGTGTCTGTTATTTTCTTCGAAAAAATTTTACACAATATAGCTGATGACATACAGCTCCCAGTGCAAACCTTACCACTGATGAGGGATTACTGGAGAGATTTTTGGAATGTGAGCTCTCAGAGGGCAGCTGGAAAGATGGATGTGCCTTCTTAGTTCCTTTGGTTTCCTAGGAAGTGGGTGTGTAGGGTGGAGATTCACCATGCCTGTCTACTTCAGAGAAATGTTCATAATACATCTTTCATTTCTCAAGACATTACTCCTGTGCTTAGATAAATGGAGTTTTTCCTGTGCCAGTGGGAGTTCACCATACTTACTTAGATAATGCACAGATTCCTTTCTTTCTTTCTTCCTTTCTTTCTTTCTTTCTTTCTTTCTTTCTTTCTTTCTTTCTTTCTTTCTTTTATTGGAACACAGTGATCCTCATTCATTTATTGTCTGTGGCTGCTTCTGAACTAAAAAGGCAGAGTTTGGTAGTTGAGATAGAGACCACATGGACTGTAAAGCCTAAAATACCCACTTCTGCTACCGAAGGATGGTGTAGAGGACCTATTATTGGGCCATCCACTCCTTCACCTATTCAACCAGTATTCATCCAGCAAATATTTGGGGGATTCATTATATGAGCTAATGGAAGGAGAAGAGAATCTTGACTGCCCTTCTGCTAATATGCTGACGAGGTACCCTGAACCACACTTCAGGTGAAAACATTTAAATTTAGAGGTAAAATAAAACTTTAAAATTATATTGCAAGCTAGCAAGACAATTCAATCTCCTCAGAATCCAAAAATAATGTGATGGTGGGAATCCAGAAAGACACACTAATACTAACACTGATCTTTGCCTAGGAGGCCTTTGCACCACTAGTGATCTTGACCTTTGGTTTGGATATCTCTGCAAGGTGCACGGGACTTGAAACAAATCTACTGCCGACATAAGGCAGGAGGGCCTTTGGGAGCCTGTTACATGACTCTTGTAACCTAAAGTGCTACACTTTCAGTTTAAGAGTGAATTAGGAATAAACTTTCATAAACAGGAGGAATTTTCTATACAAACTTTGGTGATAGGTGGTAGGGCATCTCTGAGACTTTGTAGCACAAGCTGGCCTTGTTTGGACCTTGTCTGGTGAATTAATGTATTCTCTGTGGAAAAACAAAAAACAAAACAAACAAATAGGAAAACCTCATGCAAAGAATTTATTTTAAAATAGGACCTCATTTAATGGTCTGGGACTTCATGGAGGTAAACAGAAGTCCACTTTAAAGGAAATTAGTCTCAAATCAAGCCTCAAAGAATTCCAAAAGATAAAGTTACAAGGGAGAAAAGTGCATAATCAAAAATTAAAACTCATACATACACACAAGGAAATAAATCACCATGAAAGAGAGCCAACAGAAACAAGGCATAGCAATATTAAATCTGAAAAGGCTTCAGATAATTTATACAAATATAAAATAAAAATATTATACAAGTATAAAATACGAATATGTTTAAAATTAAAAGATGGGTAGGAAAATATGAATAAAAACTACACAATGATCAGTCAGATTTGAAACATCTAACAATATAATATTCACAATTTTTAAAAAATTTCAAAAGATGAGTTAAATAGCAAACTATACAGAGGTTAAAAAACATATTAGGGAAATGAAATATCTGAGGAAATTACCCAGAATACAGCACAGAAAGACAAAAGGATAAAAAATATGGAAGATGATGTGTAATAAGGGAAAAAGCACCACATATATCTAACTGGATTCCCAGAGGGAAAAATTGAATGGAAAGCAGTATGGCTTAGAGAAGTGATGGTCAGGAGTTTCCAGAATTGATGGAAGACACTTAATTTTCAGATTTGAAAGTCTCAAAGGATAAATAAACTTAAATCCAAACCTGCAGAATACTGACACAGAAAATGTATAAAAAAAACCACTCAGCAAGTGAAAGCAGTTCGCACACAAAGAAAAGGTGATTAGACTGAGCTGACATTGCATTTCATGATGGAAGGTGAAAGAAAGTATGGAATTGTATCTTTAAAGTGCATACAGAAAATAACTGTCTAGAATTATACATCTAGAAAACTTGGTCCACGAAAGCGGCAACGTGAAGAAAGTTTCAGAGAAATATGAACCGAGAGGGTTTATCACCAATAGTCCCTTCCCAAAGGGAATTCTAAAACAGGTCCTTTAGGGAGGAGATCAATCCCGTTTGAAGTGTAAGATTAAAAAAGAGAGAGAGAGGAGGGGAGGGAGAGGGAGATTCTATGTGGAAAAATCTAAACAAGCATAGACTATATAATGTAAGTCCAATTTGAAGGACTAATTAAACAGAATATTATCATCAAAATAGTATTTGTCTGGAGAAGGTGATTGAAGTTAAAGTGTTCCAAGTTTCTTATAAAGTTTGGGGGGAATTTAAAAAGATGGGTTATCTTCAGGTTTTAAATTAAGTATGCTTCTTAAAGTTAATAAGGCAGCCGCAAAAAGATAAAATGTATAGCTCTCAGATTAGTATATGGAACATTACGATGTGGGAAATATCAATACCAATTGTACTGGTACAAAAACAGAAATATAGATCAATGGCACAGGAGAGAAAGCCCAGAGATAAACTCATGCACATATAGTCACCTAATTTACAACAAAGGAGGCAAGAACGTACAATGGAGAAAAGACAGCCTCTTCAGTAAGTGGTGCTGGGAAGACTGGGCAGCTACGTGTAAAAGAATGAAATTAGAACACTACTTACCACCATACACAAAATAAACTCCAAATGGGTTAAAGGCCTAAATGTAAGACTATAAAACTCTTAGGGGATAACATAGGAAAAACACTCTTTGACATAAACCATGGCAAGGTCTTTTTTGATCCACCCCCTAGAGTAATGGAAATAAAACCAAAAATAAACAAGTGGGACCTAATGAAATTTAAAAGCTTTTGCACAGCAAAGGAAACAATAAGCAAGACGAAAAGACAACCCTTTTGGGAGAAAATATTTGCAAATGAAACAACGGACAAAGGAAGGATTAATCTCCAAAATATAAAAATAGCTCGTGGAGCTCAGTATCAAAAATACAATTCAATTAAAAAATGGGCAGAAGGGGCTTCCCTGATGGCGCAGTGGTTGAGAGTCTGCCTGCCGATGCAGGGGACACGGGTTCGTGCCCTGGTCCGGGAAGATCCCACATGCCGCGGAGCAGCTGGGCCCGTGAGCCCTGGTCGCTGAGCCTGCGCGTCCGGAGCCTGTGCTCCGCAGCGGGAGGGGCCACAACAGTGAGAGGCCCGCGTACCGCAAAAAAAAAAAAAAAGGGCAGAAGACCTAAAAAGACATTTCACCAAAGGAGACATACATATGCCAAGAGGCACATGAAAAGATGCTGAACATCACTAATTATTAGAAAAATGCATTTCAACACTACAATGAGGTATCACTTCACACTAGTCAGAGTGGCCATTATCAAAAAATCTAGAAACAGTAAATGCTGGAAACGGTGTGGTGAAAAAGGAACCCTCTTGCACTGTTGGTGGGAATGTAAATTGATACAGCCACTATGGAGAACAGTATGGAGGTTCCTTAAAAAACTAAAAATAGAACTACCATATGACCCAGCAATTCCACTACTGGGCATATACCCTGAGAAAACCATAATTCAAAAAGATACATGTACCACAATGTTCACTGCAGCACTATTTACAATAACTAGGACGTGGAACCAACCTAAATGTCCATCGACAGATGAATGGATAAAGAAGATGCGGCACATATATACAATGAAATATTACTCAGCCATAAGAAGAAACAAAATTGAGTTATTTGTAGTGAGGTGGATGGACCAGAGTCTGTCATACAGAGTGAAATAAGTCAGAAAGAGAACAACAAATACCGTATGCTAACACATATATATGGAATCTAAAAAAAACAAAAATGGTACTGATGAACCTAGCAGCAGGGCAGGAATAAAGATGTAGACATAGAGAATGGACTTGAGGACACGGGGCGGGGGCGGGGAGGGGAGAGCTGGGGCAAAGTGAGAGTCGCATCGACATATATACACTCCCGAATGTAAAATAGCTAGTGGGAAGCAGCAGCATAGCGCAGGGAGATTGGCTCGATGCTTTGCGTGATGACCTAGAGGGGTGGGATAGGGAGGTGGGATAGGGATAGGGAGGCTTAAGAGGGAAGGGATATGGGGACATATGTATGCATATGGCTGATTCACCTCGTTGTACAACAGAAACTAACACAGTATTGTGAAGTAAATATACTCCAATAAAGATCTATTAAAAAAAGAAGTTAAATAGGTAAAAAAAAAAGAACAGGAAAAAAGGGATAAAAAGGAAACACCAACTAAGAAAATGTATATGTAATCATAATACGGATGAACTAAACCTTTCAGTTAAAAGCCAAAATGGATTAAACTCATTTGGAAGACAGATGATTAGAGAATGAAAAATTCGTCCTTTTTTAGAAAGATAATAATAGGACATTAGTGACACCTCTTTGCTGCCAAACTTGAGACAAACATGAAAATGGCAAATTTCTAGCATAAATTACCAAAACAGGAAAAAAAAATAGAGCATACAAATGCTCTATATCCATTAAAAAATTGTATCAGTAGTTAATGTCCTCAAAAATCACCATTACCCCATCACTTTATTGAAATATTTTACTAAAGCTTTAAGGAATGGAAAATTCCAATCTTATAAAATTCATTCAGATGAGAGAAAAAAGGAGTCTACTACTCAACTTATATTTTTGAGACAAAGACAGTATTTTTTTTTTTAAAAAGGACCATCACAGTCTGATTTCACCAAGAACTTAGATTTCAAAACTTGAAGTATTAGCAGTGAATCAGTGTATCAGTATTATATGGTATCAGTATTATATGGTAAGCAAAATTTATCTTAATAGGAATGTAACATTGGCACAGCATCAGAAAACAATGGGATCATCATATAGATCCAAAAACTTACTTGATACGGTTCAATAATAAATAATGATAAAATTTCTTAAAAGAGAAGGTGAAAAAGAAACTTTCTTAACCAGCTAAAGAGTTGCTGACAAAAAAAAAAGCACCATATTTAATGGTGAAATATTGAAAGCTTTATCATAATTTGTTGGTGGGTGTATGGAACTGGATAATGTGATTTTAAAATGTGTATGAAAAGCAAGGGCAAGAAAAGCCAAGATATTTCTGCAGAGGAAGGACGAGGTTGAGGGACATGTCCTACCAGATATTAATTCTTATTATAAAGTTAGGTTAATTAAGATATTTGTTGTTTTAATGGGTTTAGCCAAATAGGCCAGTGAACCAGGAGAGTCCAGAAACAGACCCACACTTTGTTTAAGACAGTACTGGCACTGCAGATCAGTGGGGGAAAGTATTGGTTGTGTGAATTGTGCTGAGCCAACTCTTGGTCCGTATGGGAAAGAAGAAATCTTTTCCTTACCTCTCATACTATATACAAAGATCAGGTCCTTGCATTAAAAATATTAAATGTGGGGCTCTCCTGGTGGCGCAGTGGTTGAGAGTCCGCCTGCCGGTGAGGGGGCTGCGGGTTCGTGCCCCGGTCCGGGAGGGCCCTGCGTGCCGCGGAGCGGCTGGGCCCGTGAGCCGTGGCCGCTGGGCCTGCGCGTTCAGGGCCTGTGCTCCGCAACAGGAGAGGCCCCAACGGTGAGAGGCCCACGTACCAAAAAAAAAAAAAAAAAAATTAAATGTGAAAGGCAATTTCTGATCTTTTGGAAGATAATGGAGAATATATTTGTGCCCTTGGCTTAGGAAAGATTTCTTAATGAAAAAAAAATTAGGAAACTACAAAGGCAAATTTTATTTCACAAAAATTTACAAATATTTATCAATAGATGTTACAAAAGTGAAAATAGACCAAAACCAGGAAGAATGTATTAACAACATATATGTGCAGTGGCAAGGGATTAGAATCTGTAATATACAAAGATATTCTACAAATTTGTATTTAAAAGCCAAATAATGCCAAAGAAAAGATGGACAAATTATTTGGATGTGCACTTCACATTAAAGGATCCATGACTTGCAAGTAAACAGCAGATGTTTGACTTTACTAGCAGTCATGAAAATACAAATTGAAATGGCAATGAGATAGCATTTACAGTTACCAGATCGGTAAAAGTTAAAAAAAAAAAACTACAATATCTTGTTTTGGTAGCAATGTGGAGCAATGGGAACTCTCAGACAATGTATTTGGGAATGAAAATAGTTAAAACCACCTTAGAAATCAATCTGTATTATGTAATAAAGTGGAACATGCAAATTCCCTACAGTGGAGCAGTATGTACCCCAAAGAAATGCTGTACCTGTGCACCTGGAGACAGGTAAAATAATGCATAGATACCTTGTATATAATAGCCAGAAAGTAGAAAATATCCCAGATGTCCATTGATAGTGGAAGGGATAAATGAATTTTGGTATTTTTATGAAATGCAATATGATACAGCAGTGCAAATGAATATGCTACAACTACATGCATTATCACAATTAAATCTAAAAAGCATAATATTTAATGGACAAGTGAAGGCAAAAATTACGTCCAATATGATTTCACTTATAAAACAAAACATAATATGCAAAATCAAACAAGATGGTAATTAGAATAAACTACAAATTAGGTAAGGGAACGATACGGACTAAACTCAGGATGGTGGTTACCTCTGAGTGTGGGCCACTGATGGAGATGTGATCAGGGAGATGGCATCCAAAACACCAATAATGTTATTTTGAAGCTGGGTGGTGACCCACGTGTGGCTGCCTGTTGTATAGCTCTTTTTCATTCATATGTATTCACATGTTATAACTATTCTTCAGTGTATGTTTAATTTAAAAAAGGAAAAAAAAATCTCTGCTTAGTACTTGAATATTCAGTACTTCCAGTTATAGTCTATCCTGCTATATGTGTGCCTCTGTAACATTAATTAGCTGTTACACAATTTGTAAATATGGGAATGAGATCTACTTAGAATGGAAATTATGTGGGTTCATGTGCAATTCGTATTTTGCACCAGCAAGTAACAACATTTAGACTCGAAGTACACTAACACAGTTGAGCATGTAAGGCGTGGAGGAGAAGAGTACTGTCCATGATGTCCACTGACTGCAAGTTCTTTGTCTGGCTCACTTGCCCGTGTGCTCTGTCTTGGATGAGCTAATTGAACAATTTTCCTGTGTACATTTTGTTCCTTTTCACATCGTTCAGCAGTCTGAAGCTTTCCTTATGCTCCCATCAAGTTACCTTTACCCATAATTATTTAAAAGTAAAGTCCCATATTTGTCATAGTATTTCCTTATTTGTTAGCTATTTAATGTCTTTTAAACTGTGCACGTATTTTAAAAATTAGGATTTTTTAAATTGATGTGCTCTAGTTATAAGTTTCATGGGTTATAATCTTAAAATCTGTCAGTTTAACTGTCTGATTTTGTAGAACATGAAGGTTATTATTTTCTAGACATAGGTTATATTTTCATAGAAATCCATGTTTCTGTTGGTTTTGATTAGATCAAGTCCTCTACAGGTAAAATAATAAATTAATGCTTAATTAATAAAGTAACATTTATTAATAGATTAATAAAATCATTTACTGTTTGTCTACCACATGTACAATCCAATGCTAGATACTAAGGGAAACATAATTGAGCATATAACAATATTTGATCGTAAATACGATAAAGCCTGCCTACAAAATAAAGGTTAAATTATTAGCGATCAAGGTCCTGCAGAATCTTGACCTAATCTACCTTTCCAGTCTCCTCTTCCTATGTTTGCCTTCCAGTTATTCTCGCCTCCAGCCATATTGACTTTAAAAATTACAGTATAGTTGATTTACAGTATTGTATTAGTTTCAGGTATACAACATCATGATTCAATATTTTTATAGATTATACTCCATTTAAAGTTATTACAAAATAATGGCTATATTTCCCTGTGCTGTACAATATATCCTTGTTGCTTATTTATTTTATACACAGTAGTTTGTGTCTCTTAATCCCCTACCCCTATCTCACCCCTCCCCATAGTGACTTATCTGTTCTTCACATACACACACACCATGAGGCTGAAAGGAGATAAGCAAATTGTAGGGCTGTAGCTTGCCAGTTCCTCTTTCATACTGCTGATAGTGGTAATTTACTACAGTATTGTTCATATTATAAAAAATTCACTTCTCCTGTTTTCAACCTTTAATAGTTCGACATAGGCAACGCAATTAAGTATATATTCATTGCACAGTGCCCACAGATCCTTCAGCATGTGGTCCCACACACCCTCCTCACTGACCCTATGCTTTAGTTACCTTCAACAGATACAGTGGGGTCAGTCTTCCTGAGTTCAATCCCAACATATCCTGCCTTCTTTTTCACCCTTCTTTGGCTCCCCATTTATGAAACGAGGCTAAAATAGACCCTAGCTCACTAGACTGAGGATTAATCATGCAATAAATATCAACATTTGTCAAAGTGCCTCGCTCAGAGAAAATGCTCAAATAATGATAATGTTAGGTAATGCTGTTTTTCTGTGGTTGCTGTTTTTATTATAACATCACCTTCATATGACTTCTAAGGCCTCAAAGAAACATTGGTGGTGTGTATGTGTCTATATATATATATATATATATATATATATGTATAAGTTTGATCTCTTTATAATACTATAAAGCCACGTATTCTTAAAAGTCTTAAAAGAATACAAACAACTAAATTTAACCGAAGTAGGTATAACAATTTTTAAAATGCTTATCTCAAATGGTAACTTTAATATCTAGTTCTGGCTAGATACAATAAATAAATACAGTTATTGCATATCGGCTTTACCCTATGCGACATATAGTCATTGAGTACTTGGTTTGTCTTATTCACTTTCCTGTGCCCCATAGAAGCTTGCAAATTACCCCATTCCAGCTGTGTACCTGCAGGCAAACTGGTCACCCCAGAGTCCAGTTTCTTTAACAGTAAATGGGAATAATGGTGCCTACTCCATAGAGCAATGAGAATTAAGTGATACAATCTACTTAAAGCACAGCATATATTAAACATATAATAAATGGTGAGTGTTGGTTCTGGGCATCTCATATCAAGCATGATGACTATGGTTAACAATATTGCGTACTTGAAAGTTGCTAAGAGAGTAGACCTTAAAAGTTCTCACCATGCAAACAGGCAAAAATTGGTAACTATATGAGGTGGTGGATGTGTTAATGATCCTTCTGTGGTAATCATTTTGCATTATACACATAGATCATCACATTGTACACCTTAAATTTACACAATGTTATATGTTGACTCTATCTCAATAAAGCCTGTAAGAGTGCAAAAGAAAAAAAATAGAAAACTGATTGGCTAAGAATTAATGAATGTATCTCCTTAATACTAGAACAATTTTTTTCCCATTAACCAGCATAGGTTCCGTGAAGTGAGACCCTGAATATAAAAACTACTTTTATTCTTCAACTTCAGTTCTCTCAATTTCTCATGTTAGACATGGTAAGGCGAATAAGGTGTCTAGTTGTTTATTAACTGTTTGAATGTTATCAGAGGATTTTTAAAAATAGCAATTTATTCTAATTTTAATACTCCCTGGATAATATTGAAATAAACCAGTATAATTTAGCCTTAGATAAAAGCATCACATGTTTGGAACATGAACCTAATTCTATCTTTTGTTGAGCTGCCCAATTTAGTAAGAGCATTTCAATAGTACTTCTTATAAATGTAGTGTGACTTAGAATACTGGAAGCTTCCCAGAATGTGAAAAAAGGAGAATAATTTATATTTAATTGGTCTAAACCTACCTTTCCTAGGTCAATAAGAAGAGAAACCAGCAGCATTAATCAAGATAAAATTATCAGCTGATTAATCAGTGTTCTAATTACTGCATAGTTCTTTACCTTTTCAGTTTTAATTACTGAACCTCATTGTCTTTTCCATATGGCTAATATGTATTCACAGTGTACTGTTTCTCCTACTGAAATCATTAGAACAAAAAATATACATTCTAAATATTAACCATCAAATGTAAGAAATTACTACTGCCTCTTAAGAATTTCCCCGAAAGGTATAAATAAGCTACTAGATTACTTAAGAAAAGAATGATAAATTCATGGATATTGAAATGGGCAATTATTTAACTCTGATTATGAAACTATGCTTTGTGAGACAGTACGTCTTGTCAGTCCTATTTCGTCAAGTGAATTTGTGTAAATTGTGTCTGAATCCAATTGCAGTTAAATATAAATTAGGAAAGTACATTGGAGATTTCAAAAAATACTTGTTTTGGGGAAGGCCTGAATATTTCTTTTTAGATGTGTTGACTTCACTGCATGGTTTCTCACCCTCAGCACTGGTAACATTTGGGCACCATAGTTCTCTGTCGTTGGCGGCTGTGCTCTGTAGGTTCTTGGCCTCTACCCACTAGATATCAGTAGCAACACCTCCTCAGCGGCCAACCACTGCTTTTTGACAAACAAAAACGTCTCCAGACATTGACAAATGTCCCCTGGGGGGCAAAATAATCCCCCTACCCCTGTTGAGAACTACTGATTTTACTTTATGGCTACCCTTAAAACACTTAGTTTAAAACAGATATACTATGTAATAAGGCAGATGAGCAGAAATTTTCTATAGGTCAGGTATTTTTATGGAAAACTCTTTTGATGTAAAACTTTCCAGACACTTTGGATGATATAATGGCGATGATCACCACTCTGATAACAGCAATAATGTTCACTGAGCACATCTATGTCAATCACTGTATGAAGGTATTTACATGCATTATTTTATTGAATCTTTAAAGTAGCTCTAAGAGGGAGGTGCACTTGTTACCTACTCCCTCTCATACAGAGTTGTGCAAGCTTAAACAGTGGTTAGGCTCACATGGTTAGGCCTTTCTCACCCTATTTGATAGGACATGATTCAAATAACTGTTCTTGAGGACCATTTTTCCATTTCCAAGGAGGTGAGGATTTATTTTTATTTTTGAAATAGTTTAGAATTTTGACTACATTTTCAATTGTGCCAATCTGTAATCTATTAAGGAAATTAGTGTGAAATATTTGGGTTTATTTAAATATTACATGAGGATTATCTTAAAATTCCAAGGTGGACTTTTCTTTGATTTTAACTAAAGACCGTTATGGGGATGATTATAATGAAATGATCATGTGATTATTTAATTATTATATAATTGAAAGATGGTTTTCTCTGAAATGAAAAATATTTTCTCAGCAAGTTTTCCTCCCTTCTTTTCTCCCTTTCTCCCTCTATTCTTCACTTCCTTCTTTCCTTCTCTCCCTCTTTCCTTGCTTTTCTATTCTTTATAAGAGACTGTATTGTCTCCATTATGCATTATGTATGCTTGAAATGGGGAAACCATTGTAACTAAATGACTTGAGCACTAATTAATTTTACTTGCATGGTCCTAATGCACAAATGTGAATACTGATGTGGCAAAGACTTAATTGTATTTTTTAGCTACTTCATTCAGTTCTAAGTATTTTCCCCACCTATGTAGGTTTAACCTTCTACTTCTACTAAATATTATTACTGTTTCTAATTTTAGATTTGGGCTTATATAAGTCTAATGTGTCATTCCTAGACTTTCAATTACTTTTAACTCCTCTTTTCAGAAAGGTGTATTTGGAAAGTTGGACTGAATGTGCATGACTGCTTCTGTGGTTATTTATTCCAGAATTAGAGCCTGTTCTAAGGCATGTGATCTGTACAGGGCTTTTAAATGACAGTAGTAAACCTCTGTATCTGTAGTGATTCAACTGTGAAATCCTCCTTATTACCTTTTAAGTACATCATAATAAAAATACTTATTGCTTATCATTCTTTGTGGGGGAAAAGAATATTTGCAAAGCAAAGAGGTAAATGAAACTATCATTTTTACATGGTGGTACAGGGATTTTTTTTTTAAGCCATACTCAATTTAGTGTATATAATGTTCTGTGTTCTTTAAGCATAATACTATTGAGAAATAAATTGGCATAATGTTTAAATTATAAGAGGAAAACAGATTTGGAATGAAAATCATTTGCTGAGCATAATGGTAGACCAGGCCGGTTACCTCAGTCCTTCATTGTGATGAATTAAAATGCTGTTCCCTGAAATCGTTTGTCATGTTCAGCGTGTTTTGCAGGTGTCTGCTTTGCCATTTTTGACCAGGATCTTGAATAAAATGTTAGGCTGGGCAAACACAGCATGGAGAACAATTGGATGTTACAGGTACATAGGGTCTTTATATATTATAGTACCACTACTCATCACAGATCATGTTTCCATAACACTTCAGTAAATATATTTAAGAAACCAGGGGGAAAAAAAGAAAAAACACGGACACCCAACGAAAAAACTTAAAAAAGAACAAGAGCTGACAATTCACAAAAGAAGAAATACAACTTTAAATTTAAGGAAAGGATGCTTAGTCCTATTGGTAAGCAAAATATTGCAAAGTAAACCACAATGAGTACCACAGTTTTGATAAATTAACAGAAACGTTTAAAACAGTAGTAACCCAACACTGGGATTCACTTTAGTTATAACTTTCCTGGAGGGCAGTGAGTTGGGCAGTATGTATAGTAATGTAAATTTTCAAATGTAAATTTATTTTAATTCAGATATTTAATTTTTTAGGAATTTTTCTTAAATATAAACATGCACACATAGATGTGAACAAATATTTAACTGTAAGATTTTAACTATTGTATATTATTTTTTTTTTAACTTAAAAAAGTTTTTTTTAATTAATTTATTTATTTATGGCTGCGTCGGGTCCTCGCCGCTGCGCGCGGACTTTCTCCAGTTGCAGCGAGCGGGGGCGACTCTTCCTTGCAGTGTGTGGGCTTCTCACTGTGGTGACTTCTCTTGTTGCGGAGCGTGGGCTCTAGGCGTGCGGGCTCAGCAGCTGTGCCTTGTGGGCTTTAGAGCACAGGCTCAGCAGTTGTGGTGCATGGGCCCAGTTGCTCCGTGGCATGTGGGATCCTCCCGGACCAGGGCTCGAATCTGTGTCCCCTGCATTGGCAGGCGGACTCCCAACCACCAGGGAAGTCCCTATTGTATATTATTTATATTAGCAAAACTATTTTAATTAGAATATTACCACTCTAATAGTGATTAACAGACCTTAGGTATTGATTATCAATGGCTACTGACATCAGTTAAAAGACAGGCAGTCCAATATTATGTACCACCTGATGGCAGCTCACCATGCCACCTATGAAATAGTATTACCAAAACATGGAACCTGAATCTGAGCAGAATTCTAAGTTCCTATATCTAGGAAATATAGTTGATAGAGGTGCATGTTAAATGACCCGATGATGTCGCAGTCAGCAAAATCCAAGACACAAGCAATACTCTAGATCCACTGACCAATTTTTCTTCTTTCCCTCCAACAAATAAGTTGCAAGGGAATTTAAAAAAACAGATGGAAAAGAATCTATTGATTAAAAGAGGTTTATTGATCATTTGCCATGTGTGGACCTTATTTGGATGTTGATTTGAGCAATTAAGAGAGGCAGTAGGGGGAGAAAGAGGGAAGGAGGGAATATCAAGGGTTTTTGAGCATTGCTTGGGTGTTTGATGATATGAAAGAATTACTGTTAATTTTTTGAGGTGTGATAATGGTATTGTGGTTATGTTTTTTAAAAAGTTTTTATCTTTTAAAGGTAAAGTGGGGAATGGGTGAGGGTATAGAAGAAATAATACTGACGCATGAGCTGATAATGGTTGAAGCTGGGTCATGGGTACACGGTGGTTCAATATATCAACCTTGCTTAAAAACAACAACAACCCTAAATGTTTAACAGTATGGCTTCAATTAAATAATTTATGGTATATCCAGGAAATAAAATAATAGGCAGCCATAAAAATGATCTTCATAGTGTATATTATGTAGAATGTTTAAGAATATTCAGGCCTTCAAAATGTCCATAAAATGTTAAGAAATGTAGAAAGGTTACAGAGCGACATGCAGAGAATTATCCCATTCAAATTACTAGAGTGGAAATAAAGATCCCCAAATTAACAATAACCATCTCTGCGTAAGAGGATTATGGGTGATTTTAATTTTCTTCTTTGTGCTTTTTTAATGTATTTTTAAAATTACTGTAATATGCATATATTTAGTTATCAGGTTTGTAATTTTATTAAAAACGAGGGAAAAAATATACTTTGGAAAACTATTCTCCATAAATGATGAAAACAGAAATTTTGTGTAAGTTTTTAAAAATGTAAGCCAAGCACTATTTTATGGTTATATTATAAAATAATGTATTCCTATCACTTGGCTGGGAAAAGTCAAGGAAAATTAGTTTTGTTACTTATATCTTGTTTAAGAAAGCAGTGAAGTATAGAATTTTTTTTCTTTTTAATGAGAAAAGGTCAAGGAGAAAGTCTAACATATATAGAATACCTGGATTAATCTATAAAAATCATTCTTGCAATCCTCAATACAAACTTTTGAGGTTTACTTCTATGTGTTTTTTAGGTGAGGAAACAGAGAGTTAAAATTTGTAACTTCCTGCGCTGGGAGTGAACACAGCTTCCAATAGACCTGCCTAGTGGTGTGGAAATCTGACCCTTTTGTTAGGATGTATATTTCCTCAGGCTCAAAATTTAATGGCGTTTTGGTATTCCATGTTACGAAAGCTAAAAAAAAAGAAAAAAAATCATACAATCTATTCTTTTTTTTTTTTTAAACATCTTTATTGGGGTATAATTACAATCTATTCTTTTGATACTTATTATTCCAGTTTCCAAGATATTCTCATCAAAGGGATTAAAGTAAAGTTTGAAACTGAACATTTCTTTGGTTTAGAAAAAATTGAAGTGGTAAGAAATAGCTAAATCCACAGTGTTGCCTGATAAATAACGTGATCCCATCCCTTTCTGCTTGAATTTCCAGGATAGGTGTATCTCTGAGTGAGGTCAGGTGCGCACAGGACATTTGAAGGGGCTAAGGCTCACCTAGCTCTATACTCTTATCCACGTAATACCGCAGATTCTTTGATGTCACCATTTAAGACACTCTTATCAAGTAGGGTTGTTTTTGTTTTTGTTTTCACTTTTTAAAGGGATACCCATTAAGGTGCCTGTAGTAAGGTATACGGAGTGGAATCTGCTAACTGATGAGAAGTTAACTGGTTGTTTTTAACTGGCTGTCAAAGGGAGGGTTCAGAAAGGAAGAGTGCAGTACCTAACATGGGGATGGTGACGTCTCCCTGTTGTCACATTCTTCTTCTCTCTCTACAAGCCTTTGTTGAGCACCTGCTATGTTCCAGGCTATCACCTGGATAAACAGTCTCGGAGTACATCTTTGAGTATTTTCAAATATGATAGACTTTAAAACATTTTATGTGGATGTAGATATAGTGTTAAATTCAGTCAAGATTAGTTATTGGTGCACTGGGCCCTTACATACTTTTAATGGACTAGTGCGTACTCATCTGTGAATTAAAAGAGAGTAAGAAATGAAAACACAGGCACAGGTAATCTATTCAGAACAAAAAAAGCCACAGCTTTTCCTCCCAATCCCTGGTGGGGGGAGGGATACATGTACCTGCACACACATTTTATATATATTACATGTATATATTCCTATAAAATATTAATATATTTTAATCTGGACTTTTTGGGAATACATTAAATATGGAAATCTTGGCACTTCATACCAATGTGCTTCACAGACAGAATCACAGTATTTATGTAGGAGAGTGTAATAGCATACTGGCAGTGCTTGTTAGTTTTGCTTCTAAAGTATATTAACCAAGATATTATCTTGATTATTATGACTTCACAGAGATCTCTCTTTAATTATAGTCTTTATCTCAATATAAGGATAATCTCTTGACCAATCAGTTTACTTATTCCTATCCTAATAATTCTATAAAAATAATGTGAAAATGGCATCTCCTCACTTTATAGATTAAAAAAATCATGGGTAATTGTTCTTAATATTATGGAGAAATTTATATCTCTCGTAATTCAGGACTTCAAGTAGAAGTCTCCATTTGAGAAACTCAAGTAGCGAATCTATTGTATGTTTTTGCATTTTCTGAAAATTATGTTTTGTGTCCACTCTTAAGTTACTTTCCTTTTCTAATTGCATGCATTATTTTAGTTTTCTAAATACAGCAGCAATTGAGTTTTTCTGTACTCATGTATAGAATATGTAAGATTAATGCATAATTAGAGCCATTGCTATATCTGCACTTTTGGCAGTTCTGTGACCTTCATGTGTTTGTTTCTTAGCTTAAATCTTAGATCTCAGAAATAACACTTTTTTTTCTGACTTTACACAGAAAGCAGAGAATTGATTTGAACTACTCTGACTATGTTTTAAAATGTTTTGAACCTTGGTGAAACGGATAGGAGCTTCTGCTATATTAGGGTTGATAAGAATCACGTGCATTGCATTAACTTTCCTTTGGTATTTCCATACAAACTCTCCTCGTATGTCACATTAATTATGAGCATATACATTTCATACACTGGGGAAAAAAATCAGAGCTGACGATTAGCTTGGTGCTTCAGGGTTTTTTTTTTTTTCTGAATTGAATTGAATTCTGGTCTTATTTGACTTAATATTGCAGCCCATTTTGCTGGCATGTATTAAATGTGTAGTGTTCTATTTATTGCAATTGAGGATCTTGTTTTACGATCATTTTTCTGACCACTTAAGATAGAACATGAGGACTTATAAGTACTGCAAACACACTGGTCATTGAACATATCAATGAGTAAAAGGTGAGTGGGTTGGTGATAAATGAGAGAGAAGTACCTTTGTTTCAATATTTATTGAGGATTGTTTTTAATGAAGTGTTCTGTCTAGAGTGGAATTCCTGCTCTTTGTCTCCCTCTTCATAAT
This sequence comes from Phocoena sinus, assembly GCF_008692025.1. NCBI lineage: Eukaryota > Metazoa > Chordata > Mammalia > Artiodactyla > Phocoenidae > Phocoena > Phocoena sinus. The sequence goes on along the minus strand of NC_045775.1, from coordinate 48,684,920 downwards.
CTCTTTAGTGGGTCAAGTTGCTGTCTGTAGCTGTATCTTCATTATTTAGAGATCTTGGAAAAGGGTGAAAGCCTCACCTTAGTTATCAACAAAGTATTGTAATGGTGTTTTCCGTGAGTGTGTCAGAGTAGAAATCCACTACTGTGCCACAGGGAGGGAAAGCTTTGCAGTGCGCTTCTTTATAGACTTGTGAAACCTTAGTCTAATTGATATAAATCTAGGAAATATATGTCTATGATGGGTTTTGGAAAGTACAGTTTTGGTATCATATACCATGGTTTCTATGTTGGAAAAAGGAAGAATATTGAATCGTGCCAAATCTCCAAATGCTCTCTCTTTCTCTGCAGTGAAACCTCGCTGCATGGGATGGCGTTTAGACAAGGAGAGCCTCAGAGTGTCTGTATCGGGCCTGAACAGGGGAGAGTGGGGGTTTGTGTTGACAGTTCTAGCTTCTGCAGATTATGCCAACTTAATAAAAACAAAAACTATCACGCATTTAAGACTTCATCACTGAAAACACCATTATTAAAATAGTAACTGAATTTGCACCATTCCAACTTGATTTTTCAAAGTGATTTCCCATCATTATCTCATGTTATCCTCTCAACAACTCTGTGAGATAGATAACCCAGGTCTGATGGGTTTGTCTTACATTCTTGATTATTCCTTGTTACACTTGTCTTTTTAGCCTCTTCCTTTCTACAGGACTTTCATATCTATATATAAAACTGCTTAACTCTTTAAGCAAGCAAATAAAACATCAACCCGTCCTTCAGTGACATCTGCCTTTATTTTCCAGTATTGCCATTACCATCTGCTCTGTCTCTCCTTTCCCCCTCTAGAGCCAAGTGTCAGGAAGGGGGGACTCACTGTCTAAATATCCTTTCTTCCATTCTCTTCTCTGAATTTCTCGAAGTCCTATTGTGAATTCTTTTCAGCATTTGGCACTGAGAACTGTTCCTTCCTTCTTCCAGCTCTCTCTTATCTTGTGCCTCTTCTCCTGCCCTCTCAGGGAGCTCCTGATCAAACCTAATTTGAGGGCTCTTCATCGCAATCTGCATTTCCATCCCAGCCTCTCTTATACATATACCAACTTTTGTATATATATGTGTATATATATGTATATTTTCAACATACACAAAATTGAACCAATTTTCAACGTGTTCAAGTCTGTTTCTTTTTAAAAATCTATTTCTGACTTTGCTTAAAGAATTGATGGTCACTGTCTTTGCTCATGGCAGAATTCTGGGTCAAGTTTAGGGCTCTTCTCAGCTTCCGACACCCTCATTTTGCAACAACATATATTTTGTTAATTCGACCCACTTAAGATTCTGTCAATTACAATTTATTAATTAAAAAAAAAAATGTCACCTGTGTTCCCTCCCTTCATCCGCCCTGACACCGTGTTATTATAGAGTCTCACCCTGCATTAGTGCAACTACCACCCCAGCCAGTATCCCTGCTTCTAACTGTGCTTCTTTCTAAATATCTATACTCCTGCCAGAGTGTGTTTTTAATATTTACTTACTTAAAACCCACCTGTTTTTTTTAACCACCTTTCAGTGCAGTGTTCATACTCTTTAATATATCACACGAGATCCTTTTTGATCCATTTCAGCCTCCCTTTTCAAATCTAACTTTTTCTGCACTTCCCCTGCATCTTACTCTGTGACGGCAAGGAACCACTTAAAATTTTTAGGATGCTCGGTGGCCTCTGGCATCCTTGCCTGAAATGTCCTCTGTACTGGGTTGAATAGTATCTCCCCCCACCTCCCCCGCCCGCCCATTCGTGTTCACCAGGAATCTCAGGATGTTACCTTATTAGGAAATAAGATCTTTGCAGATGTAATTAGTTACAGTGAATTCATACTGCATTAGAGTGGGCCCCTAAATGCAATATGACTGACGTCCTTATGAGAAAAAGAGAGAAACACAGGGGAGAAGACCTTCTGAAGACAGAGGCAGAGATTGGAGTGATACATCTAGAAGGCAGGGAATGCCAAAGATTGCTGCAACACCAGAAGCTAGGAGGGAGGCATGGGATGGTTTCTCCCTCTTGGCCTACGGAAAGAACCAACCCTGCCAACAGCTTGATTTCAGACTGCCTAGCCTCCAGCACTGTCATTTTAAGCTAACCAGTTTATGGTAATTTGTTAGGAAAGCCCTAGGAAACTAATTTACCCTCTACCAACTCACCCCCAATTGTAGTAGCCCTCAGGACCTCCCAAGTTTGGGCAAGGGCTCCACCTCTGGGCACCCGGTGGTTCTCTGTTCTGTCGCTGTGCTGGAGCCACCAGCCAGTGAGCTCCTTGAGGGCAACGCACCAGCCTTTGTCCTCTGTCTCTAGCACCCAGCACAGTGCCTGGCATAGAACAGGACAGGATTTTTATGGGTGAATTAAATCACCAAAATGACAGATTTCTGATATGGGTTATCACGCATTCCTTTTAACCCTTTAATTTTGTTTGCTGCATTTTGTGTTCAGTGGAAGACTTAACTGAAGTATTCAGATGTGTTTGCCATTTTGACTTTTCTTTTGAGTGACCCTAATGAATAGCTGGCTGTACTTTAGTTGTACTTTAAAGTACAGCTGGCTGTACTTTAATTAATAACTGGCTGTATTTTCTGCCGTCAGTGGGAAAATCCCATGTAGCTGATGGTTAATATTTCAGCAGAGGTGAGTTTTTCTGGTTGGTAGCTGGCTTCTTTAGGAAGAGGGAGCTTGCCCCATGGCAGTGGGATGGAAGAGGTTGAAATGTGGAGAGGGGGGTGGGTGCCTCGGTGATGGAGGGTAGGCAGGGACTGGCATGTTAAAGTGAAACTTGGGGCCATATAGGGTTTTTGTTGCTGTTGTCCAGAGTAACTGAATGAGAATAGTGGCAGCAGTGACCTATAATAAGTTCTTGGAAGTTGGGTACCTTCTTACTCTAACTAGTTCCATTTCTGTGCCCACCTCCCCATCTCGAAACACTTCCCATCCACCTACAGAAAGTTGAATTTTATCTGCTTCTTCTGAAAGTTCCTCAAATACCCCCATTTTCTTTCTCATGATTGCCCAATCTTTGCTGAGTATGATTTCATTCTTCTCTTATAGGTGACTAGAAGGAAAAGATAAGAGATGAAAATGATTTTTTTCTCTATCACCAACGTCCATTCCCTTTTGATTCGTCAAAAGACAAAATGAATTCCAAAAAGCTTAATGGATTTGATAGCTGCATTGCACATCTAGAAAAATTTATCCTACCAAAAAAAAAAAATCCCCATCAATTATTTGGTTAACTGATGAGAAATTAAAGGCCAAGTTTGGAAATTGTTCAAGTTTTCTATGAATATTCATAAATAATTAACTTGCATCTCAATTTAGAACCTAACAACAGTTCATTTCAAATTTTCTTTTTTTTTTTTTTTAATATCTGAGTTAATTATATGCTGAGATCTGGTTGCTGGGTCTTCCCTCTTAGTGGTGACTGAATAACTGCAGTCTGTGAAAATAACCCTTTGCTTCTGTGGCTTTTACCATGTTGTTGTGTACTTGAAGGAAGACGCGAAATCATGCTGTTTGAAGGCCAACTGGCTTCCTAAGGGGGGTGTTTTCTCCCCTCCCCTTCTCCCAGTCTTTTCTCTAGGCCCTATATGTCTTTGAGACTGAATTCCTTTCCTCCACACTTTTTACTAAAAGGGCAAAAAAGAATGTGTAAGAAAAAGAGGCAAGAAAAAAGGAATCTGCCCCAAAGTAAATGGTGAAAAGCTAAATTGCTAGTCGTCCTGGGATTTAAGCCCCTTGTGAGAGGTACAGCGATTGCAAACCCCTCACGGCGAAAAACACCAGGGAGAACTAAGCCTAACCGGGTAAAGGACCTCGGTACTTTGTGAAACGCTGCTGCAGAGAAGAGTAATCAGAGACCTGGGCTGTTAGCACGAGGGAGGCCATTCGGGGACTGCCCCTTTTGTCTCTTCGCCTTGTACGGGCTGGCGGATGGAATAATTGTGGACAAAGGGTCCACGGAGGGCGGAGGGTAGGGTATGAACTCTTCAGGCAGCTGCTTTCAGCTTTATTTACCGTGCCATCTTTCAGCCGAAGCCTCCTGTCCAGTTCCGAGCCTCGTCTGGGGCGCTGACTGCGGGGTAACACTGCCATCTAGTGGCCACCTCGCCCCTGTGAGCAGGCTTCCTGTGCCCTCTGGCTGGCTCTGTCGCTCCCCCTCTTTCTATCGCTCCCTTTCTCTCTTGCTCTCTCTCTCTTTTTAAAAAAAGGTTTTTATCCCATCAAGAAAAAAAAAAAAAAAAAAAAAAAAAAACAACCTGGCTCTTGGAAAACAACCAACTCTGTTGGAACTCAGAGATAATAATCAGTTTCTCTGGGCCTGTGAAATTGGCTCATTAAGCGTGCTTTTTAACAGAAAATATTGGAAGCGATTAAGTCTGCTTTACTGAGTGGGCATGAAATGGCCAACCTTCGGCCACCCACAGCTCGTAGGTGCCTGGCGCCGTTTTATGCATGCAGCGTAATGTCTTTACTTGAAGTGCTGTTTATTCATCACCTGCTTATTTATCTCTTTGCATTTGGCAGGCACATCGATCAATGTTAAACTGTCACACAAGGTTATTTTTCTTTTACATAACAGTATAGGCCTAAGGTAGTGGCATATTAAAAGTAATAACTTTCTAACTTGTAGCTCAAGATGACAGCCCCATTTTTACCGAATATATTACAGCAAGGAATTTCTCATTCAGTTCTCCCTCGCCCTCCCTCCCTCCGTTCCACTAGTACTCAGCTCTTCCAAGGTCAAAGGCTTCATTCTGCCTTGCTCCCCTCCCACTTTGCATACCACTCGGTGTCCCCTTCACCTCCAGTTATCGCGCTCTTTTAGGCTGATAAGCCCACAGAGAACATTGTGTCCACAGGGAGTACACATCTTGCTTGTCCTTCTTTATGATGACATTTCTGCCTTTGCAGAAAGAAATGGTAGCCAGGCAAGCTCTGGAGAAGAAGCAAACAAGCTTCTTCATATGGAGGCAAAGGTTGTGATGGTCGTCTCTTTCCATGTCCACAGCCATCTTGGTAAATGTGGTAGAATGTTGCTGCTTTTTATTTTCCTTTAGAGTTATAACAGGCAACAACAGAAACCACAGGCCCATGGAAAAGTAGAATTAAAAAACATCTGAAAGCAACTAGCATTGCTTTGAAGCAACTGGGGTTCATTTGGGGCTTTTAAGTTGAGTTGTTTTCCCCTCCTTTCTTTGGTTTTAGCTTGGTTTGTGTTGCTTTCAAACTCCACCCAGTTTATGACGCCTAGTTTCTTGGCAATAGGCCAAGCTGGCTTTCTTTGTACAAACAGGTTTTCTTTTTCTTTCTTTCATTTCTTTTTTTACCCCCTCTAGTCCAAGCTAAAAATGCCTACAGATAGAATATCAGATCTTTTTAGTATCAAATTTCAAAGTGGCCCTTAGAATTCCTTCCTGCCCTTGATCTCTGCGTTTGGATTTCAGCTCAGACTTGGATTCTGTTGCTAAATATGCCTTGGACACTGGCTTTCTGATACAGTGCTTTGAGAATCTTGCGTACACGTACACAGGAATTAAATATCGTACTATAGTGGGCATTGTTGCACAGCCACTCTTGTGGTACAACATGCCACACCCATTCTGATATACTGTGCCTCAGAATAGTTCATCTAGGAAGTATGAGGAGGGAAGTGTAAGTGGGCAAGAAACTCTGGTCCCACAGACTACTGAAGCATGCGCTTGAGAGGCTGACAAGCTTAGCACTGAAGGTGGCCCACCTTGCGAATTTCCTTAGGCATTTCTGTGCGAGAAGATGGTGGGATTCTGATCTATGGTGATCTGTTTTATCATGGGTAGCACAGCCCCAGAAAAAAAGCATGCCCATTAAAAAAAACGCATCCCAGCCTGTGTCTGTGCTCTTACGATCAATATTTGCATTAAAGTGGTTTAAATGTATGTGGCTCTGAGGCTGTCCATTCTTTCAACCTGACCTGCTGCATTGATCAGGGCTAGTGTTAGAGGGGGAAAGAGCAAATCAGGCGAGGAAAAGAATTAAAAGGAAAAACAGAAGAAAATGAAAGCTGTTTCTGTGGGTGCTGTAGGAGATACTTTCAGCCATTCATGGATGCCATATTTGCTCAGCAGCCCACTCTGCTGGAGAAAACACCCGCTCTCTTCATCTTTCTCATAGGGCTTTTTTGTCTTTCAAAAACCAACAACAGGAATTCTGGGTGCCTCTAAGATGGGGCAACTCAGTGGCTTGTGATTAACAGCCAGGTGTGGCCAAGGCTAATACCTGTATTTAGCTACTTGTCTTGCATCCTTTCTTTTTGCCTCCACAGTCCTATTTGTGAGCTCAATTTGCTTGGCTAAAATCTCATTAATACCAACTACAACCACTACTTTGTATCAGATATTGCTAAGTTCTTTGCAGACATGATCTAAGTTGATTCTCTAAAGCAGCCTGTGCAGAGGTGTTTCTGATCCCATTTTTCACCTTTGGCATCTAAGGAGGAATTGTAACTAGTCTGAAGTTAAACCACCAGTAAAAGGCAGTAACTCTTCAAATCCAGATCTCTGTTTCTAAAGCGCAGACTCTTAACTGTCACGCTAGGTAATGTTGTGTTTTGGGGAATTGTCTCTGTTGGGGTAGTTGATCAGATTAAACATCACGCGTAACACTGGTCTGTGTATGAAGAGATATAATGCCCACGTTATAATACTGGAGCCCATTGTTGTATCACCACAGACACTTTCAGTTACTTGGAGCACAAAATGTTTTCAGTGGAGACATGGATGGAATGTGGCCTTTTAGAGAAGACAAGACAGTCACAGGAGCAGAGCTATACCACACGTTAGTACTTTATTCTCCTTCTGCCATGGCAAAGAAATGGCCCAAATGTTTCTTGCTGGGTGAAGCAGTCTCAAGGAAATCTAAAATTTTCTCAGATGAACCACTTTACAAATCTCTTTGGTGAGTTAACTGGACTCTGGAGTATAAGGATTCTAAGGCACTAGAATAATACTTTTTCATAGGATATTGAAGAATTATGTGTGAAGTAACTACTATGGAGAACTGTGCTGGGTAAGATGACATACTTCTTAATATCTAAGAACTGATTATGTAGTAAAGGATAAAAAGCAGACAGTGAAATAGTTAAATTCCTTCACCAGACAGGGTATGATCTTATGTGATCTGTATGTGATAGAGTCACATAGAAAGGAAATTTAGGAGGAATGTAGAAAATGGCGAGAGTATTGAGAGGGGGGGTGTTTGGAGAAGCTCTTGTAGAGTTGGACCTGAAGATGGATGGAAAGAACATAAACTGGGGGATAGAAGACATTCAGACTGGAGAAATTTATGTGTATAGTTCGGAATTTGGAAGGAATGTCCCTGCTAAAGCTAATGGTAGCATGCAGTGGGTGGTTGGAATGGGTTGGGTAGACCACAAAGACCTTGAAGGTTAAGATTGGACAGTTGAAACTGTCTTGCATTGTGTCCTCTTTTATTGTCTTGGGGAATCAAACAAATTTGTCTGGTGAAATTACAGCTTGGAAATTTGACCTACTTAGGGCCTTGCTTGGAGCATTGGAGTTTCAAACAAGCCCTTCACTCTAAAGGAAGAATCTCTTGATACTTCCATTTTCTCAAGGATGAAAAGAAATTAAAAGTAACACATGTGAAGATTTGACTTATGAGGCTAACTTGAAGTAGGAGAATTACCTCAAGAGAGAAATAAAAAGGTGAAAGCAATTTTCCAAATCTGAAATATTACGAGCAACATGTTGACAAGTTTGCTTTTTGCCAAAGCTGGTGCGTGAAAATCCAGCTTATCAGAGAGAGAAATTTGTGTGCAATAATCATTCACATTAGAAAAGGGTTTTCTATAAGATTCCTTTAAATAGAAGTCCCTTTGTTCATTTTAAATGTGCTTTGATTTACTAACCTAAACACAGGACACCCCCACACCGAAAAAAGAAAGAAACCTCCCAAAACAATCCCACAAACAAAGAACCTGCTTTATAAATAGCTTTTAAGGAAATCATCTCCTATCTACAAGTTCATAAAGCAAGGTACATACTTACAGGTTGCTGCCACATCTTAGATTGAGTTCGGTAATAATGCCAATGCATTATAAAACAGCAGGTAAATTTCTGATTTTAGGAATGTTCTACATGCTTGGAAAAATATGTTCCACAGGAATCTAGTTATATGTGTAAAAAAATCGGGTTTGAAATAACAGAATAACATCGCTGAGTGCTTTAGGATGAAGTTCTATGTAGGTCGATTTAGGGAACTACCTTTGGCTTACATTTTCTCACTTTGAATGAGTTCCTTTGCTTATCTCTCTCTTTCTGGTTCTTCACTAAAGAATGAAGTCTTGTACCCTAGATCAGTGGTTCTCAAAGGGCAGTTCTCAGAAAAGCCGCCTCAGCATGACGTGAAAACTTGTTAGAGATGCAAATTCTTGGACCTCATCTCTGAACAACTGATTCAGAAACTTGGGGTGAGCCCAGCAGTCTGTGTTTTGTAAGAAGTCCTCTGGGTAATTCTGATACATGCTGAATTTGAGAACCACCGTCTTTCTTATTTCCTAAAATACATCTTCTTATGCTAGCAGTTAAATACTTTTGATTTACAACAAAGATGTTTCATTTCCACACAAATAATTTCAAAGTATTTCGCTTGTATGGTTCCCTCTGCTTTGCGTAGTTCTGTCTTTTCCTTCTGATGGCACCTGCAGCGTCTCCTGCTCTCCCAAAGTTTTACTCTCTGGCTTTATTTAATCCCAGTTATGGGGGGGGGCTCTTCAGGTTACCTGAGCAGAGCATGAGTGTAAAGATTTTCTTCTTTTTTGACGGCAGTTTGCCATTCAGGGAATTTTTGAAAAAAAACTAATTTCTATTCAATATCTGAATTAGTGTTCCAGGTAAGTCAGATTGCTTGAAGTTTGAGCATCAGATAAGTTAAATGATACTTATAGATCCCTTGAAATAAAAATTCTTTTTAGTAAAAGACTGGTAAGTCTCAAAATAATCTTTCTTAGTCATCATTTAATTTCAGCTGGCTTAAGATACTATTTGTATTAAGTTAACAGGGTGCTAATTTAACATAGGTTTATAGTCATTTGAAGCCATTTTCACTCATTAAGAAAAATATCTCTCTAGATTAGATTATCACAAGGGTTTGAAAGAGCGATAGGGATTCCTCAGTGTAGGCCCGAGGATTTTCCAGATGAGTGCACACTCTTGTTTCAGTGCTCTCTTGAAAAGCATAGACATTTTTTCTTTTACTGTAGAGCACGGAACGGACAGTGTACCCAGCTTTGCCTTGGCAGGAAAAAATCGCATACACATTTTCTGCGCTGGGTTCATATATTGGATCTGTAACATATTATGATTTATATAATTCCAGTACGTATTGTAAGTTCAATATCCTAATTTATAATTTTCAGAGTGTTTTAGATATTTTATCCATCATCAAAATTCTTTTTTTGCTCTTAATTTTAGTTTTTTAAAAATATTAAGTGTAATAAAATTTTTGTATTCTGACTGCATTCTATACTGAAACGTGCATGAGAAAAAAAAAATGTATCCCCATTTAATTTCCCAAAAGGCATGAATCGCAGAGAACCTTAGAAAGTTATTTAATTTCATTTGAAGGGAGAGACTTTCCGTGTAGTGTATGAAACATGTCCTTCACAGCTGTTTCCTATACTCTCTAAACCCAGATGCCCTCCCACCCCAGGAGCCGCTTAAAAGCAGCTGGGGTCATATGCACATGTTTTGTTCCATCCTGGTTTTTGTCCCTCCCTGTTCCAGGTCTCCTAGTTTCCTTAGTTTCTCTGTGTTTGGCTCTCAGGGCTATCTAAACACTCAGAGGAAAATTACTGTCTAGCAACCTGGAACTCACTCCTCTAAGTTTTGGCCTTGGGACTTTGTGCTCTTAGCCACTTGGACAATAATCTTGATAAACCTCTATTCAAAGTGATTCCAACCAGCTCAGCCTATAGAACTAATGAGGAAAATGAGGAAGCCAAGAAAATGATAACGGATCAGCGCTAACTGGGCACAATGGACTTTTCCATACATTGAGCGTCTCCTATCCTATCAAAATATTTGTAAATCTTTCAGAAGAAAGGATTGTAGGATTATAAAGCTCAAATTTGTATAATTTATTTTTTGTGATAGAAGACATATCTGTGATTAATTGTAGAACTTTAGATAATAAATTTTGCTACAGATTTATTTAAGCTGAATCTTGACTTATCAGAGAGCTTGGGAGGTAGAAGTTACAGAGTTAAGATCTGCTAATGGGATTATATTGCTGTTTTCCTTTGCAGCTGTGAGTTTTCTATAGTGTAAAGCTATTTCTGAAATTCAGTGTCGTGTCATTAATATATGATGCTTTTAGCAACCTCCCTGATGGTGGCAGGCAGAACAGTCCATTCCCTTAAGGAAATGAAAGCTTCTCTGAGTAGGTTTCTGACTTCGATGGAAATGTGTACCAAAAGTTTCAGGAGTCTTCAGGGCCCAAATAATAGGTAAAATTAATCTGAATTGGGTGGTTATGAAAAACAGATAAAACAAATATTTTAATAAGATATGCAAATTAGGTTCAGAATTTAACTCTTCTGCAAACTTTGATTTTTATCAGCTTAATTTCTGGAGTACCAATTTCATGCTTAACCAGGTATTAACTATTGAATAATCTGGGTTTTAAGCCAACAATTTCCTCCATTTTACAGTGGAATGGTAATTAACTCATTTCTTTAATTCTGAAAGCTATTATGAACAAAAAATCTTGAGAGATCAGGTAAGCCATTGCCCTAGTTTCTAAAAGAAAAAAAGAATAGTTAAGAGCCCATACTTTGACAAAACTGGGTTTAAATGTAATCTTTTCTAACTGTGTAATTGGGATTGGATTTAATTTAATTTTAATATATTCCTATTTTTTATTTCTTATACTCATAAAACAGGGGCTGGTCAAGTATAGCTCACGGACCAAATCCAGGTTGCCTCCTGTGTTTGCAAATAAAGTTTTATTGGAACTCAGTTACATTTATTTATGCACATACTGTTTCTGGCTGCTTTTACACCCAAAGACGGAATTGAGTAGCTGTTACAGAGATCACATGGCCCACAAAGCCTAAGATAGTACTAGCTAGCCAACCCCTCTCAAAGACTATAGTTTTTTGATCTTTTTTTTTTTGACATATGACCTTTTATTGTTGAATTATACTTTGATTTGCTCTTTGACTTTAGAAAGCCTATTGTGGTCTTAATATCCTCAGTCATGGACAACTTCATCACCTCTGCCAATTACCCATTTCACATTTTTTTGCATGGGCTAAGTCTAAAATAAGTAAATACCTTTAATAATCTTATTTTCTTTTAAATTTACTTTAAAAAAAATTTTGAATTTTATTTTTTTATACAGCAGGTCCTTATTAGTCATCAGTTTTATACACATCAGTGTATACATGTCAATCCCAATCGCCCAATTCATCACACCTCCCCTCCACCGCTTTCCCCCCTTGGTGTCCATACGTTTGTTCTTTACATCTGTGTCTCAATTTTTGCCCTGCAAACCGGTTCATCTGTACCATTTTTTTAGGTTCCACATACATGCATTAATATACAATATTTGTTTTCCTCTTTCTAACTTACTTCACTCTGTATGACAGTCTCTAGATCCATCCATGTCTCTACAAATGACTCAAATTCGTTCCTTTTTATGGCTGAGTAATATTCCATTGTATATATGTACCACTTCTTCTTTATCCATTCATCTGTCGATAGGCATTTAGGTTGCTTCCATGACCTGGCTATTGTAAATAGTGCTGCAATGAACATTGAGACGCATGTGTCTTTTTGAATTATGGTTTTCTCAGAGTATATGCCCAGTAGTGGGATTGCTGGATCATATGGTAATTCTATTTTTAGTTTTTTAAGGAACCTCCATACTGTTCTCCATAGTGGCGGTATCGATTTACATTCCCACCAACAGTGCAAGAGGATTCCCTTTTCTCCACACCCTCTCCAGCATTTGTTGTTTGTAGATTTTCTGATGATGCCCATTCTAACTGGTGTGAGGTGATACCTCATTGTAGTTTTGATTGGCATTTCTCTAATAATTAGTGATGTTGAGCAACTTTTCATGTGCTTCTTGGCCATCTGTCTGTCTTCTTTGGAGAAATGTCTATTTAGGTCTTCTGCCCATTTTTGGATTGGGTTGTTTGTTTTTTTTAATATTGAGCTGCATGAGCTGTTTATATATTTTGGAGATTAATCCTTTGTCCGTTGATTCGTTTGCAAATATTTTCTCCCATTCTGAGTGTTGTCTTTTCATCTTGTTTATGGTTTCCTTTGCTGTGCAAAAGCTTTGAAGTTTCATTAGTTCCCATTTGTTTATTTTTGTTTTTATTTCCATTACTCTAGGAGGTGGATCAAAAAAGATCTTGCTGTAATTTATGTCAAAGAGTGTTCTTCCTATGTTTTCCTATAAGAGTTTTATAGTGTCTGGTCTTACATTTAGGTCTCTAATCCATTTTGAGTTTATTTTTCTGTATGGTGTTAGGGACTGTTCTAATTTCATTCTTTTACATGTAGCTGTCCAGTTTTCCCAGCACCACTTATTGAAGAGACTGTCTTTTCTCCTTTGTATATCCTTGCCTCCTTAGTCATAGATTAGTTGACCATAGGTGCATGGGTTTATCTCTGGGCTTTCTATCCTGTTCCATTCTATATTTCTGTTTTTGTGCCAGTACCATATTGTCTTGATTATGGTAGCTTTGTAGTGTAGTCTGAAGTCAGGGAGTCTGATTCCTCCAGCTCTGTTTTTTTCCTCAAGACTGCTTTGGCTATTTGGAGTCTTTTGTGTCTCCATACAAATTTTAAGATTTTTTGTTCTAGTTCCATAAAAAACGCCATTGGTAATTTGATAGGGATTGTATTGAATCTTGGATTGTTCTTCCAATCCAAGAACATGGTAGATCTCTCCATCTGTTGGTATCATCTTTAATTTCTTTCAGCAGTATCTTACAGTTTTCTGCATACAGGTCTTTTGTCTCCCTGGGTAGGTTTATTCCTAGGTATTTTATTCTTCTTGTTGCAGTGGCAAATAGGAGGGTTTCCTTAATTTCTCTTTCAGATTTTTCATTATTAGTGTATAGGAATGCAAGAGATTTCTGTGCAGTAATTTTGTATCCTGCTACTTTACCAAATTCACTGATTAGCTCTAGTAGTTTTCTGGTGGCATCTTTAGGATTCTCTGTGTATAGTATCATGTCATCTGCAAACAGTGACAGCTTTACTTCTTCTTTCCAAATTTCTGTTCCTTTTATTTCTTTTTCTTCGCTGATTGCCATGGCTAGGATTTCCAAAGCTATGTTGAATAATAGTGGTGAGAGTGGCCATCCTTGTCTTTTTCCTGATCTTAGAGGAAATGCTTTCAGTGTTTCACCATTGAGAATGATGTTTGCTGTGGGTTTGTCATATATGGCCTTTATTATGTTGAGGTAGATTCCCTCTATGCCCACTTTCTGGAGAGTTTTTATCATAAATGGGTGTTGAATTTTGTCAAAAGCTTTTCCTGCATCAATGGAGATGATCATATGGTTTTTCTTCTTCAATTTGTTAATATGGTGTATCACATTGAGTGATTTGCGTATATTAAAGAATCTTTGCATCCCTGGGATAAATCCCACTTGATCATGGTGTATGATCCTTTTAATGTGTTGTTGGATTCTGTTTGCTAGTATTTTGTTGAGCATTTCTGCATCTATATTCATCAGTGATATTGGTCTGTAATTTTCGTTTTTTGTAGTATCTTTGTCCGGTTTTGGTATCAGGGTGATGGTGGCCTCATAGAATGAGTTTAGGAGTGTTCCTCCCTCTGCAATTTTTTGGAAGAGTTTGAGAAGGATGGGTGTTATCTCTTCTCTAAATGTTTGATAGAATTGACCTGCGAAGCCATCTTGTCCTGGACTTTTCTTTGTTGGAAGATTTTTAATCACAGTTTCAATTTCATTACTTGTGATTGGTCTGTTCATATTTTCTCTTTCTTCCTGGTTCAGTCTTGGAAGGTTATACGTTTCTAAGAATTTGCCCATTTCTTCCAGGTTGTCCATTTTATCGGCATGGAGTCGCATGTCGTAGTCTCTTAGGATGCTTTGTATTTCTGCAGTGTCTGTTGTAACTTCTCCTTTTTCTTTTCTAATTTTATTGATTTGAGTACTCTCCCTCTTTTTCTTGATGAGTGTGGCTAATGCTTTATCAATTTTGTGTATCTTCTCAGGGAACCAGCTTTTAGTTTTATTGATCTTTCCTATTGTTTTCTTTGTTTTTATTTCATTTATTTCTGCTCTGATCTTGATGATTTCTTTCCTTCTGCTAACTTTGGGTTTTGTTTGTTCTTCTTTCTGTAGTTTCTTTAGGTGTAAGGTTGGATTGTTTATTTGAGATTTTTCTTGTTTCTTGAGGTAGGCTTCTATAGCTATAAACTTTCCTCTTAGAACTGCTTTTGCTGCATCCCATAGGTTTTGGATCATTGGCTAGCCTTCAAAGTCTGATTCTCTAGGAGTTCCTCCTCCCGTTGTCAGACTCCAGGTTGTGAACCTGACATGGGGCTCAGAACCTTCACTCCAGTGGGTGAACTTCTGTGGTATAAGTGTTCTCCAGTCTGTGAGTCACACACCCAGCAGTTATGGGAGTTGATTTTACTGTGATTGCCCCCCTCCTACCATCTCATTCTCCTTTGTCTTTGGATGTAGGGTATCTTTTTTGGTGAGTTCCCTTGTCTTTGTGTTGATGATTGTCCAGCAGCTAGTTGTGATCCTGGTGTTCTCGCAAGAGGGAGTGAGAGCATGTCCTTCTACTCTGCCATCTTGTTTTCTAATCCCTAGTTTATTGATCTTAAGATCCCATTGTCTGCTTTTCTTGAATAAGTTTGATTTCTGGAAATTGGAGAAATATTTAGTTTCATCTGCTAGAGTAGTACCATGGTAGTTGGAACTTGAATTACCTTTGCATTTCTATCACTTCTCTGTCAACTTTCTAAGTTAAGGTCACATCAGTACTGTGACTCTCGATGTCCTCATCTGTAACAAGAGGAAGTTGGTCTGTGTGATTTCTAAGGTTTCTCTTCCTCCCCTTCTCCCTCACTCCCCTTCTCCCTCCCTCCCTCCCTCCCTCCGTCCCTCCCTCTTAACTTTCTGTCAAATTAAGTTGTTTCTTGTTTTGGTCACTGAGTTCAGCCTTCCCTAACCAATCCTGCCCAAATTAACTTCTTCCTCTGAACTCCATAGCACCGAAACATTATTGTAGGTTGTGTTATGATACCAGTTTCATTTATATTATACTGTTATTTGTTCTTGTTTATTATTTTAAATTGTAAGCTCCCTGAGAGTAGTGACTATATATTCTTCCTTGCCATATCCCTAACACACTTGTGTTCGAAGTAGACACTAAATAATTATTCTCTCCCTCTCTCTCTCTTCCTTTTGGAAATATGGAACTTGCAGGATATATGAGCAGTTGTCTCACATGTTCTAAAAGGACCTGGATCTAGTGTTTTTGCACTTACATAAAAGTAGTTATGCTTAATTAGGGAAAATCACTGTAGTTGGGACAGATTTACAAGGATAGAGACAGGAAGTAGACTGCAGTGAATTGGTTATCCTCCCTGGGTTGTAAGGAATTGTAGAAACAGTTGTGGGAGATGATAGATCTGTATTGAAAATCTAAAATTTTTGTCTCTAATCCAGACTAAAATGTATAATTCTCATTACATGAGTGAAAGTGAAAATACTAGAGAGTATTTTGTATACTGTAGTGTATAAAGGAGAGCCATTGACTTATAATGGGACTGTTTGTTGTTGTTGCTAATACTTATTGATTCTCTGCAATGCACTTCAGAACTTATTAGAAAAATACAAAAGGTGCGTTTTTTTCTTTCATCCCATAAGATGGAGCCAAGATAGACAGTCATCTCGCCCACTTTCCTTTGTGGTTATTTAGTTTTTAGTGATTTAACCCTTAGAAGAATGTTTGAATAAGTTGTATCTATGCAGTTTATTGTTCTGACTTCTCACTGATATTCAAAATAAGGTCATTTTATTGCTATTGCAATGCCTTTGCTTTCTGGTTTAGAAATTGTGATAGCTTAATTAGCTGTTAGAAATAAGTATAACTTACTATGCAAAGACTAGCTAAAGCATGGGCATGGAAAGGTGGTAGCTATTTGAACTAGATCCAACATCAAGAGACAGACTTACTTATTGAGAAGGTTTGAAACAATATCACAGAGACTTCTCTCCTCTTGGTTGCTCTTCAGTGTGCCCATTAATGAAACGAGAACTATGTGTTACACATGGGTTGAGGGGATGTATATCCATGAGCCATATGTTTTTTATTACATTTATTCAGCTGCAAAAAAAAAGAGAGATACCTCAGACTAAGGAGTAATTTCTAAACAGAATTTCAACTTGTTTTGAAAATATGGAAGAATATACAAAGCTGTTTATCATTTTCAAAAATATCAAGCATTGGCACAATTAATATACCTCTCTGTTTCACAAATGATAAAACATGTTTTAAGAAGAAAAGGAATTTACGATCATAGCTGTTTCTGATTCAGCAATGACTTGAAATACATGCCAGAAATAATAAAGGAAGACTGTACATTTTTACTTCATTTTTAATTGTTTTGTGGGGTTCACACAAGGTTCTAGTTATGGCATGGGGCACATAGAAGAAATCATCCCAGATCTCCAGGAAGTTGGATTTATCCCTTGGTCCTTGAAAGTAACACTGCATAAAGTGTACTCATAATACTCATACGTACCTACCCTGGCCCAATCTGGATATCATTGAAAAGACGAATGTGTGTGTTTATTGTAGAAGCACTTCTTAAGTTTTTCACTAAAATTACCTCTTACTAATGAAAGAATTTCTGAGTCTTTAAAACATTTCCTGAAGGTCCAAAGGAAGTTTCTATCTACAAATCTTGTAAGTATTGAAAAGTAATAGAGCTTTTTGGTTGGAAAATGTTTAGGTTAAGTGCAGTGTGTCATTCACCTTTGGTCTAGAAGATTGGAGACAACTTGGACTGAGATAAACTTGCTGTTTCCTTTACATACTGGATAAAAAAATCTTTGTCTAGAGCTTAAAGATGCTAGAGGTAATTGTCTAGAATTTAGGGAAGCTAGGGGTAATTGAATTAATTGAACATTCAATTAAAAATCTCATGCCAGTTAGAGAATGTCTTAGCAATTATTCAAATAAGAATCCAAGCCAGTTAATACGATATGACTGTGGTTGAATAGGACAAAGAAAAAGTGCAGAGAAAACAACATCTTATGACATAATGGTTACAGATATACCAACACACTGAATTAGTTTTTCACTTGACTTCCGAAGACGAGAATGGCAATTAGACTAGCAAAGTAAATACATGAATAAGTGCATCATTTATGGATAAGGGGGTAGAAGTCGATAGTGTTAAGGAATTCTTAAGTTAACTTTCCTGATATAGACAGAAGAAACTCTGCCTTTGAGATAAGATGTGCAAAAAGTTAGTGAACTCTCCTTGTCTGAATCAGATGGCTGATGACCCATTCTAGGATCAGAGGCTAAATTCCAGGCCATGAAAGGACAGATGGGATCTCCTTTTCTCTCTTTCACTCTGATCTTTTCTTCTTCTTTCCTATCACTCCAGCACCCATAGAGACTGGGAGAAGCTGGAGGAAGGAGTCTTGCTCTCCCATCCTGCTGCATCCAGTCAGTGCCATCCCAGATGTGGCGAGTGGCAGGACTCTGTACTCTGCAGCCTCTGGAGGAGCCGCCTGGGCTCCGTCTATCATAGCGGTGAAAAGCAGTTTTCCACCATTCGTTCTTGAGCTGATGGAAGAACAGAATCATTGAGTCATAAAACTCATCTGGATTTCAAATCCATCTTTGAGAAAAAGTAAACTGTTGTTCTTGGATGAGCCCCAGGGACCGCCGCTTAATTTCTCAGTTCATTTTCCCCTCTTAGTTTATGTACATATACGGGTCCCTCCATAGTTTCCTTATGAAAATGTGCATTTTTAATACCAAAAAAGCAGGACAAAAAATCATTTTTTTGGTAAATATTCTTTCAGTAGAATTGCAATCAATGTAGTCAGAGCTAACAAGCAGATGGATGTATTTGAATGCCATTATCTTGTGTACAATGATATTATCTGTTTCATGAAAAATTCAGCAGTTTGGACCGCTTTAGTGAAGGGAAGATGGAAGTAAAAAAATAGCAAGAAAAACATGATCAGACTCAGAATCCCTGAGGGGGTCCCATTGCATCATTTAGCAGGAGAATGAGCAATGCAGGAGAAGCAGTGATGGCGGAGGATCTGTCTGTGCTCCTTATGGCGTTCTTGGCTTCTGGTCCCACTCAAGCCCCGCAGCTGTAGGTGGGAGCTCCTGGGCCTGCTAAAGCATCACACCGTGACATTTTTATCATCCGTCTAAGAGAAGAAAATAAATTTGCTAACAGAATAGACCTGGCAGGCTCATACTACCTTGTCACATTCCAGACATCTCCTGGTCTGGCCCGAGCCAGAGGAAACCTAAGTGTGGGCCAGAAAGTGTGTGATGGACATGAAGTAGATTTAAGTAGTCTGGGAGAAGAATGTGGGTTTTCTGAGAGAGGTATATGTATGTTTTTTTTATTGGAGATTTGAGAAATGAAAACACTTGGGCTGTAGGGGGAATGTGACCTCAGTTTTATTCTCTTTAGGCCAAGGATATATTTACATGGGCAAAATAGAGTTGAAAATTGTGCTGATTTTTAAAGATAATCTACAGAGTGACAAGAAAGAACCCAAACACAGGCCCTGCACCAAAAAAGGATGTTTTTTTCAAAGTTTTCTATCACCCGATGATTGAAATACAAACTTTGTAGAGACCTCATACAAGGGGACATCTACCTACTTCTCCAAATTGGCTTATTTCCTTCTTCTCTGAATATATTCTCTGCTTTAACCCATGCCTTTTTTGGGGGGGTGTGTGGGCGGACTGGAATACTCTGTCTCAGTATCCCAGACGGATCTGTTTGAAGTCTCATTCTTCTACAAAACATATTTCAAGTTTTCATTATTTTAGTGAGGCTTCATAGGTGACTGTTTTCTTTCCTGTATATCTATTAAGTATGGTTTGTACCATGCATTTTTCACAGAGCAGGTTTTGCCTTGTATGGTTGCTCATGACACCTTGCATGTCCCCAGTTGGGCTGTGAGTCCCTTGAGATTAATCTTAGTGACCCCAGCATCTAACAAGCTGCCCTAAACACATTAGACAGCCAGAAAGTGTAACGTATTGGTGATGCTGATGAAGAATGGCATAATTCATGTTTTTATAACTAGATCGTGTGAATGATGACATCGTATTATTGTAGGGAATGCAACATAATAATATCACAAGGTTTCATATACATACTTCTCCTTGTCTTATTTAGAAGAACTTTTAAAAAATTTTGCTTTTGTTTATCTCTCTGGGTTATCTCAATAAAGAAAGATTGTCATGTGAATTAAGTTTTTCTAGGAAAAAATAATACATGACTAACAACTTGTGTCCTCAGAGGAACTTTCAAGGAGCACAGATCATATATATGTCAAATGCACACACATGTAACTATAACATAGCACATGATAATTAAAACTGGAGTTCTTAAATTCCTTGCTTCTATTGTAGTGATACCAGGGGTATTGTATGAATAAGATTTGCTCTGGGGGAGCTTAGTTCACGTTGGATTTTGAAAAACTGAAGGTAGATCTTGGAGATATTAAGGTGGGCAGGGGGAATATTTGTGACCTTTTCTAGTAGACAGCTATTTTTAATATGTAGATTCCACAATCTTAATTTTCTCCTTGACCCCTTCTATGGTCTCCTGCGTCTTTCCTTTCTCTTCCCAGCCTTGAGGTTTTACTTACTTTGATCCATCTCATTCTATCTTCCTTCTTTACTTCATCTTCTATTTCTCTCTTAGCCAGTAATGACCGTAAAATTTCACTGGATGTACTTATTTAAGTTTTATTAAAATAATATGTAATTTTAAAATCACTCTGCTGATATTACATCTGCTACATTAAAATTACAGTGTCTTTATATCTACATATTTTACTAGTAATGAAATTAACATGAATATCTTTCATTCCAATATTAATAGCTTGAATAAAGTATATTTTAATATTTTTACCTCTAACTGATGCATCAGAAGTGATGAAACAAAGGATTTTTCTTCATGATGAAAAATTGTCTGTTTCTATTAAAAAAATCTCTCTCTGCTGTGGGGGAAAAAATGAAGCTGGTTGTTAGATATTTTATAGAGATGTGTTTTACAGTTTATAGGTGGACAAGAGTAGTATATTTAAACTGATATAAAAGTCTAATAGAAATTATTTGAAAAGTGAAATAGCAGAAAACAATGTTTTGTTTTTGGAGAATGCTAACTGTATATGGAATTTATGTAAAATTTTAGCAAATGGAAAGCACTAGAAGACAAATCACTTTAAACTGTGTAAGTCAATGTATTCTTTTATAAAGAAAGTGCATATGTCACATTGACTGAGTAGAGATAATGTGAATATAGTAGCAGAGGTATCTGTGAGCAAATGAGGAAAATAAGGGGTTTAATATTTCTTTTCTGACTTACTGACTTGTAAGTAGGTTAAGGACTACATCTTTAACTTTGGCCTGGTGCATTGCACAGGGTAGAGAGTACAAATGCTGGCAAAGTATTCTTGACTAGAAGTTGAAAATCTTCAGATTTAATGAGATTTATATTGAGAACACTGGCCAGTTTTTGCAATGACAATTGATGATACTGGAGTATAAGATCTGCAAAAACGCAACATTTTTGTTGATGCGAATTTTAAGGAAATCTGCTCTTGTGATTTTAGCATGACTGGTGGTGAGATTGAGACTCTCATTGTTCTGGCTGAAAAGGCAATGTCTGTTTCATACTTATTGTATGCAGAGCTCCTAACACAAGGGGGTCTTTATTAAATGCCATTTTTAGGAGATATGAACTTTAAAAATAAAGATGAGCTGCTTGTTCCCGCTCTGTGAAATGTTACCTGCACTCTAAGAGAACGGAGAGTACCTTTAGACCTTGAATCAAGAACAATGTAAGTATGTTATTAAAATTCCCTATTACTATATAATAAATTGAGGAGACCGTATTGGCACTGACTTGCCATTCATTTCTCTCTCAAAATGACAGCTTTCACTCTGAAGACTTCGAAGCATTGTTATCCTGCCTATCCTCACCATTATGAACAAATTAAAATTCAAGATCGAAATATTGTCATCATTCGAGAAAGCTGCCAGCTCTTTAAGAAGAGCATATCTTTCCTGATAAAGTCAGAATTTATTCTTTGGAGCAAAAAATGGCAGCTATACATTTTCCTAACTTGGTCTGATTTCACTTGTTTTCCAGAGGCCCAAGGAAGGTTAGAAAGGAAGTTATGGGATTAAAAAAAATACTTAATCTAAGTTGTAAAGGAGCTTGGAACCACACCACAAGCATCATAATTAACTTTAATAATTATAAATGTAAATGCAGACAAGCCACAAGGTTTTAATGGTGTGCCACATGCTTCTGCTAATTATTTTAGAGTTTGGACACATTCAGTGCCAGCTAATTATAAACCCTGCTATGGAAATCATCTGTTTATATTAGACTTATTGATCTCTAGTGTTTAAGCAATATGAAAAGGGAAATCTACAATGCTGGACCATCTGCTTTGTATTCCTAATTGCTTTTAAGGAATCAAATATATAAATAGTCAGCTTTTTATATACTGGGCCTCAAACTCTTTCAAGAAACATATTGTGCAAACCCAAGTGAATTTTTAAAAAGCCTATTTGGAATGTTGCTTCCCTAACTCCTTTCAAGGACCCTCCACCCCTTTACCCACATAATACCCTCCCCTAACCTTTTTGCAAGATCTCCAAAGCACCTTCTTTTCTCCTGGACCTCACAGACTGGTCAGGGTAGCTGAGACATTAGATGTTTTCCCTATTTTAATTACACCTTTTCTTTTCCTTCCTAAGAACAAGTCCTCTTCCCCACCCTACCCCACCTCCTTATGGCCATGAATAGTTACTGCAGTTTCACTCGGTGGGAAGATGGCAAGGAAGAACTGTCCAGGTGAATGGTTCCCTCTTGTAGGAGGTTTTTAACTTGATGGCAAATTAAATCTCCTGGCATGTGGGGTAGATGCCTGGTTAGTGGGACCAGAGCAGCATTACCTCTCATCACTAGCAGGCCTGGTGGACAAGTCTTTTCTTAAGATGAGTCTTGAGATTCTGCATGGAGATTGGGTTTAAAAGAAGAAAAAATTGATTTCTTAGAATGACATTGTTTGCTCCATTCATTATTGCCTAGATGGTTATTATTTTAGTGTTCAAATAACTAGCTAAAAAACTACACATTGGGAAAGATTTCTTTTAACAATCCTTATTTACCCCTTTGAGACATTCATATTGAATCGTAAAATTATTGGCTTAAAATAGTTATGACTTCTATTATTCCTGCTGTTTACTCCTTTTAAACTAGGAGTTCCTCTTAGTGTTCTACCACTCATATATCCCACCAACAGCAACAATTAGAGGCCAATAATTAATACATATTACATATATGCTATAATGCATAATATTACTATATAGTCTCCCTAGGTTTGGGGCCCTTTATGAGCTTTTGTGAGTAATATAAAGTTAGGATTCGTTTGTAATTTCATGGAAACGTTACATGATATAAATATGAAATAAAATTTTTAGCTTTTTAAGTATTTTTTTTTCTTTCAGTAATATAATGAGTTGTGAATTTTGTTCTAAGGGATCAGCGGAAGTTATCAATCATAATTACACAACTAAATACCAACACCCAAGGCTTAGAGCAGGCTGAGGTTTAATGACTAACTCCAAATAGTTGACCGGAAAGGGTCACTTACCCTAGTTACAAGAAACAAGTGCCTTTTCTGGTGTTTGGGAAGAAGTTCTAGCATGTTTCATTATGCTCTAAATAAAGATTTAACTTAAAAATATCTGCTACCAACAGTAATGTGCAGTCATATATTTTGGGAAGACATTTATATGAGATATACATATATACATACATATAGAGTTCTCAAGGTTTGTTAAAATAACTAGTTATGTCAGAATGGTTATGACTTTTCTGCGGTAAATTCTCTGTAAGAAATCTGCTCCTCTGAGATATTTTATCTGCTCCTCACAAAGGTTGTATTCATTCTGTTTTTTTCTGTAGTTTTGAATGGAAGTTCTATTACCTGCTTAGGCCTTGTACCTTGGACTGCCGGTGTCTCTGAGTTTTAGTATCGGCATATGTATAATTGTAGGGCAGGCCTTCTGTATAATCTGAGTTCATTCTAATCAGAGCTACAGGTTCCCTTCAGCTCTGCGGTGAAAAGAGAATATTCAAAGTCAGAAAGAAATTAGGAGCTTTCTTAAAAGGTGCTTTAAACAGCTCATGTTCCCCACGCCCTCAAAGAAAGTTACAAATCAAGAGAGCACAATTGGCAGCTACATTATCAAAGCCCTTCTGATAATGCTGCCATTTAAATTGAATGATATTGTTTAATGGGCTTTTAAAAAGCAGCCATCCTTTGGATCTGACACTCCAGCATGATTATCTTCCATTCCTATTTAAGATTACAACAGTCCAGTGATAATTATAACATTCATTTCTGGAGTTCAAGGGACTTGTACATGCGAATGTGGAGAGAGAGATGAGCATCTTCTGTTTGTAAAAGTGGACACTAATTTGGTATTTGTGACACGTGCCATTCCATTTTTGGCTTATACATGAGTATCTTCTCCCCAGGTCTTTCTTGCCACCAGCAAGTTGTGACAGTTTTCTGTGGATTGGCTTTATGATATTGCTTTGATGGACATGAAAAATATAAAAGTAAAAAATTTGTTATATTTTATTTTCAGTAAACTGAGATTTCAAAGATGCAGTTTGCCCATTTCTCATTGTCATTTAACAGAACTCCAAAATTCTTAGCATTAAACTCACACATGTCCCTATTCCTCTCAATTTGTCCCTAAAAAGCAAGCATTCTTGTCACTAGGTGCTTTTTTTTTTTAAATCTAGGACTGAAGACAATGTTTGATATATAGGAGGAGAGCTTCAAAAAGATTTTAACTGTTGTTGAATGGATAATTTTAACAAATATTTAAATGCCCATCAAAGTTCTTTCTTAAATCAGCTAGTAAAAAGTAAAGAATTATTAGGTTGAGCCATATGGAACTGCATTTTTGTAGGTAAAAAAACAGTTGGGTATCAGCTATTTCTGGGGTTCAACTTAATACTTTCTAATACAGTAGCCACCTCCCTCTTGTATTTTCTTGGTACATGAAAATGTTTTTGTTTTTAAAAAATGGAATCAAGCAGTTCTTTCTATTTTAACTATAGTAATGCAATGAAGAAGCCAAATGTGGTGGGATAAATTTTTTATCTGAAAAATATGACTTTTATTGATTAACTATTTTATTAGCACATAAAATGGGAAATTTGATATATGCTCACAGAGTTTTAATTTTGACAATTATTGAACTAATTACTTTACAGACTCTATATTACATACATTCCATGTGGGTTTGATATCAAAGTCACTTTTCTTTCTAGTAAGACCTTTCACAGGCCACATGGGATTTTCCTCCAATGAGGAATACCCCTCAGGCTTGAGTTGTGTTGTGTTGTGTTGTTTTATTCTGTCACATCGAAATCCTATAGGATCACCTACCTACCTGTCCATCTTTCAGACTGTTAGCAGTCTTCTTATTGAGTTTACAGAAGAAATCCACAGATTAATGGTGAGATCTATAACCTTTCCTAGTTACAGACATTTGGAAGAGAGGGATAAACTGTGAAATAATCTGCAGTAATGGTTTAAATTTCATATGTCATGTTCCCCAGATTTTAGCTATCAATGGATGCACTGATTCATAAAAGGCATTTTCAAAATGTGTTTTAAGTTGTATTACGTATTTTCCATCCTACCCTGGCTTCAAGATAGACTAGTCATGCCTCGGAATTATTGGACATTTGGATTTATTAGCTTAAAATATACTCCCCAGGAACTCATACTTTGAAACTAGTGTGGCTGCTGTTTTCTCACACATTCTAAATTTTGGATAATAATTGTCTGAATACTAATCACCTAAAAGGGGTTAAATATTATCAGAATGTTACATTTAAAATTCATTTAATGTTCATGTTTTTTCTTTGTGAATTACGTATAACGATTGTCTTTTTAAAAATTTATTTATTTTTGGCTGCGTTGGGTCTTCGTTGCTGCGTGCGGGCTTTCTCTAGTTGCAGCGAGCGGGGGCTACTCTTCGATGCGGTGTGCGGGCTTCTCATTGCAGTAGCTTCTCTTGTGCGCACGGGCTCCATAGCACAGGCTGAGTAGTTGTGGAGCACAGGCGTAGTTGCTCCACGGCATATGGGATCTTCCTGGACCAAGGATCAAGCCCGTGTCCCCTGCATTGGCAGGTGGATTCTTAACCACTGTGCCACCAGGGAAGTCCCATGATTGTCTTTTATTCTTCATTTCTATAGTGAAATAATTTAAACCCTTAACCCTGATTGGCGTTAATAATGTTACTAACTTCAGTTTTCAGAGTGAAAAGCCATTAGGGGGCAAATGGAAACTCAGTAAATTTCCTTCAGTGAGGCCTGAATCTCCTTGTGTGAGAATCCAGTCAGTCCCTAGTGAGACTGCGATGTCCTCCAAATATACAAAACATAGGATGAGATAATTGAATTTGGCCTCTGGGGTTCTAAAAATACCATAACCTGGGAATGCATGGTATCCTCAAAGGATCAGGACAAGATCTCCACTCATGTAACTCACATAATCCTCATTTTTCAAGCCCTATCCACTTTTGCATTAGAATCCCAGAAATAGCACTTTTCAGGTAGTGAAAACACACATACTATCGTCCTCTATTTTTTTGAAGTAAGCACAGTAAGGAAGGGATGGTCGTGCCATTTTACATTATTTCTTTTATATTACTACAACAGAAGCTCCCATACTAAAATTTGAGTTTCTGGCAAACATTGTGAAATAGTCAAGATATTAAACTCCCGTAGGTTAAGAGGAACTTGGGCTGGCCCCCACTTGTAGTGGGGCTTATGAGGAGCTCTAATTAGGGTTCAAAAGATGAAATCAGGCAATTCATGTTAACATTTGGTTCATCGAATAAGTCTTTTCGGGGGAACAAATAGGGATGTCTTAGAGTCTTAAAGTGAACATTAGAAACTAAACTTTCATTTCCTTTGATTACATGGTGGAAAGGGTTAAAATTCTCTATGTAGATCACTGAAGTTTTATCATATAAGATGACCTTAGGAACTGTCATCTCCCTTGAATTTATACAAAGAATTCAAAGTAAAGGTTTTCTAGGTTACACTTCTTTTTTCAACCCTTTGTCCTGTCAGCTCAGTCCTTGATATCTTCATCTGCCGACATGCCCAGATGTGCAGTGAATGTTGATTTGAGCTGGCCCCTCAACCCCTCCCTGCTGGTGTCATTAAAACCAGGGAGGCTGCGGCCCCCCTGGCATCTTTGGCACGGCTTGGCTTTACACTGCGGACTAAATTATTGATGAAGAGCACTTCTGTCGCAGTGTGTTTTACCCACCTTTAAATGAAACAGTGCGGATTGAGCTGTCACTGCCTCTTCACTCCCTGCAACTTCTACATGACATTTATGATGTGGTTCAGATTGCACCGCAGCAATTAATTTCCAGTGGAGTCTGCACTCAGAGTGAAGATCCCTGACAATTACCGAGGGCTGGTTTCTCCGTGAGCACATGGCACACTCATCGATACTGTACACAAAAGAAACACATCAAAATATATGGAAAAGGGTCTCTGGGATTTGTGATCCTTTCTTCCTCCTCAGATCTAGTTCTGGATTCCAGGACTTTGCTTTCATATCGTATATTTGGTTCTCCTCTGTAGTTTTCTGTAAAGATGGGTGGACTTACCTTCCCGGCATTTATTTTACAGATGCCTACCAAAATTTTATAAAATTTCGTTGGCTACAATATATGTTTATTCTAGATGAAGCTTTTGTCTGCTTGTTTTTGCCAGTAAAATATTCTTTGATATTTGCATTCAGTTCTTCAAGGGATTCTGTGACCCTGATGTGTTTTTCGATTCATCCAGTGAATGAAATAAGCAGCACATGTATGCATATATGTGTGTCTATGCATGTGTATATGTGTACTTAAGTCTGTATAGGCATATGTGTATGTGTTGTGTGTGTATATATATGCGTATTTTTCAAAGGATACAATATTTCCAAGTATGTGAAATTTAATGTTTGATTAGTTATTATAAAGGATTATTTTTTACCTGTTTCTTTTAAAAAATTATAAAAATTCAGATTAACCCGGGGAAAACACTTTTCATTATATAAGATTTTAAAAGGCAGGCAGTTTTAATATTTTTGAGAATATGGGATGATATCAACCTAGGATAGTCATATAATTTAAAAAATCCTTAAAAGGATTTTAATGAATCAATTAAAAAATGTTTGTAATTAGCCTATCTGTTATTCTGAAGGCTTGAGTATAAATTATTCTCAAATAAATATTTCCTCTGGCCTCTTGTTTGCAGTATTAACTTATATAGTCAACTTTTTCCTCTTTGGCAGACTTCTGTTTTGTCTAAACTGCCTCATACTCAGCAAGGGTGTATTGTGAATTAATGAGTTTTTAATTTTCAACTTAGTTCTCATTTAAATACCACTGCTTCAGAGCCAGTGGTTAAAATGTAGCAGGCAAAGTGGAGTCATTTCATGCTGTGGTACTTCTGAGAAGCAGCTGCATCATTCTTTATTGCAAAGGCACCATTTAGCTAGGCATTGAGGAGTGAGGACTTTCAGTGGTGAACTTCGCACAGGATTCAGGGAACAGTTTGTGTACTAGGAGATTTTAATTTGACAGGATATATAATGTATCAATCAGGTAACTGAGGAGTCTGGATGACTCCAAGAAGCAACACCAGAACCTTAATGGAAATCCAAACTGTGGATCAAAAGGCATTTTATATGCCATTATTCACCCTCATGTGCCCCTGTCCTCAGTACATACACACTTTCACGTTTGTCTAGTGAGGTGGGTCAAAGAACGGGAGAGTACTTACTGCATTTTCCTTACTCAAATCTGATGTTTTCCAGCCCTGTTGAAATCAAGATAAATAGAAGATGAAGTATCTCTTAGAATTCAGAATTTGACCTCATTCTTGTTTATCTTTCAGACTATTTATTGTACTAAATCACCCTTTCTGTACTTTGAGAGATGACAGTTCAACAAGATAGATTTCAATAAAGAATTCCCATCTTGGTATTACGTGCTCTTGCCTCCAATAATATGTACATTTCAGATAAAGAAGAATGTAGTCTCTTTTGGCCTATCATTTGGCCTATCATTTGGTCCAAACAGAACAAACAAACAAACCCCAGATTGCTTTTGATCAAGATGTTTTGGGCAAACTTGTACATGCACTTATATATTTGTATATACACAATAAGTTGATAATGGCGGTGCTCTTTAGAGATATATTTCAACAAATTGTACCCTCTTTGACCTAAGAGATGTATGAGAAGGTTTTGAGACACTGGAAAAAAATGTTAATTATGATATATATAATAAATGATGATACATTTTTTGAGCACTTAACTATTTACTAGCCACCGTGCAATGACATAATCTTCTTGACTCTCACAATGACTTTTGAGGCACTCTCATTATTCTCATTTGATATGTGAAAAAAAGCAAGGCTTTCTTCAAGGTTGTATGATTTGTTCAAGGCCAGAGAGCCAGATAGTACCAAAGTCAGTACTCTATGCTAGGTCTTCCTGACAGTCCAACCTCTTATTGGTTTACTATATTTGATTCTTTGGTGGGTAACTTTATTCTTTACTTTATATGATTCTTAATTTCTAAAATTATTTTTACTTATGCAGAAAAAATTTGGTTAAGCTAGTCCAGTCACCAGTTCTTTTTTTGTCATTTTAGTTTGAATCTGGGGCTCATTCTTTGCCTCTCTCTTACGTAATACAGACAGTGGTGAGCCTTTGCCTACTACCAGTGGGTGGATAAACATGTGATCAATTGACACTTGCAAAACTACACAGTTCATACTTCAATGTGTTTGTTAGCGTTTTTTTTGTTTTGTTTTTTTACATAGAGAAAAATGAAAGCAAAAAGTGGTAAGCTTAGATTATGTGGTTAGCTATATAAATGATTTACACTAAAATCACTGAATTTAATATTTAGCTAATTAAACTCTTTTCCTTTACATCTCCAATAAGTCATGGGCCTGTAAGACTTTCCTTTTTCCTTCTCATTTAATAATTCCTCCCACCCACGTTGTATCTCTTTGACTCACTTATTTGGGGACCCTGAATCAGACAACTGAGGTCTTCTAAAATGAATTTGGCAAAGACTGGGAGACATCCTGTGAATCACCTTCAAACTGTTGTGTTTCTCGTTGGCCCATAGCCATAGAGTTGTTAGTGCAGTGTTTTCTCAATGGATTGAAGTTGTTAATATGAAAAATAAGTAAATGTATTTACTTGTTACAGGTGGAATATCTGGCTGTTTTAAGGAATGTAATATATTATCCAGAAAAACAAAACCCCTATAGGTATAGCAGTATGATACAGTGGAAAGGGATGGAATCTGAGTGTGAAGACCTGAGTCTACCTCAAAGATATTCTAGTTACTTGCTCTATAATTCCAAGCAGATCAGATAACATCTGAAATTGTTTCACCATCTGTAAAACGGGGATAATTTCACCTGACATTACCAATTCTCAGGTTATTAGAGTTTCAATAGCCAAGGTATGGAAACAATCTAAGTGTTCATTGATGGATGAATGGGTAAAGAAAATGTGGCATGTGTATGTATGTGTGTATGTGTGTGTGTGTATGTGTCTGTACAAACAATAGAATGTTACTCAGCTATAAAAAAAATCTTGCCATGTGTGACAACATCTACGGACCTTGAGGTCATTATGCTAGGTGAAATAAGTCAGAGAAAGACAAACACTGTGTGGTCTCTCTTATATGTAGAACTAAAAAACAAAACAAAACCCCCAGCCCCCCAAAACTCTACCAAGCTCATAGGTACAGAGAACAGATTGGTGGTTGGCAGAGGTGAGGGCTGGAGGGGTGGGAGATATGGGTGAACTGAGTCTTAAAAAATAGTGAATATTTTATATTAGATTAGAGGGCATTGAATTGGATTCTAAACTTATGGAGTTTAAAGAATCTTTTCTAATTCCAACAGCTACTTTGCAACTGTAGTAAATAACTAAATGTCTAAGTTGAAATTTTTTTTCCCCTACATATAAGAACAAATACTAAAGAAAGTTAACCCATATCAGTGTAGCTTTAATTAGAGGAAAGACAGTAATAGATGAGGAAAGATGTTGGATAATCTTAATCTGGTATATCTAGTGCTTCCATTGTATGTTTCATCATTTTGAAATGATTTAACCTCACTTATCTTTAATTGCCTTAAGAAAAGGAGATAATGTCTGTGGAAAACATTTTCAGTAGTAAGCTGCTAGACAAGTATCAAGTCACAATCACTAGAACTCTCCATATATGTTGTACGTGATATATCCATCTATAATACCAAGCTCAAAGAAGGAGGGGAGTTGTACCAGTTTAGGATTGTGTTTAGCCTCATGACAGAGAATTCGAATTAGATTGACTCAGGAAAGATAGAATTTATATAAAAGAAAGAGCAGGGGTTGCAGTCCAACATAGTTATAGTGTCTCTATCCTGTCTTCAGGGATCCAGTCTCCTTCTGTCTTTCTGCTCTGCCATCTTTAGCTCATGACTTCAATCCTCAGTGTCACCTTATAGCCTACAATTGACTAGTAGAGGTCTAATCATTACCTCTGTGTTCCAGGAAGGGAGTAGGAGAAAGAGGGCGAAGGGCCAAAAAAAGGAGGACTAGGGCAAGGTCAAAGAGAGTTAGCCTGTTATAAACAACGTTCCTAGAGCACCACCCCACGATTACTGCCTGTAATTCATTATGAGGCTGGGAAGTGTTTTCTTCTAGCTGGGTATATTTTGGAGTTCTCTTGGTGAATGAGAACCAGATTGTGGTATTGTGTAGGCAACCAGTGGCCTATGCTTTTGGACTATATGTGATTTGGATTATCTCTATGGTAGACTATGTGAACTAAAATGCAAGGTCCATAGTTATTTGATATAATGGTGGTGACTTTTAAAAGTTGTTAATAATTTTAGCCTATTGAATCAACTTATCCTAAACCTCTCCAGCCTGGATTTTTTTTCCAGTTACCATTTGTTATTTTACTAAGAAGGCTTTGTCTAGAAAAATTGCATTTATACTTTTATTATGTTATCTTGGTTGCACTATAATCATGTTTGGGTTAGGGTAACAAACGTGCGTTATGAAATAAGAATCAGCCCTTCTTCAGTTTTCCGGAAAATTATATGGATTTTTAAGAACCAAGTTTAACATGGGATATTTGGGTAGTTCTGCCAGCCTTTGAGGAGGCCTATAGTTAACTAGTAACTTTACCTGAACTTATTTTCTCAAAACTTACTTCAGAAAAACCTTTAGAAACTCCACTAAATAAAATGAGTCAATACAGATAAATGAGTGAATACATGTAAAACGCTTTGAACAGTGCTTTGCATAAAAGTAACTTCATAGCAGTAGCTTCACGTTGCATTAGTTTTAGTGTTAAAATGGCATTTATTAATAAATATACTGATGCTTTTTAAAGAGAGGGTTAACAAAAGATGAAGGGAAATACTTTCTCCTTCCAGGCTTTATAGGGTAGAAAAATATTGATCAATCTTTACATTATTCGATAATGAAGTTTCTACAAAGAGTATTCAGTCCATTCCCCTCGATCCCATTCTCCAAATTAAAAAAAATCAATATACTTACTACATAGAGTTATAATTAGGTAACGCGTAGAGAAATTCTCCTTGTAGCATGCATAATGGTTATTGCCATGTTTTTTGTTTGCCCAACGTGGGAAGTTCCAATCTCCATGGGTTGAATTACTCCTTTCTGTGAGTCTTGGCAGGCAGAATCACACTTCTCACTACAGACACTGTACGATCCAGTGTCTCCCCATTCTCGGTGATTGAAAGTGTGCATACATGTCTGAGGTACCATCAACTGGATGCTCCAACGTGGGATTTTGAATCTGGATGATGATGTAAAGATGCCGGGCTTGGGGACTGACCATGGTGCTTTAGAAGAGTGAAGGCAAGTTCAGAGTACCCCTGTGGTGTGACAGACTGCTCTGTACTGCCCTTAAATTGCTGTTCTTGGAGACTGTCCATTTTCCACACTCAGAATTCTTGGCAGCATATGCAACAAAGCTGAAAACCTTTGGAGTCATTCTTGTCTTTCCTTTATCACCCTCACATGCAGTCATTTGCTTTATCCTTTTGATTTTACCTTCTAATGCCTCACGTGTCCCACCTGTGTTTTCCATTCAGACATTGTTTCCATATATGTTCCCGTAACTTATCTGGAGTTTCAAATGCTCCTAACTGAATTCTTTGTATCTTTTCCTGCTGACTCCAAAGCATATTATCGCTAGATTGAGGTTCTTAAAACCTAGATCTGCACCTATTGACTCACTGATTAAAACACAGTCTGTTACAGCTCCAGATATTCCAGGCTTATCTCCAACTCTTCCCCTCCTGCCCCTGCCCTTGAGGCTAATTGAGATAATTGATTTTCTCTGAACATTGTCTATAATCTCCCACCTCCATGTTTTATCCATGTTGTTACCTCCCACTAGAGTGTTCTTTCTCTTCATTGTTCCTCTTAAATTTCTTATACAACTGTCAGTCCTGTGTAAATCGTAACCTCTGTCATGAAGACTCCCTGATGACCGTAAACGGGAGGTTACCTTTACGTCCTTCTTTGAATTCCCATAGATGCGTTACTAACAATCCTATACCATCTACTCTGTCTCAGAGGAATCTTTGTACTTGTCACCCTC
The DNA here is from genome assembly GCF_008692025.1 of Phocoena sinus. Taxonomy (NCBI): domain Eukaryota; kingdom Metazoa; phylum Chordata; class Mammalia; order Artiodactyla; family Phocoenidae; genus Phocoena; species Phocoena sinus. Next base: position 48,651,821 of record NC_045775.1, on the reverse strand, counting down.
CTTCCTCTATTGTGAGTCTTCAAAGGCAAGAACTCTTTGTTCTTGTATTTGTCTCTCCTACATTTTCTAACTTCATGCATTTCGTATTGTAGGAGCTCAGATATTCATTAAATAGAATTCTTGATGATCTAGGGAAAAAAGAACATTCCTTTTAAGTCACTTGACCCAGTATTAACATAAAACTCTATGACTACTTTGTTTATTTTAGGAGTATAGGTTTTCCATGGGGTCCCATCAGGCAAAGGTATATGAAATGAAACAAAAATATTAGACAAAAGAGACTATTGTGGATTCAGTTTCTATTACCTTGCTGCATATAACTAACTGTACCCTTGGATTATCTCTATTTGTGACCCACAGGTCAGAATATATCATGGTCCTCATAATAATTTTGATCAGTTTGATAGCAGAGACTTTGTTATGGGACTGTGTATATTAAAAATGCTTTCCCACATATCACATACATTTTCCTCCTGTCTTTCGAAGGAAGAGTTGTTCCTATGCCTTTCCACGATTAATGCCACCATCTGTGCATTTTTTTAAAAAAACCTCATTCCTTTCTGTCTGTTCTGAGACTTAGCACCATAAAGTCTTTCTTCTCTCACAAGTCTTTAAATTCTTCCTCTTTCCACTAACTGCTTCCTTTCAGCCAAAAAAATGTGCTCAAGTCTTCACTTATTTCAACCACAGTTTCCCCTGGTTACTATCCTACTTTCCTTATTTCCAGCACCACCAAACTTCCTGAAAACAAAGTGTATCCTGGGTTCCTCCAGTCTTCTCCTCTGCATTTGTTCACTAGGGTTGGGTTCTACATTATTTCCCCACTGATACTTCTTTTGAAAAAAATCTTTCACTTTTTATGTCAAGGCATCTCTTCAGTTCCATCTCAAATACTTTATGTTATTTTGAGAAAATTAACCAAAGCTTTCTCAAAATTCTTCTTTCTTCTTGTGTTGAATGGATCTAATGTTTGAGCTGTTATGTAAGTACCTTAATTGGTATTCCTTTATTCACAGGTTCCTCCCTCAAATTTATACTTCTTAATATAATTAGTTGAATTTTTCTAAAAAAAAATCATGGATCATTGTGTCCTTGTAAATATTTTCAAGAGTTCTTCAGTAGCTCCATGAAATCAGCCTCTTCAGTGGTATCAGAGCTCTCCATATTACTTTGATATGTCTCTAGCCTCCTTGAACTGCTTGCTCTTTCCTAAATGCCCATGAAGGATTTTGCTCCATGCCCTTTCCCTGTATTATCATTTTTCTGTGGAAGGTAGTCACTAACATGGCTTCACTAACATGGATACCTCCTGCTATTCACACCCTTGTGTAATCCCCTCACCTTGAGTGTGGGCTGGACTTAGTGAATTGATTATAATGAATAGAATGTGGCAGAACTAATATGATGTCAACTCTGAGATTGTTATAAATGATGACTTTCTGCTTTGGGTCAACTTGCTCTCTTTGTCTCTCTTTCTCAGATCTCTCACTCTGAGAAAGCCAGATGCCTTGTCATAGGTATCCTTATGGAAAGGCCAAGGCTAACTAATATCTATGTGAATAATCGTGGAAGTGAAAGCTTTCAGGTGAGACTACAGCTCCAACCAACAGCTTGATTGCAATCTGATGAGATACCTAGAGTGAGAGACTTTGAATAAACTGCACCCAGATTCCTAATCCACGTGAGATAATAAATGAAAGTTTGTTGCTTTAAGCCATTAAATTCTGGGATAATTTGTTACACAGCAATAGGTAGCAAATACATCTGTTTAAAATAGTCTTCCACCTTCTTTAACCATTAATTGCTTGATTACTCCTCTTGCTTTACATTTTAATGAAATGTAAACTTTTGGATCTCTAAATGATGTCTCCAGCCTCAACCCTGTCCTTTTGGGCAGTGCAGCCGACTTCTGTATTCCTCAGTGGATTACCTTGACTCTCTTAGCACGACCAGTTCGAACACTTCCTACTCACGACCTGCTGAAAATGTTTCCTTCTTCATCTGTACACCTATAATATTTAGTTGATGGCTTTCATTGTTACTTATCACCTTCTTACTTGTTTATGTCCCTGAGAAGATAAATACCTTTAAGGGTTGCAACTATTTCATATATTTCCACAGCTTCTTACAAAACTTAGCACAATTTCCTGAACATGGTAGGAATTTAATGCATGTCTGTTGCGTAAATATAATGAGACTGTGCCTGATTAATCATCAAAATAAGTGTGCAGGGCACTAATTATCAGGATGAGGGTTAATCACTTCAAATTTTCTGGTAAAGCTTTTAAAAAAAATGAGAGAGAGGAGTGGCAGGGTCACCTTGGATGAATGAAACTGCACAGAGACTGGAAAGCACAGAACTTGTGAGACCAGTTAACTACTGGTTGGTAGGCAACAAGAGTTCTGCTGGATGTTATAGCTTTAGATACAATAACTTGTGCTTCCTATGTTCTCCATGAGGCAGACGCATGGGAAAATGTAACCCAACTGAACCTAAACATAGCACATAGTACATATGTACTGAATATTGGATTCAACTTGGAAATAAAAGCTGAGGAATGATTTTGTGGGTCTTAACTGGTAAACTTTGAACTTTATAAGAACTCAACGCCCCAAAAGCATTTGAGCAAGAATACAGCACTGGTTAAATGATTTAGTTAGATTGTTCAGGTAGCAATCTATATAATTAGACTTGGGCACTCTGATGAGTGAGAATAACTAGGAAGAATAACTAGTTGAGTCCTGAGCTTATAAACTGAATAGGTCTACAATTTGGCATCGTATTTCTAAAATGAGTAGATCTTTTAAACAATAGAATCTCTTGAAATATATCATTAAAATACAGAATTTTAAATTGCTTGATCCTTATAACTACAACTAAATTCTTTGTGTAGGCCTAAGGAGACAGCTGTATTATTTCTACACTGTTTCTTTTAGAAAGGGGATGATAAATTGATAAATTCCAATCTTTTTATTGTTGGCAATAAGCCTTTAGAAGTTGCACATACAATGTGAAATATACATGTAAGATCAGCTGAAACCTGATACAATACTTATGCCCTATGATAAGCCTTTTGAAAACTCATAGTATCATTAAGACTTTGAAAGCTCATAGGTTGTCAGGATGTTATAGGGTGGAAGGATTCATTAAAAGCAATCCTTTATTGATATTTTGCAGAATGCAAGGGAGAAACTATTCCAGGTGGTCACAGTCTATGATTTCATGGAGTTTGCCATCTAGTAGGAAATACCTAGTAGGAAAGGATTGGGAACAGCCAATTGGATTTATCTTCTTTTTGGTCTCAATAGCCCATAACATGGGGATAAAATTTAATTAAAATCTATATCAGTTTTAATATTTTACTGATGTTTAAAGTAATAAAATGAAGAAGATAAATATATATATATATGTAAAAGAGGAAGGAGAAGTGAATAAAGGAAGACTAGAGAGAAGAAATTAAAATGAGAAAGAGGTGCCTTAAAGCATAGGAGGGGGGAAAAGCAAGAGAGTGATAGGGATCAATGTGGAGTCAAGGGTAAGAACAGAAAAAAGAGTAGAAAATATAACCAGTGAAATAATTGCCAGACAGGAGGAAAAACGAATTGATCTATGATAAAAGAAGGAAATGAAAGTAAAGGGTGAAAGGAGAAAAGAAAAGAATGTACTTAGTGTTTAAATAGTGTTTTTCATTTTCAGAAAGCTTTATACATATTAACTAATTAACCCTCATTCCAGTCTTGGGCATAAGCATTATTATCATAGTTATTATTATTAATAACTGAATTTAAAAGGGGTCAGAAAGGGTTAGATACATAAAGCTTTAAATTTTGCACATGTATTTTATTTCTCTGACATGAAAGCAGTAGCTGGAAGGAAAGTTTTGTTTCAAATTCTTGCAAATCCATTATTGCTAGATGAGAGCTGCATTTATTTTGCTTCCCTCACCTTCATGACCTTGGGCCATAGCATCTGAAGATGTAGTCTCTGCATTTGGCTATCAGTAATAATTTTTCACCTGCAGCTCATCCTTGATGGTAGGACCCAACAAAGAGCTTTCAATTCAGGTCTTTTGATTGACAGGATTATTATTAATATTATTTCTAAGAACAATGTATAACTTCTCCCGAATACAGTTTAATTACAATAGAAACCAGTTGCACAGTTTATGGTAGCCAAACAACACTCCCTGTGTTTGATTTGGAGGCTTTCTCTTTTCTTTGATCCCATTGAGACAGGATGGGAACTCTCCATTCAGGAACAGTTTTTAGTGTTCCAGCTTGCTAATCACACTCCGGTTTTTCTGGAGGGAAAACATTAGAAAGTGGATTGAATAAATCTTTGAATGTACAGAGTGGAATTCACTTTTTATTCCAGTTAGAATGAGCAAACAGTCACATGCCTGAAATAATGTAAATTTTGCTTTCATTATGATCCTGCCTCCACAAGCTAATTACACTGCAGATACAAAGTCTATGGACGTTCCTTCTCTAGAGTGATAAGGGAGACTGCTGGGTAAAAGAGCCACTCCTCATGTTTATTTTGGGAAACATCAACATATTGCAAAATTGTCCTCTTTTCAGAAGTGAAATTTCACATGCATTCAGGTAATAGTAAAATATAAGTGACAGTGGTTATGTGAGTATGGAAGGCAGGGTGGCAAATAAAGTAAATGTTAGAGTTGAAAACTGTTTGACTCTCCATATTTCAGTTTTACCCACTCGTTCTTTTTTTAGCCAAATGAATTTCATACAGATTGATTTTCTTTTGCCTTGGTACACAGTACTTTCCACTCAGTTCTTAAAATAGGATTCCCTAATCTTTACATAGTGCTCTTCAAAAATACTTGCAATTTTAAATTCACACGTCCAAAAAATTACTGTGTAATTCATTATGCTTAAGTGGCCATCTCTTCTCTTCTATGAGAAGCAAATCAGACACGTTTTATTTACTGAAGTTGAATGGTAAAGACACACTAATTGGCCACTTAATTTAGGTAAGAATACCTTTATTTTCATATATCTTTAGGATTTTAAAATTCTTTGAGACACTTTACACAATTCTTAAATTACAAAAACGAAAACCCACCTTCACTAAATACCATGTTCTCTTACTTTAAAATAATAAAACAAGTATGTCAAGGTTATCAAAATAAAATGTTAAATTCATTTTATGTACTCCCACAAAATTAAGGATACTATTCTAGAGATAATCATCACTTGAAATCGTATACTGGAGTTTGCACACTTTAGCAAGGGATTTTATTAATTTCAAAACTTAGTTCTCTTGGCTTCTTAATGTACGTGCTTTAGTTAACTTGGTTTCAAGATTATCACCTAGATAGTTTTATAGACTTCATCAGAGCCATCATCAAAAATTTATAATTATAATCAAATAATTATAATTTTTAAATTTGTAAAATTACTCTTTTCAGGATTTGTTAGGAAAGCAAGGTGATCCCCTTTTCTCTTTTAGTGTGCGTGTGTGTGACTGTGTAGGCTGAGAAGTGGAAAAATAATTGTGGTTAAAGGACTGTAGCTTGCAAATTACTTTTCATGATTTCTTTATATTAATATCACAGAATCACTGTGATTTCAGGAGGTCTTGTTTGTAGTCAATAAAATTTCCTAAAACAAGTTATTTTGAAAAAAATGGTTTTGGAGTTCCTATTCTCTGTCACTTTTTAAGAAACTATATATATATATCCATAAATATATATATAAATATATATACATATATAATAGTTATATGTATGTGTGTGTATATATATATATTAAATATACATATATTTAGAGAGAGAGAATAATTTTGTGGGTCTGTTGTGTCCATAAAGAATACGTACTCTTTGTAAAGTATAAATCGATATATATCAATAGTGAGAAAGAAATTTGAAATGCCAAACTGCATGATACCCCATTATAGAACTTGAGAGAAGAAAGGGAGAAAGGTTAGATTGATGTAGTCTCAAAAGGCATCATAGAGAAGCTACCCCCAATTTTAATCACATTATATTATAATAAATGTTGGAAATCATGCTTTTTAAAATAACACATGCATGTAGAACCAGTAAACTGAGCTATTTCCTGTGTCATAAGTAGTAGACATTCTCTACACACATTCCTATCTGAGAGAACAGGACTTTTCCTTTAGAGTTCTGGTACCATAGGTAAGCAGTTTATGTCTTACTAAACTGACTGGTAACATTTTGCTGTGGAAATTGCTATGGGAGCAGTCTCTCAGGTTCTACACATTCCAGAACTTTGCATAAAATACTTCTGTCCTTTCTTTCAAACTCATATTTAATGAGATGTGAATCAGAAAGTCTATTTTGATTAAAAATCACTAAATTTGAGAAGCTCTCTTAAAAAAAACAAAGGAGGGCAAGATAAGAGATGTTTATACCATAATCAATTAATTAGGGAGTTTATTATTTTTTAAATATATCTCCAGATATGCAAATTTAAGACTAACTTCAGGATTTATGTTTGAATAAAAGCTTGAAATATGTATTTTTTAAGCAAGGAATAAAGCAGATATATCATTTATGATATTTTCCAAATAATATAGATGAAATAAAATTAATGAATGTCAGTTGACCTGTACTTAAAAAAGTAGTAAATATGGCCAAGAAATCTGCATTTGCTTTCATTTTATTTAGAAGGATACAGCAAGTATATCATGACCTATCATGGAAAATTGGATGATACATTCTCTCTGTACACTTTTTCCTAATTCAAAAATTGACCATTAATGACAGAATAACAGTGCTGTATATAATATGGAACAAATGATTTTGCTGGAATGAGGAGGTGAATTTACAATTATTTGTTTAGTCTTGAGTTGCCATCCCCAGAAAAAAAGAAACTATCACCATGACATTTCTAGAATTAGGTCTTCTAAACTAGTGTGATAGATGGAAATATTTTTCTCTCCTGAAAGAATACACAAGGTGCTGTTTCCCCTGGCAAGACTATGGAAACTTGAAATGTACTGTTTTTTCCCATCAAGCAACCAGGCTCCACACGTCTATCATTATTCAGCTTCAAACTAAAAAGTCTTATTCTGAATATCAATTCCTATAAACTATGTAGCTCTCAATTATGGAATCTGAAACTGCTGGTTCTGTGATGATAAAAGAACATGCTGCTTGAAAGACCACAATTTGGCTGCAAGTAATCAATATACTATTTGGAAAGAAACCTAGATGTGCAGTGTGATTTAGAAATGCTGAGAGGATTGCACCAAAGCCTTCGACACAAATCTTTTTTTTTTTTTTTTGCGGTATGCGGGCATCTCACTGCTGTGGCCTCTCCCGCCACGGAGCACAGGCTCCGGACGCGCAGGCCCAGCGGCCATGGCTCACGGGCCCAGCCGCTCCGCGGTATGTGGGATCATCCCAGACCTGGGCACGAACCCGTGTCCCCTGCATCGGCAGGCGGACTCCCAACCACTGCGCCACCAGGGAAGCCCGACACAAATCTTAAGTCAGGTTGTTCCTTCGTCAGTCTTCCTTAGGCCTGTTTGTCCATTTTCAGAGACACCAGAAAAATTTTTTGAGTAAACAGAAGAAGCCTTTTCTGGAATCTTCAGGAAAAAGGGCAATAATTTGTAGCTAAATATCTCTCTTCTTTTTTTTCCCCCCACCTATGAAGTTTGCTGACATTGTGTATCCTGATACGGAGAGAGTTAAATGAAGAATTTGAACTTCTAGGCCAGAAACATGCACGTGCTTTAAATGTAAGTAACATTTGTCAAATCTGAGTTTTAGAAAGTTTGCATATCATTTAACTCATTGTTTTAGTCCAAAGAAGAATGTCCTGTTGACTGAGCACCCAGGGTTGTTGTTGAAATATGAATATGAAATATATATCCTTTCAACACTCCCAGATTGTTCCTATTTTTATTTTTGTATCTGAGAATATGAAAGCTCAGAGGAGTTAAGTAAAACACTCTAGGTAACATAAGTAAAAAAGTACCAGAGCCAGGATTTGAACCTGGTTTTGATCATTTTAAGGCCCATTGGAGGGCCTACCACTTGCTCTCAAGACACACAAGGCATAGTGATTGCCTAGCGCGAGCTAACAATCTATTACGTAGTCCGCACGCGTCCCATTTTCTGAAGCTTGTTGAATTGCCTGAGGAAGGGCATTATGATAAGTTTCCTTCAGTGTGAATTTCACCAGTTTTGCCAAAGCCATGGAGGCAAGGTGACTTTAATGGCATATTTGTTCTTGTAGATTTAAATCTGGATGGTTGTTTTATTTCTTTGTGATGCTTGCCTGATCTGGAAAGAATGCATATCATGTTGACTGAAGATTCGATGACAAATATAGGATGAGGAAAATGGGGATAGGCCAGGGCGCATAGAAAACAGAGAGAAAAGGAAGTCCTCACTGGATTCCTTTATAGAAAATTATCTGGGCTCCTAAGCAATGTGAATGGAATCAGGAGAATCTGACAGAAACATTTTATTTGGGGTTTTTCTCTTAATTAAATTAGAGCCATTTGACTAACTAACTGAATAATAGGGTCAAGGAGAAAAGAGCAGCAATGTTATGAAACCTTTCCTCTTATATTTTTAGGTTGTTTTACAATTTTTCAGCACACCACATTAGAAGGTGGCAGAGTTTCTTTGCACAATGGGAGTTAGCCTCAGAAATTTCTACCTGTTTTAAAGAAGATGACTGTTTATTCTGGTCAGAGCTAGTAGGGTCACTGCTTTTGTATGTGTTGCCTAAACCTTTCCTGACAGTGTGCCATGAGCCCCCCTTTCCCCCCCACCCCATCCTATCCCCCTCACCTGTGTGACTTTTATTGCAAATGGGTGGGAATGCTTGTCCAGGCTGCTGGCTCGATGCTCCTTGGCTGTAACTTAATATTCCTAAGTGAAACTTGTTTCGGGCTTATGAACTGTGGGAGGTATTGGTTGCTCCTTCACGATTCCTGCCACAGACATTTTCAACTCTCCTTGGAACATAAGAGGTGTGGGAGGAGTTGGTAAGCCCTGAGGGAGCCTGCTGTCTGGTGGGCCCCGCAATTTCCCTTCACCGAGGCTCCGTTTACTTATTTTGAGTATGCTGACCATTCTTAGGGAATGGAATATGTTTTCCGTGGAATTTCGTGGTGGGAACAGAGGGGCTCTGCCGGTCTGGAGTTCATTCTTTCAGTCAGGCCAGGAAGGAAGAGTGTCTTGTCTCTCGTGGAGTTGGAGTGCCCTCTGCTGCCTTGGAGAAGAAGGTGCAGGTGCAGCATGGCTCTTCTTGCCAGCTCTTTTCTCCAGGTACAGGGAAACTTCCCAAAATACTCGCTTGGAAAACCCGCTGCCCTCAGTGGATCCCTCAGCATCTGGTTTCACTCCACCGTGAGGGCTTTGGCTTTTTCAAGAAAATCTTATTGAGGCTGAGTATGCGAACAGACCAGAACACACGTGGAAGGTAGCTTTTCCTTGGTCATGAGGTGTGACATAAAGAGCCATTTCAGAATGATAGGTATTTGGCTTATTTTTCATGAGTGTAAGTGCCGCCATGAAATATGTGTTTATTTTGTGTGTGTGAACAGTCTTTTTATATATGTCTGGGGAACCTGAATATTGTTACTCCAGATTTGGATGTCTCTGTATATTTTCCTTTGGCAATGTGTTTTTACATTTGAAATCAACATTGAAAAATGTTCTTTGTGGCAAATGCAAGTATTTTTAAAAACCATTTCTCACTTTACTTTCTAATGTATTTTATCATTATGCAGTGAAATATCTTATTTTTATATAGTCCTGTAATTTACAAGCACTTTTTCATAATCTCAGTTAAGCGTCATGGCAAGTCTGTGATGGAGGCTATGTAGACCCCACTTCACAGACAGAAAATACAAGTGGTATCAGAGGTGAGAACTGTGTCAGCTATTGTGCTGACTCTAGAATAGGAGTAACAGTGAACAGTTATTTAATACCTATCATTTGTCAGCACCATAATTGTGGGTTTTTAAAAAAAATGCATTGCTCATTTATTTTTCATTTCAACTCAAAAGGTAGATACTATTATAGCTGTCATTGTATAGGTATGGAAACAGAGACTTTGAGAAGTTACTAATAATTAGTCCGATAGACAGTAAGTGAAAAAGCTGGGTTTCAAGCCCTGCTCCATCTGATGCCAGAGGCCCTGTTGTGTGGACAGTTTTCTATAGAGGGAAATGAGACATAATCCCTGGTCTCAAGTAACTTAGAGTAGTTTTGTGTGTATGAGAAAATACACATAATATAAAATTTATCATTTTAACCATTTTTAGGTGTGAAGTTCAGTGGCATTAAGTACGTTCACATTGTTGAGCAAGCGTCACTCTTGTCCATCGCCAGAACTTTTTCTTCTCAAACTGTAACTCTGTACCCATTAAACAATAACACCTATTTCCCCTTTCCTCCAGCCCTTGACAACCATCTTTTTATTTTCTTATCTCTATGAATTAGAGTATTCTAGGTACCTCATATTAGTGAAATTGTTCAATATTTGTCTTTTTGTGTCTAGATTATTTCACTTAGCCTGATGTCTTCAAAGTTCATTCATATTATAGCTTGTGTTAGAATTTCATTCATTTTTAAGGCTGAGTGATATTCCATTGTATGAATATACCACATTTGGTTTATCTATTCATCCCTTGATGGACATTTGGTATGTTTCCACCTTTCGGCTATTGTGAATAGCGCTGCTATGGTACAAATATCTGTCCAAGTTACTGCTTTCAGTTATCTTAGGTATATACCCAGGAGGGTTGCTGAATCATATAGTAATTCCATGTTTAATTTTTTTGAGGAATCACCACTCTGTTTTTCACAGTGGTGGCACCATTTAACATGCCCACCAGCAAAGCACAAGGGCTCTAATTTCTCCATATCCTTGTCAACTCTTATTATTCCCTCCCTCTCTCCCTCCCTCCCTCCCTCCCTCCCTTCCTTCCTTGCCTAATACATATGAGGTATCTCATTGGGGTTTTGATTTGCATTTCCCTAATGATTAGTGGAGTTCAGCATCTTTTCATATGCTTATTGGCCATCTATATATCTTCTTTGGATAAATGTCTGTTCAAGTCCTTTAACTATTTCTTAATTGGGTTTTCTTTTGTTGTTGTATGAGTTCTTTATACCTTCTGGATATTAATCCCTTATCAGATACATGATTTGCAATTATTTTCTCTTTTACTCTGTTGATAGTGTCCTTTGATGCACAAAATTTTAAAAAATTTTGATTAAGTCTAATTTATGGTTTTTTTTTCTTTCATTGCCTGTGCTTTTGCTGTCGTATCCAAGAAATTACTGCCAAACCTAATGTCATGAAGCTTTTCCCTATGCTTTCTTCTAAGAGTTTTATAGTATTAGTTTTTACGTTTAGGAGTTTGATCTATTGTGAGTTAATTTTTGTGTATAGTGTAAGGTAAGGGTCCAACTTCATTCTTTTGCATGTAGATATCCAGTTTTCCTAACACTATTTGTTGAAAAGACTGTCTTTTCCCCATTGAGCGGTCTTGGCACCCTTGTTGAAAATTATTTGACCATGTATGTGACGGTTTATTTCTGAGCTCTGTATTCTCTTTATTGGTCTATATGTATGTCTTTATGCCAGCGCTACACTTTATTGACTACTGTAGATTTGTTGGAAGTTTTTGAAATGTGGAAGTATGCAACTTCCAATTTTGTTCATTTTCAAAATTGTTTTGACTGTTTGAGGTCCTTTGAGATTCCATGAGTTTTAGGTTGCATTTTTCTATTTCTGCAAAAAAATGTCATTGGGATTCTGATAGAGATTGCATTAAATGTACAGATTTAGAGTAGTATTGACATCTTAACAATATTGTTTTCCAATTCATGAACACAGGCTATATTTATATTTATTGATGTCTTTTTAAATTTCACTCTACAATATTTTGTATTTTTCAGTGTACATCTTTTGTCTCCTTGGTTAAGTTATTCCTAAGTATTTTGTTCTTTTAGATACTACTGTAAATGAGATTGTTTTCTAATTTTCTTTTGGATTGTTCATCATTAGTATATAGAAATGCAACTGATTTTTGCATATTGTTTTTGTGTCCTACAACTAGTTTGCAGTTTTAACTTGAGCCCAGATCTTTTAACTCCATGTCCCATGTATTTCCTACTATTTCCCAGTGGTCAACATTTGAAAAAAGACTATTAATTTCTATTCCGCAGAAATTTGGTTCTTATAAGATGTCGATTTTTACCAAAATTTGTTCTGCTTTGAGTTTTTTCATGGAGTCTAAACATTCCATCAGTAATTTAATAAATGAAAAAGAAAATAAAATGTTCCTTATCTATATGTGTTATGCATATAGCTGATAATCTGAATGACAAAGTTTTAATTTTCAAATACACAAATTGGTTTGATATTATGTTGACACAGCTGTGGTTCTCAAAGTTGTTTTAATCTGCACAAAGAAAACTAAAAACTAAAATATGTACTTATTCATTGCATTCAGTAGTCCTAACAGCTGAACTGTAACTTTCCAACTCAAGTGGATTTGGATAATATAGTTTACCCTGTTTGATTGCCTCTTCAGCCGGGTAATAGCCATAGTACCAATTTTAAAAATAGACTACTTAATACTTTGACTAACACCTGACAAGAATAACACAAAAACAAACCATAAACCAATTTCATTTATGTCTAAAGATGCCAAAATGTGAAACACAGTGTTATCAGGTTCTGATTATTTTAAACAAAAACTATACCAAGTACAGTTTAGTAAATTTAAGGATATGATCTATAATCATGATTCATCACATCATATCATATGAAAAAAACTTGTGAAAATCCTCCAGTAAATGAAGAAGAGGCATTTATAAATGCAACGCATATTCATGAATCAAAATACACATTCAATAATCTAGACATATGGTGCCTCTTTTACACAATTAAGAATATGTATTTAGGGCTTCCCTGGTGGTGCAGTGGTTGAGAGTCCGCCTGCCGATGCAGGGGACATGGGTTCGTGTCCCGGCCCGGGGAAGATCCCACGTGCTGCAGAGTGGCTGGGCCCGTGAGCCATGGCCGCTGAGACTGCGTGTCCGGAGCCTGTGCTCCACAACGGGAGAGGCCACAACCGTGAGAGGCCCGCGTACCGCACAAAAAAAAAAAAAAAAAAAAAGTAGTTAAAACGTTAACAGCCAATATCCACTTAGTAGAAAAGTCAGAAGGATGCTGTCACCTCCATTATCCATCATAATTCTGGAAGTTCTACTCAATGCATAAGAATACTAAAGCCAGTACTAATACTCCTAATAAGTATATTTAAATAAAAGGGGATAACCATAGCATGTGCAAGCAATAGATTTGTTGACCTGGAAACCAAGTTAATCGATTGAAAAACTATTAGAAAATAATAATGAATTAAATAGCTTGGCCAGTCAGCAATTTAATGTAAAGAATACAAAGATATTTTCTATATGCTATGAGTAACAATTAGAAATGGATAAACATTTCAATCACAATAGTAGTCCCTAACTTGATCATTTTCTCACTGAGTCTTTCATAAACCTAAGTTGGTTTTTGTACCTTCTATTCTATCCCATTGTGTGACTTTTGAGCCAGAGTGAAAATACCTATAATTGTCGTAAGTTAATCATATGTCTTAATATTTGGCAGGGGGAGACCTCCATGCTCCCATACATACTTTTAAACTATTCAAAGATTTCTTTGCTATTTAGGCCGACAATATTTGCTTTGTTCTTCAAATTGAATTTTACAGTCACATAGTTCAGCTTTTTAAAAAGCGTCCTATTGGTTTTTTTGGAAATAATTATATATGTAATTGAAGTAGAACTGAGGACGTAGACCTCAGTTAATTTAGTTTCTCTCATTGCACTTACAAGGAAAAAGGGCTTCAGACTCTGGATACAGGGTCCTTCAATGGCACAGCAACATTTACTACTGTGCACATATTACAGGAGTCTGCAAGAGACAGATGTGAAATGGAGCTTGTCCTCTAGAAGTAAGATAGAAATACTTCTGATATTCATGAAGGCTGGATTCAGGAAAGGCTGACACAATTGAATGCTCTAAGAGAGCCCCTCCAGTGTTTTATAACACTATTCACATCAGCTGAAGATTTACATTATATTTGAATGAAGAGGCATGGTAATTGAAGGGGTGGAGAAACTGAAATCATGAATGTGTACATTTGATCTGAGGTTATAGGGACTTGGCTTACAGGAATACTATATTTTTGGCCTTCTCTGAGGTCCTCTTAGACTTTTCTTTACAAGACAAAGCAAGTATGACGTTAAAAAATATCATTTTACACCTGTCACTTTTGGTCCCAAGAAGATCATTAACAGAGTGACAGGGATATTGTAGTACAACAGTGAAGTAACAGTAGTAGTGACAACCACAGTAGCTAACATGATACCTTAATTTTACTTCATACCTTTCTTTGAAAAGGACTCCTAGGAACTCACATAGTTCATTATATTTTTACTCAGATCATTCTTCTGGGGTGGTAAGAGGCAAACGTTGCCTTCTCTTCGCAAATGGTAAAACACGAGTTAGTGAGAAGTGAGAGATCTCCAGAGGTCTCAGGCTACCTGGAGCAGCTTCCATGACTGCCTTTTTTCAGGCAACATCATCCTTCCAAAGATGACAATTGCTAGAGGCCGAGTCCTCCCGTGCTCCTTATACTTCAATGAAAACTTGAAAAATGAATTAAAATTTATTCCTGTATTGGAATATGTGCTAAAGAAGGAAGGAAGACTTGTGTATGAAAAGTGAGGTGTCTACATATGTTTTCCTTGCATCTGTTTTTAGAACAAGGTACTGATTTAACTGTTAGGGGAGGGAGCCTGGTCACTTCAAAAATTAAAGCATGATCTTACTGTGCTATCAGAGTTGAGAACCACTGATCTATGAGGGTTGCTTGATGATGATTCTCTTCCAGTTTCCAAGTATTTAGATTATGTAATAACTAACGTAAGTCTATATATATGGTCTGTTGTTTTCTTCATTGATATAAAGAGGGATTTCATCTGAGTAGTCTGTCATCTGTAAGATATAAAGTTATAGTTCTAAGTATAAACTGTAGTGTTTTTCATGAACTACTTTTCCAGGTTCATGATTTTCCAAGTTCAGTACTTTGTGTGCTATCCCCACTGCATAGGCAATCATAGCACACACAGGATTTTACCTAGAGTATTCCATCAGAGATGGGAGAAGTGGGGACATAGTTCTAGGTACCAAGAAGGGGTTATCTCTTCTTTGAAGTGAAAGTAACCATAAGAAAGACAACTCTCACATGTTCGAGTCATTATATAGCCAAAGGTCTATTAAAGAAGAGACTACATTATAAGGCAAAAGTCGGGTAAGTAAGCCTAAGCACTGTTAGCACACTGTGATATGCAGAAGAGAATCTCTCCGTTTTACTTCCTGTAATCCTACGAAATCCCTATTAAAACACCTGGAATCATGAATTCATAAAACAGAAAAGATAGGAAATTGGGTATGCGATTCATACCCTCTAGAAGTAAGTGGGAGGAAACAGAGACTCAGAGAGTAAAGTGACTTACACAAAGGCACCCAGAACATTATGGTATTGATATATTTGGGAATTGACCAGGGCTCTTAACTCCCAGTTTGTTATATGCGGTTCCATGAATTTGTGTCCTGTCTTACAGACCTTGCTGTGCTTGAGTGAATATAGAATGTCAACGGTGTCTTTTCTGCTTTTCCTTCCACTCCTTCCTTTTTCCCTATCAGCACTCTGCCCTCCTCACAGACTTTTACGTACAAAAGGGTGCCTCTAGACTGACCTTGATCGGTCAGGCTGGGAGTTGAGTGGCTTTCAGAATTGCAGCGACCCAGAATGTTTAGGCCAAAAGATTTCATAAATACTATTCGAAGCCATGGGCAGTAAGAATATTTCTTCAGAAAGAGTTTTGTTTTAATTATAAATAGATTCTATGTCTGTTTTTGGTGTTACAGAACTAAAATAAGTGATAGGAGTAGCGTAAACAGACTAAACAGACTGTTGCATTAAAACAAACAAATCGGTAGATTCTAGAATGCTTCCTAAAGCAAGTTATTGTGCTCAGCAGAAAGAGAACCACAAACAGATCATACAGCAATGCTGTTCTTTCTCTTACTACCGCACAGTGTCCTTATAGAACACCTCTCAAGGAAGTGAGCCATGCCATGGTTTGGACTTGATTTTAGAGAAGCAAATGTGAATCTGTGAGGAGCCAGAAGCATTAGGGAATTTTTATCAGCCCACCTCTGGGAAGTTTCCTGCATACCCTGGTTCAGCGAGTAATTTGTGAATTTAGAACTAGTTTGTGTCCCAAGTCGAGAGGCACAGTGACAGGCTTTCTTTCAAATATAAAAAGGCTGCTTACTTTTTAACCTAACGGAGTATATCATTTTAGTAGTTTTTAAAAAAATCAGGATTCTATTCTGACACCCTCCTATGATGGGATATATGTACAATTTATTACATTTTTAATAGTACATTTACAAGTGTACTTATCAAGACTAGGAGATATAATCTGGAGGTCCTGAAGTAGAGTCAAATCAGGTGGTTTTCTGCACACATGGGACTTGTGTTTGCCCGTCACAACCCATCATATAATCCATTGATCACGGCTTACCTGAAGGCAGCCATTCATTTAACTCAGTATTTTATTGATATATTGACATAGGTCATATTTGTTTAGTCCTTTGTAGTTAATAAAGGATATTTAGGCAAATTTTCTCATTTGATCCTGACAAGATTCCTATTGAGTTAAATATTGACTCTTAGAGATAAGGAAAATGAAAGCCATGAACATCCCGACTTGCCTGAGTACACATAGTTGGTGAATAAGACCATGATGGTGCAAAATCAAATTCAACTTTTGATTCCAAATCCAATATTTTTTCCCCACCATACCTAAGCTGCAAGTCATTTTGTTACCAGCTGGGCAGAGGATGACTTTCCTCATGTGTTTCTGGGGTAATAAATCCTCTGAGGCACTGGCCCTGCCAGGTGTTCCATGTTAACTTCCTGGTTTTGCAAGCAACGTCTGACATGAGAGCATAGTGACAGTGGCGGAGGTGGGGTGAGGTGGGGCAAGACTTCAGAAGACCTGGATTTTAGATCTGACAATGCGCTTCATTACTTTAGACTTTCCTCAACGTTAGAATGAGTAGCTGGATTGGGAAATACTTTAGATTAGCAGTCAGTAAACTATAGCTCTCTGGGTCTAATGCAGCCTGTTTTTATAAATAAAGTTTTATTGAAACATAGCCATGCCCATTTGCTCATGTTATTTTCAGTGGCTCTCTTCACACTGCAATGGCAGAGTTGAGTAGTTGCAACAGAGACCATATGCCTTGCAAAGCCCTTTACTGAGAAAGTTTGTTGACTCCTGTTTTAGATCTTCTCTATTTATTTTTTTAAAATGTTCCATTACCTTATTTTATTTGCCAATGGAAGAATAAGCATTTTCTCAAAGAAGAATTTTGAAGTACATCTTCAGCTAATGGGGGGCATTTGTTTTAGCCTGTAATGATTTGGCTGTCATTGCAGTCTCTGGAGAAGCCCTCTTTCTCATTCCAGGAACTAAGAAAGGTGTTTTCTAGGTTTATATCACATTTCCACAAATACAGGTTCAATTAAAGCACCTTTCCTTTTAATTTTTCCCACTCTTTATTGTCATTCAGCCTTGGGTTGAGACAGCGAGATTGGTTAAGAGGTGCCCCCTGGAGACGTCCTGCAAATGCTGTTCCATGAAGTAGTGGTTTCCCGATGTGTGTCTCATACAAAACCAAACAATACAAATAATGCATCTATTGTACCTTCCCTATTGCTGGTCTCAAGGGGGTGAGACTATCATCATAAAACACAACAAAGCTGCTATAGAAATGGACAGGCAGAGGAGATAGTAGTCTGACGGCCTCAGAAACTCAAGGAAACTTCCTCTGAACTGACAGCTGAAAGCTGCAGGGTTTTTCTTTAGTTATTCACCGAAACGTGAAGATTCCCGGTGTCAACTGTAGTTGCAGAACATTTTTACTATGATCTATGTGTAAATTATTGAATAGATTATCAAGAGATTATACTTATAATCCTCAAAATATTAACTGAAAAGCAGGGATGATTTTTAAAACTCTGAGGCTGTTTGAAAACTGTTAACGGGCAACAGTATGTTATTTCTTCCATTGTCTTGCTAGATTTCTTCTAATGTCTAACATGGACAAAATGCTCAAGTTAGGTAAACAAAGCTAAGGTTAGATTTATTGAAATTCCTCATGGTACAGGCTCCCCAATTGCTTAGGTTATCCTGTTTTAAGCAAATAATTACTTGATTTTTATTTATTTAGGAACATTCCTTCGATTAATCATATCACATACCTCCTCTTCCCTCTCAAAGTTTGTTAAATTTAGTTTCTCAACATTTAAAGCGAAGACGTATTTACATAACTTGTTTGATCCATAGCATTCCTATTTCTAGAACTGAGTAGACAGATTATCATGTAGAGGAAGCCAGACTACAGGGAACATTATTTCTGTAGGACTTACTGCAGAACTACGCAAGAAGAAAAAAATCATCTTATTCACACTTCTGCCTTCAACTCATTATTTTTCTGGTGTCCTCAGAACTCACATTTTATTATCCAGAAAAAGCTAAGTACCAACTAACTCAGCTTTTTGTAAGTTAAGGTAATGTTAGGCCTGGGATATAGCTAAGTGTTGATCATTAGATCCAACAGGTGAGGAAGACATCCTCGGGAGAACCCTATAGCACTGCAGAGGTTTGGAAACAGTTTTTTGCATTGGGTACGGATGATGAAGCAGAAAGGTTTCAGTTGGAAGAAAGATGTAGGTTTGTTAAGACTGCTCAAAATCACCATCATGTTAATTTAAGAATGTTCTTGAAAGGAGAAAAAAAACCTAGCTCTGTACTGGCTTCCAATTCATTGGCCAAACAGAAGAAATGTTCCCTTTTCCTAAACACCAAGTCCTACAGCTGAATGTTTAGATCATGTCTGATCTCTGCCTTGTTGATCACCTGGCCAATCAATCACGTGGAAACAAAGCTGTCAGATGGCAGTGCCTTGATTTTGCTGCCCTTTGAAATGTATTCCTTAGTTGACTGACATCATGCCAGCTAGTGAAAAATCCCACACTTGAGAGGTGCTCTCTTGTCAGCGCTTCAGATTTGAGGAAAGTGCACTGGGGCAAACATCCTATATCTACCCCAGAGTCAGAGGGTCTCTTAGGAATAGTCAGATAAGATGCTTATTTCAGAATACCTTATTATGCATTTATTCTACAACCCCAAGACAGGACTTGCTACCCCCAGAATGCAATTATCCCCCATGGCTGTATATCCCAAGAAATTTATGTAACTCATGCAGAATACAGCTGCTAACAATAAGACCTATTGCTGTATTGAGCTCTTCCAACATTAAAATAACAATCTAAAATCCCCCGGATAATTTTCCATAAATCTAATACATGAGTTCTTTTTTATTGAGACGTAATATCAGAAATTAAACCTTATAAGTATCCAAAAGCAATTACAAAATGAGGAGATTATGGTGGCAATATTGTAAATGGGAACTCACTTAAATGTCAAAGCGCTTGCCATAAAAATGGCAATAATGATGTTAAACACAATGCACTGAATTTCCAAATATTAATTCCTTTCTTTTTTTCTCTATTATACATGATGAGTTTCAAACAACCATCACCATACTGATTGTGGAAATAATAATATCATCACCATCATCTGCTGGTGAAAACACAAATGCCTCTGTCATTCTGTCCTAGGGGCACTTACTAACTAGAATCAGACATAAATCCCTAGAGGTAAAATGACAGGGCATTACAAGGCTCAGAGCTCAAAGCTTAACTGTAAACCTGCGTGCTAATAAGCCTGACTTTTAAAGATACCAGTCGTAGCAAAAATGGCAGTAAACAGAGGATTAGTTTTTCAGGCTGAGTGTTACTGTTTGCTGGTCATAAAATGTTTTCAGCTTTGGAACATTTGTTGCTGTTGTTTGGTATTTACTTCTGTTCAGCTAGTTGATCCAGTTCAGTATAATTTGAGAACAAACTACATGCCTGCCCCTGCTTCCCTTCCTCCGTGAGCACTAATCAAGCTCCAGTTGTATACAGGCATCGTGCTAAGCAGTAAGGGAGATACTAAGGAAGCACATGGCATGGGCTTGGTCTGGAGTAGCTTACGGTCAAGTGGGGGCGGGCGGGGGTAAAAGAGGTATACACGCCAACTAGAAAAACTCAAAGCAAAAATCAGGGAAACTTAGATTTCTCTTTTGGACTTATCAAAGTCCATTTCAGATAGGAGAAATCTACAGAAAATGAATAAGGGAACTAAACCCAGAGGCTTCTCAGCCAGGTTCGCGAAAAGGAGAGTTACTGAGGAACCTACTCAGTGCCAGACCTCGGACTAGGTCCCTTGACTTGTGTGTTACACAGAACAACCCCTTTGAAACAGTTGAGGAGAAACACATGCCTCTCGTTTTATAGATGATGAAAGTGAAGATGTTAAGGCCTTTCCTCACTTTTCAGATCTCAGCCCAAATGTTCCCTCTTACCTCAGGGAGAATCATTTAGAGGCTTTATGGCATTCCTGTGGCTTTGTGTGTATATCTTCACTATAACACTCAGCACGGTGAATGGTGCACAAGTGCATGTCCATCTTCCCACCTCCAGTGCTGAACACACCACCTTCTACTTCAACGTAACAGGTGCTGAACACGTGTTTGCTGAGTAGATAAGGAATGACAAACTGCTTGTAGGGCAGAGCTGGGATTAATATTCAGTTTTTAAAACATTCCAGTACTGATGCTCTTTCCACCATTCCCTGTGCTACCTACACAGAGAAGGAACTTTCTCAGAGGAAGAAACAAGTATTTAAATTCCATCCTGCCACTCTGTTTTCTTTTGTGAGGGGAGTTCATATTTTAGGAAAACACCTGAGTAATTGAATGAACCCACCAGTGAGACAGGCACTCAGGTGGTATGCAGAAAAGTCAAGAGTATTCTTGGATCACTTCCACAAAAAAAAAAACAAAAAACAAAAACACTGAACCTTCTCAGGATAAAAGACCGCTCTCGCTTTTGCCTGAAACACCTGCATTGGAGGTGTAAGTTTTCTGCATAATTACTCTGGTCTTTACTTCATTTTAATCTCATTTTAGTGCCTATATAATCAATATTAAATTTATATTGGGAAACCCAGGCAGACAAAGAATTGCAAAATTGGATCGAATGATCTTTCTTTATCACATCATCGTGCTTAGGAGTGTGCAAAGGGGTTGATGGCTGCTTGATAAATGTATGTGGCTGTTCACCAAGCTCAGAATGTTAATATTTGACAGAGTTTCAAAATGGCTCCAGGAGCTAGTAATTTAATTCTAAGATATACACACTACCAAAGAAACCAGATCATTAGAAATCTTTATTTTGTATGGGAAAGAGCAGTATTGTTCTTCTAAGAAACCAAATTCTAAAAGCATTTCTAATAGTCACAGAGGATCCTGGAAAGAAAGAAGACTGATGAAGCTGGGGGCAGCTTTTTTTTTTTGAGTAGGTACCTTTCTGTGTGGGCAAGTTCTAGGCAACAATCAAGGGATCTTACTACCCTATAGGTATCTTATAAAGTGAAGTGTTAAAAATAGATTTTGAATTATAATCAAGTAACTCTGCCCATTTCAGAATCATACTGAATATCAAATAGTAGAAAACGTAAAAAAATAAGTTCGTGTACTGCAAAATTAGATATCTACACATATCAGAAGGAAATATGCAAATTATGTGCTTTCTAATCAGCTCTACTGTTAACTTCACAAGAGTTAACCATCTACTTAACAGCAAAGCCAGAGAAAAACAGGTTTTTATTTCTTTTCTGTTGTTTTATTTCCTCCTTTTTTCCCCTTCCCTCCCTCCCTTCTTCCCTCCTCTTTCTTCTTTCTTTATTTTGAGGTGACTTGAAAGTATGTAATTAAAGTAAGTGATGAGAAGTGGTCTGTGCCCCTCTGTGGTTTCCAGAGAGTTTTAATTATTCATTTGATTTGTTGAAAGGGCCATCCTATTGGGTGTTTTGGTAAAGTCACATCGCTTTTTTTCTTTTTGAACAACAGATACTATGACAGTACAGAAAAGATGGAGAACCTTCCCTTGTACATAGTAAAGTAGGAAACACTTCCCTGTCACCCACATCTCCTCTCTCCCCTCTTTTTGGTCTTTCCCTTTGTTCTTCCCTGATTTGCTTTTATAAATAACACAGTGTTTTCATTTCAGTCTTCTGGTCAAAAAGGAGAGTCAGGCGTTTCTACTGCAGGTTTTACTAGGACTTTAAACCGACATATCTAAAAGAAGTCTCACCATCCTCTTCTGTCTAACTCATCTGCACTATTTCTGTTAACACTCTCACCTTTCATTACAAAGTCCATTCATCTAGCTACCTCTCTTTAACAAGCGCCTCAGGTCCAGCCACTAATTCCTCCACAATTCATTTGCCACTGGTTCCTTTCTTTTCTTCCCTCTCCCAGAGATGCTGGACTCATTATGTCATTACTGAGCTACTGCAATGACTTTTGTTGGGCTTCCTATCTAACAATTTCTACACTTTAAAGTGCATAGGATTATTGACTCTCAGATTTATATTCCTGAAGCGTAGCTCTGGTCATATCACAACAAAGCCTCAAAATATTCCCTATCAACCTGGTGTCTTCAGAGGAGAGTTCAAACTTGAGATGCATACAGTGGTGACAAGTAGGTGAGTACAAAGCAGAGAGAAGTGCAAATAATAATACCTTAATTTCAGAATTGTTTGGAAGATTAAATAAGATAATTTATAGGCATGGTGCTGCTCATCTAATTTAAGCAACTGCGTGTTAGTTAGTATTGTCTTCCTCTATTTGGGGATAGTTGGAGTAATGGAGTAATGGAGAAAAGAGACTAGTTCTCCCTCTCTGCTCCAGCTAGACTGCATGGAAAATTATGATAGTCTTTGAAATATAATAATTTTTAAGACAATTCAATCAGCACATAGAATTAAAATCTTGGTTAAGAATTTGTTTATTGGGCTTCCCTGGTGGCGCAGTTGAGAGTCTGCCTGCCGATGCAGGGGATGTGGGTTCGTGCCCCGGTCCGGGAAGATCCCACATGCTGCGGAGCGGCTGGGCCCGTGAGCCATGGCTGCTGAGCCTGCGTGTCCAGAGCCTGTGCTCCGCAGTGGGAGAGGCCACAACAGTGAGAGGCCGCGTAACGCAAAAAAAAAAAAAAAAAAGAATTTGTTTATTATTTTCATTTCTAATTTATTTTGGAAGCATTATCAAAACAAAAATTAAACAAATCCTTGCTGCAGAAATCCACATTAGAGCCTCATAAATGGAACTGTATTCTGTAATTTAAACTAGGCATTTTTAATACAGTTTAAAAAATTACATGGCTGTATTATTCAAATGAGAAAAGTAGTTGATGTGCATTCAGATTAGTTCCTTTAATAATGCTTTTTAAAACTCTATGGCTGTTACTGACGCAGTAGTACAATGATAATTTGCAGTGCCCCATTGGCTTTGATGAAAGGGCCAAGAAAATGGTTCAAGTTATCATAGAGAGGCTAATATGAGGCAGTATAAAAAGTAATAAATATTTTTTAAACTCAGGAAATAAAAGGCACAAAGTGAAATATATGTATTCTACCCACTTATGTTCCCCAAAGAGGCTCCAGCTTCTAGGATTCAAGTATAAACTGAATTTATAATAGGGGAGTTGAAGCCCCTATTTACTCTTCAACTGAGTAGATGAGACTTGATAATGAAAGTTTTGAAGCTCCAGGAGAAGGCCTACAGCAAGAAGGCTCAAGCTCAGGGAGAAAATTAGAAAAAGGAGAACTCCTAACTCAAAAAGGGATGTTAGAGAGTTATTTTATCCACAGGCTTTTTGACCCAGAGGGAGAGGGTCCTAGGTGTTTAGATCTGGTTTCCTGTTCAAGGAAAATAACTCACCAGAAATAAACATTTCTGATGATTAAGATTAGGTTTCTAAAGTAGTATGACCTTGTTTTGAGGTTGCCACTAAAGATAGTGTCACCACTGCTGTCATTTCTCAGCTGCCCCACAGGACCCTCTGAGGGATGTAGTTCCAGAGCAATTAATTACAAGAGCCTGTGGACTTTGGGAAAACCCCACGCTTGCTTTATGATGATGTGGCAAATGATGATAGGCAAGCTGATGGTAGAGAACCTTCCTGTTGTTCTCAAAACCTCTACATCTGAGAGTTAATTATTCCCCCTTACTGCTCTTCATGCCCTGTGTTTACATGTCTCTGGTGTCCCATTCAGTCTTTGGCAGATGTCTGTCTGGATGTGGTTTTCCTGATTGTCACTCTTCATTGTCCCTTTTTCTTATATCTTCTCAGTAGGGGAGATGACATATACTTCAGTACCTACTCAAAGGCCCAAGCTGATACCGCCATTATCCTGTTATCTAGAACTGTATATGATTAAGCGTTATTAATTTTCTATAAAAATCATCCATTTGATAGTTGCCCTTCTATATGCATGGTCTACTAATGGTAACTGGGATTCATACAGGGACACACTGGAAATGGTCAAAATCAACCTGTACTCTTAGCTCCACAGTGACCCCTGCGTTCTGTTGTGTGTATATGTCAACAGAAAGTATAGACTCTTAAAATCCTTGACACTTGTTTCTGAGGATTATACTCCATTGTTTGGAGAAACTGAATGTAAGTTATAGTATCTAGCCTGAGTGGGCCCCTGATGTCCAGCAGGCTAGATCCAGGTCAAGTGGCTTCAATTACAGATGACCAATATGTGTCTTAATACTCCCTAACTTAAAAACAATATAAAATGTACCCCATAGTATATTTATTTCTCTAGTTTATATTTTCTGTAAAAGATTTGTCTCTCAGAATTTTAGATACAGAAGAACACATCACAGTTAGAGAAATTAGGTAAAGTAATTTTATCTCCAGCTATAACTTTGGGGAAATAGCTCAGACAGCTTACACAGTATACCATGGTGGTTGGAACAATGGGTGAAGCTAGCTATCTGAATTTGAATCCCAGAGCTATTCTTGTTGGCTTTGTGATCTTGGGCAAGGTCTTTGCTGTGCTTTAGATATCTTATTTGTTAAATGGAGATAATACCACTATTCACCTCCTAGGGCCATTTTGAGATTTAAATAAGTTAATAGGTATTAAGTGCTTAAAATATTTCCTGGCACAGACTAAGAGCTCAATAAGTATAATTTCCATGCAAGCTTTTACTTATTGTAAGAGTTCATAAGACCCAAATTGCAAAATTCAGAGATACAGTTGACTTAGAACACATTTGAGATACAACCCCTTTAATCACAGCACATTTAGATAAATCCTACAAGAAGAAATTTCAGACCCTTTTACTAGATAAGCCCAGAGTGTTTTGAATGAGGGAAAACATAGAAAGTTGGAAGGTCACAATTACCCTAGAAAAAAAACTTTACATTTTAGGTGGATTAAAATATGCCTGATTTTTCCACCTCCTAGAGTAATGGAAATAAAAAAAGAAAAATAAGTGGGACCTAATGAAACTTAAAAGCTTTTGCAAAGCAAAGGAAACTACAAACAAGACAAAAAGACAACCCTCAGAATGGGAGAAAATATTTGCAAATGAATCAATGGACAAAAGATTAATCTCCAAAATATATAAACAACTCAAGCAGCTCAATATTAAAAAAACAAACAACCCAATCAAAAAATGGGCAGAAGACCTAAATAGACATTTTTCCAAAGAAGACATACAGATGGCCAGGAAGCACATGAAAAGCTGCTCAACATCACTAATTATCAGAGAAATGCAAACCAAAACTACAATGAGGTATCACCTCACACCAGTTAGAATGGGCATCATCAGAAAATCTACAAATAGCAAATGCTGGAGAGGGTGTGGAGAAAAGGGAACCCTCTTGCACTGTTGGTGGGAATGTAAATTGATACAGCCACTATGGAGAACAGTATGGAGGTTCCTTAAAAAACTAAAAATAGAATTACCATATGATCCAGCAATCCCACTACTGGGCATATACCCTGAGAAAACCATAATTCAAAAAGACACGTGCACCCCAATGTTCATTGCAGCACTATTTACAATAGCCAGGTCATGGAAGCAACCTAAATGCCCATTGACAGACTAATGGATAAAGAAGAAGTGGTACATATATACAATGGAATATTACTCAGCCATAAAAAGGAGCAAAATTGGGTCATTTGTTGAGATGTGGATGGACCTAGAGACTGTCAAACAGAGTTAAGTAAGTCAGAAAGAGAAAAACAAATAACGTATATTAACGCATATATGTGGAACCTAGAAAAATGGTACAGATGAACCGGTTTGCAGGGCAGAAATTGAGACAGATGTAGAGAACAGACGTACGGACCCCAAGCGGGGGAAAGCGGCGGGGGGGTGGGGCTGGTGGTGTGATGAATTGGACGATTGGGATTGACGTGTATACACTGATGTGTATAAAATGGAAGACTAATAAGAACCTGCTGTATAAAAAAAAAAATAAAAATTAAAAAAAATGCCTGATTTATACACTTGATTTAGCACTGTATGGTATTTATACTTCTGTCTCTAAAAGTAAACATGTTGAGTAGACAACCAAGCTTACCACTAATTATATTTTTCCCATTTGAATAGGAACCACCAGGGTGAGAACATCCTTAAGAAGGAAGATAATGAATCTTTTGGTTTTATTATACCACACCTTTTTCCTCTACCTTTTTAAAAATTTTTAAACAAAAGAATGTAGTAAAATTTTAAAAATGATATGGGATTATACTATGAGGAGGGGCTATGGTATATTGAAGATGGCTGCATGTCTTACTTTTCCTTTTGAGATGTGCATCTTCTTGAATCTGATCTTTTCTTAATGACTTGATTGACCAATAGATTGGGGATAGACGTGACGTTCTAGAATGTCTAAGTCTAGGTCAAACCACTCTTAGAATGTTTGTTCTTGGGGAAGCCAGCCTCTATGTAAGACATCCCACTTACCTGAGATTGCCATGCTGTGGGAAGATCAAGCTAGCCATGTGGACAAGCCATATAGAGAAAGATACACAGATAGTCCTAGCTGTTCCAACCACCCAGTCTAGGCATCAAACATGTGAGTAAAGAAGCCATTGTAGACATTTCAGTGCCAGCAGGCACAGAGTGGAAAAGAATCAATGAAGCTACTCAACAGGCTGAACCAAGACCCCAACTGAGCAGTCCCAGCCAACAGCACTCTTCCAGGCCACCTTAGCTGAGGCCCCAGACGTTATGCAACAAAGGTGAGCCATTCCACACTGTGCCTTATGCAAATTCCTGACCCACAAAATTGTGAGCGTAATAAAATGCTTATAGTTTTACTCCAGCAATTTTTGGAACAGTTGTTAAGCAGCAGTAGATATCTGAAACAAGGGGAAACAGGGTTATGTGACTGAGATTCCATGATCTCAGTCCAAACTTTAAAGTTTAATAAGACTGGGTCTTTTCTTTGCTCCTTGCTGGTAATTCCTCCCTAAAACAAACAAACAAACAAACAAAAAACCTCAACAGATAACAGAAACCTCACCTGCTATTGGTTTGTTGCCATTTAAATATCCTTGTTTCTCTTTGATTGATCTTCTGCCAGTGACCACCAAAGTCTACAGGACTTCCCTTTGCAAAACATATGGATCTTGCTTGAAAGAAAAGGCTAAAGTTTGCATATGAAATAATCAATATTATGCCTTGGTTTCACTATTTGAAGACCTACTTTCTGTCACCCAGTAAGCCTGGAAATAAAGGAGCTATTATTATGAACATGATATGTAGGTGTTCAAATTTTAATGACAAAATTATAGCTCAAGTACATGCCAAGGGAGGAAAGAAGGCAGGTACAGGGCCACACGTAGCTCACCAGAGAGCCTGCTAAGTACGTGCGAATAGCACTTGAGCACGCATGCCTAGAGGAGTAGGTCTGTTGTACCTTTAACAATGGCATCTTCTGTTTCCAATTAAATGCTGGTTCCTTTAGGAGGTACCATTCCCAAAGGAACAATTATTTTTGAGTCTCCAAAATCTCTGAATAGTATATTTTAACTTTGTCAACTCTCATTGCCTTCTGTAAAACATCACAAAAGCTCAAGGTTAGAATTTGTTTTACAAAGAAGGAACATTTTGTTTTGTTGTGTTTGCCTACAAGGAGAGAAAAAGTAAACACACATGGTCTTAAAGTGTTCAGCTGTTTAAACTCTAGCTTACTAGTAGTGAAGAAACGTAGTCTCCTATAACCATAAAGCATTAACTCACGTGTAGTCCTATTTTTCCGTGTTTCCTCAGAAGACCTCTCTCTTCTCTTCTTCATCTTCTCTTCCTCTCCATTTTTGACTGATAGCTAAGAATGGCCTTTTATTTGGATTCTCCAGCTAATGACATTTTTTTAAACCCAAACACTATCATTTTTGGGGGGTAGGCCTTATTTGTTAATTTGGGACTTGTGTTAAATATTTACTTTAACATTCTCTTGAGACCCGTGGGGGATTGACAAGATTAGGAGTTTCCCAGTCAGGGCTGAGATGTCTTTATGTGCTTTTTATCTTCTTCCCTAGATAACAGAGAGAGAAGAATGGTCTGCTACTCTGAAAACTGTATAATGTGCTGGATTCACAAGCACTTGTCATCACTCATTCGTGGTCCTATTCCTAGATGATTCATGATTTCATTGTAGTCTGTCCATACCATCTATTTATCCATCCAGTAATCTATATAATTATTATTTCTTAAGCAGTTAGTAAACTAGACAGTCTGGTAAGTGTTGAGGACACTAAAATAGACTATGGCATGGTCCTCTCAGGGAGCAAAGATGAGAGTCATTGAGTTTGCTTTAAATAAATATTGAGTCTTAATTAGTTTACCAACTTTGCCTGTAGGTATAAAAGCTGTCTTTCACCCATAAAACACCCAACTTATTAGCAAGGTTATCTTTCTCAGCAATTATTAAGTTTCCATACTGATTTAAGTAAAATCTATATTACCTTTGGCTTTTCAGAGCACTGCTTTGGCAGAAAGAGATAAGGCAGGTAAAAAAGACTGTGGAATAATATAACATATTATCAACTATAACCTCAAAGCAAAATGTGTTCAAATTTCATCTAAATGTGACCGACTGTTAAGAATATTATGTGCTTCTTAAGATGAGTAAAATCTAAGTCTCTACGTATATTGGCATGTGCTGTTAAAATGCATTTTCATGTTGCATCATGGAAAGATTTGCATAGCTTAATATAACCACAAAGAGGGTATCAATTTAAGTATCCAGTGAACCCTTCAACCTGTGGAGATTTTCTTCTTACAAATGAAAAGCTAAAACCGTTACTCACCTTGCTTCCAGAATAGAACCAAGGGGAAACTCCCGATGGAACTGAAAAGGCATACAAATGCAAAATGGATAAAAAGAAATCCTTTCCATTTTCTTTTCTTTTCTTTTCTTTTTTTTTTTTTTTTGCGGTATGCGGGCCTCTCACTGTTGTGGCCTCTCCCGCTGTGGAGCAACAGGCTCCGGATGCGCAGGCTTAGCAGCCATGGCTCAAGGGCCCAGCCGCTCCGCGGCACACGGGATCCTCCCGGACCGGGGCACGAACCCGTGTTCCCTGCATCGGCAGGCGGACTCTCAACCACTGCACCACCAGGAAAGCCCATGTCCTTTCAATTTTTTACAGACATAGCCTGTAATCAACCCATGGATTTCATTGCTAGTGAGAGAAAGTCACTGAAACAACTAACTTTGTAGGGCTTCAGAATTTTTATGAATAAGAATAACATTTTCCAGATCTTCTAGTGGGATCAAAAAGCACTGAAGGGAAGACAAGAACGAAGACGTCCTCATGCTTCTGGGCATGATGTAATACTGTACAGGGACTGGGAGCCCTGCCTCCTACCCCAGCTGTAGAACTCACGAGGGTCCTTGGCTCCCACATGTTCCCCACAAGGGCAGCCTAATGATTCTGTTGGGGGAGGGAGCCTGAAGCACAGATTCCACTCATGGTTTTCTGTTTTTGAAAGCTGGGCCTGTTCTTTTTACTGAAAACAGGTCCACATTCCTTAACTCAGAGCTCCATACCCATCTATTCAATAACAAAGTAAGAGGTACTAGACATAGCATGAAATGGCTCCTTGGGTTAGGTTTTCTTTTTGTTCTTCTTCACCTGGAGTTTAATTGGATGACTGCTAAGACATTCTATAGCCTCTCCTCTCATGTGTACTTCCTTGTGCCGTAAATATTGCTCCTGCTTTCCTTGAGATAGCTGTCTGGCCTCTTACACAGGCCATATGACCTGGGTACTTGGGGGAAGAGAACAGTTTGTCCAAGAAGTAGAGACAATAAATGTCACAACTGATAGAATATTGACAGCGGATTTTTAATTTTAGATAAAATAATGCAGTGATGCTTTTCTAATCTCATGGCCATTTCACTGAATAATGGTTGCATTCATTTTGCTACTAGGCCTTGGTGTCCATATAACAGAGCAAGGGATTATTAAGTTAAATGGGCATGTAAAAGAGTGATTTAATTCTCCCTAGGAAATATGGGATGTAGCAAAGCCACTCTTTTCTTCACCCCTGCTTTTTAAAATAATAACTTTTCCTTTTATCTTAATAATATTAATACCTGTCCATTGAGGGAAAATGTAAATAAAAACCATCCATCATTAACATTTCGGAAGGTATCTGTTCTCTCTCTTTTGCTTTTTATACATATATACACAATTTCTCTCTACCTCTCTCTATATAGTCTTTCTCTTTCATCCATCCATCCATCCATCCATTATCTATGTACTAGACCACAAAACCTTAACACCCTCTTCCCCAAACTACTCAGTTTTGAGAAGCCCCCAGAAGGTTCCCCAGATTGTTCACAAACCAGTCTGTCAGCAAATATCACCACGATGCATCTGCCATGTTTTCCTCTCTTACTTAGGTTCTGACTTGGTGTCTGGGTCTCAGAAGTTCAAGGAGTTACAGTTGTTACTGCTGATGGTGGCTTTCGTGAAAATGTCTGTGGCCAGGCCATGGGTTTACTTGGGGTTTTGTTCTTCTGGCAGCCCAGGCCAAAACCTGGATTGCCATGATTGATTTTTTTTTTCTTTCTTTCATTATACAAATTCAATCTGTAAGTAAGTCCTGACCCTTCTAGTATAATATAGCATCACCTCTGAACTAAACAGCAGCCCCTTAGTCAATCTCCCTGCTTCCTGTTCTCTACAAAACAGGGAATTTTTTTTAACCTAAGCGAGATCACACTTGCTTTCACTAGGAATGCAGTGGTCTCTCAGCCATGTCCCTGCCTAGGATCACCCCTCTGACCTTGTCTGCTTCCTCTGATGCTTTGTATTCCTTAGCACCAGTCTCCTTACAGTTCCTCCAGCTGTCAAGATCTCTGCCATCTTATAGCCTTCACATGTATTCTCCCCTCCATCTAGCATTCTCCCCTCCATCCAGATATCTGCAGGGCTCACTCTATCTCTTCATTCAAATCTCTTGAAATTTCTCTGTGTTAAGCTACCCCAATTAAATTGATCCCTTTACTACCATACCATTCCTTCTCTGACTTTTTTTTGGATAACATTTATCACTATATAATGTATTATAATCTAATATATAATATTTTTATATATTATATTTAATACATTAGAAAATATGATATGCGTATATATAACATTA
Organism: Phocoena sinus; assembly: GCF_008692025.1. NCBI lineage: Eukaryota > Metazoa > Chordata > Mammalia > Artiodactyla > Phocoenidae > Phocoena > Phocoena sinus. The sequence goes on along the minus strand of NC_045775.1, from coordinate 48,620,066 downwards.
TAGGCCATATGTATATTATATATTTTATATAATTATAACTATATTATATATTTTATATAACTATATCATATATATTAATTTTATACTTGGTAATTGTTTCCTGTCCAAGAGCAGAAAATGTGTTTTATTCACTTTTATATTCCCAGCAGCAAAACCACTGACTGTTATGAAGTAGTTGCTCAATAAATATTTGTAAATTGAATGGGTTTGTAAACAAATGGAAGTCATCAATCCTCAGGGGGCCAAAGTTAGGCTGAGATCTGTGTTTAGATGAGAAGAATGGTATTTGTGCCACACTGTGTCACTTGGGGCAACATATTAACTTTTTTACCCTAAGAGTATCACAGAATCTGTGACCTTTGCTCATCCCTCAAACCAAGAAACAAACATTGACTAGCAAAATCCTGGCTTCATGTTTGTATACTCTTTTGTCACAAGATGGGATTAAATCAGTTCATGCCTGAGTCCTCAACTTCCCCTCCCACATTCCCTCTTTCTAACTTCTTTTACCCGTCATCTCTCCCTACACACAAGCGTGCATATCAAGCCTTCTCACTCCTTCACGTAGAATAGAAGACTCATAACAGATACAATTCCATTATCGGTCCACAAACAGCAACACCTTTATTATTTTTTTTTCTACAACACCTTTGTTGTTAGCAAGATAGTACTTTATCAGTATTTTGTAATTGCGTGGAATAATTTATGTATTTAAGCCTCTTTTCGGTTATTAGGCTGTTTCTGATTTCTTGCTCTTACACACAGAATTACTCTGAATATCCCTGGGGCTGATTGCTGACTCAAGGGGTTCACACTTTGTTAAATTTGATAATCACCCTCCAGGATTAGTAACACAGTTTGCACACTTAGCAGGAGTGCCTGAGAAGGCCCATACTTTGTCACTTGCACACCACTACGTCTTTTCAGTCTTTTTGATCTTTGAAAATTATAGGCCCAAATGGCATCTTGTTATTTAAAAAAATTATATTTCTTTAATACTTGGTGAATTTTAACATTTAATATTTAGTAAATATTTGGATATCCTCATGCATGAACCTGATTTATGTCCATTAGTAACGATTTGGTTATTTGACCATTTTCTCTTATAGTATTTGCTTTTACTTTTACGTTTAAATAAATAAGGTCTTTATTGAGAATATTAAACATTTACAAGTAGAAAATGTTTTATTAAAATTTTGCATTGGTCCTTCCAGTGACCAAGAGTGAGATGACTTTGTATCTGGCGCCTTGGAGGAACCATGGATCAGAACCCCACGTCGGCACTGACAGTGGCTCATCTGTCATCTCTGAATTTCCTTTGATACTTTCTAGGGCTGGACTCCCACATCTTCTTGTCTTTTCTGTATTGAAATGCTTCCTCAAAAAATGTTTTTAAAGGGCACGTGGGACTAATTTTCTCAGTCTTGGATATCTCCAGAGGTCTTTATTTTCTCCTTTTAGCTTGGTTGACAATTTTTAGCTATGACTTCGTTGTCATCTTACATCCAGTATTGCTGTTCAAAAAGGCCAGTTACATTCTGAGAAGACCTCATGAAATGACAGCCAACATGGCAGGACACAGGTTTATCCTCTTGCCTCAATCTGGCATACCTCTGAAGAGCCATCTTGGCTTCTGAGCTCCTGGTGGAATCAGATGAGGCATCTGTTGGTACTGAATCTCAGCTTTTTTTCTCCCCGAGTCCTGCAGCTCGAGTTGCCTCACAGGCGTTTTGTTTTTGTTTTTGTTTGTGAGAGTGCTCCCCAGTAAACTTCCTGTGTGCAAATCTGCATCCATAAGCCTATTTTTAGGGCACCTAATCTAAAACAGTTGTTCCCAAAAGTGGACTGAGGGAAAAAACCAGACCTTAAATTAGGATGTTGGAACTGAATCATTGGTGAATGGTTGGTAATGAGGGCACCATCACTGGTGGCAGGTAGAGTACAGATAGGCTCTGGAATGCCTTTGTGTTGCAGTGGTTAAAACTTTCACCGGTGGTGAACTGGCATGGAAAATTAGGAAGGAGCTTAATTGGAAGTGCAATATTTTAGGGGCCCGAGAAGTTCAGTGTGTGTAGTAATTATATGGGATATGGAATCCTATAACTCTTAATGATTATAGGCTGTACTTTGGAGAAAGACAAAGAAATATGAAGAATGATTTATCACCAACTTAATGTAAACAGTAAAAGTCAGAAAGGGTCCTTCAGAGCATACAAAAGTACGCTATTTCTTGTAACCAGAGAATAGAAAAAGCTGAAGATGTTGCCTAGGACTTAATTAAAAAGATAATAGAACTTCTTAGAAGGTTGAGATCTCAATCTGGCAAACTTTCTGTGCTCTGACCCTGGTTGGGAAGGAAAGGGGCTCTGGACCTTGGGATTAGATATTTGAGTCAAATCCTTTGATAATAATGAAACCACATATCCCCCTGAACCTTCTGGGTCTGTAGAAGTTTCCCACTCCTCACTGTTAAAGGCCTGAACTCCATACTTAAATAAAATGCAGAAAACCTTGTGTAATAAGACAGGATGTACCCTCTCTCCCCAAGGATTTACCCTGACAGCCTCTCCTGGCCACAAGACCAGTAATTAGGATGAAAATACATTGTTCATCGGGGAAAGTTCTGGGCTTTTCAAGGTATAAAAGGAATTATACATTGAAAGATCTGAAAGACCTAGGCAAGATATACTGGCGAGAACCAGGTAAGTAGTTTATGCTGGATCAAGGAGAACAGGATATGAAGTTGGACAAGGGAGAGTTTATTGAGTTGGGAATGCTCTCCTGTGATAAAGGAATTCACACCCTGCCAAGGACCCTGTGAGGCAGTGTTTCTTTCTATGCTTCTAGATGGTCACTTGGGAAAAGGAGTAGTCTGCAATGAATAAACTAGAAATGACAGAATTTCTATGGTAGTTGATGGAAGAAGATATCAAAAGCCTTAGAGAAGTGGATGTGCTAGAGTGGGTATATTTCATAAGTCCAGAAAACCTCCTGCTGACTGGGCTCTGCAGGAGAGCCCATTCAAATAGGCTAGCCAATAGTACGCATTTACAGACTTACCCTAGGAAAGTGATAACTCTTCCGTCCTCTAATATAGCCCAATGATCTCATGTCACACAACTCAGATGAGCAAGAAGTGGTGAGTATTTTCGTATCATTGGTAATGTATATGTGCCCCAGAGAGTGAGAGAGAAACCTATTAAGGTTCAAAGACCTATCACATTAGTGAAGTTTATAGAAGTTGAGTGATCTGGGGCATGCTAGAGCATACCCTTCAAGGTAAAGTATAAATTCTTAGGTTTCCCAGGTCCCACCACTAAGAAGGAAGAACAACTCTTGGTAAACCTATCTGAGATAGAGAGGCAGTTCATTCTACACTTTGGTAGAATATCCATCTATCAAGTGACATGGAAGGCTGCCAGCTTTGAGAGTGGCTTACACCAGGAATGGACTCTACAGTAGGTCCAGACTCTAGTATAATTAAATCTGCTATCTGGGCCGTATGACCCAGCAGACCCTATGATTAGAGGTATGTGTGGTGAGAAAAGTTGCCATGTAGAGTTTATGGAAAACCCCACTGTGAGGATCACGACATGGGTACCTGTATTTCTGGAGTAAAGTCGTACCATCTCTAACAGATACTTGTGCAGCATTTATAGCTCCTGGCATGCTAATGGTCCTTGATAGAGGTGAAGTGTGCCAGTCCATGAGAGATAAAGTAACCATGCACCTAGGACTGCTCATCATGAGCTTGGTTCTTTCAGATCCAGTAAGTTATAAGGCTGGATGGACTCTGTAGCAGTCCATTGTAAGATGGAAATATTTCATCCAGGACCAAGTATAGGCTAGGTCAGAGGGTACTTAAAAGCAGAGGAGGTGCAAAAGGGGGGATTGATCACACAATATATTACCTGAAAGTTACCAGCTTGAATGAGCTATGGAATGGCTCAGCTGTGTCACCAGTTTGGAGATAATACCCTATGAGGATGGAGTACCACTACCCAAGATATAATGTACAAAACAACAACTTTTATATATGCTGTATTCCACAACAGGTGGGTAATACATGGAGACAGGAAGCAGAAGTGGACTTACAGCCATTCCCAGGAACACACTTAAGGAATTTTTGTTTTCCTTCCCTGCAACTCTAAGCTTTGCAGGTCTGAGGGCTTGGTTCTTAGAGGAAAAATGTTTCTACTGGGGAACACAGCAGTATTCTTGTTAAATCTAAACCTGCCACTTCACATTTCTTACACTAAGGAACTAGCAGGCAAGGAAATGTGTTCTGACCATTAGGAAGAGGTACGGCTTCTACTACACAATTAGGGATAGGGAAGAATGCTTGTCAACTAGGTGATTCACTGGGTGTCTCTTGATACTCCTTTGCTCAGTATTTATGCTTAATGGAAAAGGGAAGCAGCCATGGGCTGAGATAGTCATGAAAACCAGGGGCTCAGACCCCGCCCCCACCCCAGGGGTGATGTACATCATCCATCCACATAAGCCACCTAGACCAGGAAGGATGCTAGCTGAGGTTGGGGGGAATAGAGAATCTTAGAAGTGGAGGATAATATCAGTTGTAGTCCCAAGAGTAACTGTAACAGCAGGGGCAGTTCGTCCTACTAATCTCCCTTTTGTAAGTTTTCCCAAGCAATAGGATCAACCAGAATTCTGGAGACGATGCTCCTAGATGGGGTAAACTTATTATATGAAGCAAATAAATCTTAGTAACATGAGTGTGATTAGTACCCTCTGGCATGAACAAGGCTCTCATTCTGCCAGTTGCCGGGCGTGTAGGCTGCTGGCCAATCACAGTTGACTCTCTCCGAGGCTAAGGAAGCTGATTCACACAACGTTATAACCCTTCTTTGGGTAAGCTTATACTGTTGTCTCTCAGTATCCTTGAGGAGTTGGTTTCAGGACCCCTGCAGATACTGAAACCTGTGAATGCTCAAGTGCGTTATATAAAAATGGTGTAGTATTTGCATATAACTTGTGCACATCCTCTCATGTACTTCAGATCGTCTCTAGAATACTCATAATACCTAATACAATGTAAATGCTAAGGAAATAGTTATAAATACAATGTAAACGCTATGTAAGTAGTTGCTGGTTGCAGCAAATTCAAGTTTTGCTTTTGGAGCTTTCTGGAATTAAAATCTTTTTTCTTTAATTTTATTTTTTTATTTAAATTTTTCTTGGAGTAGAGTTGATTTACAATGTTGTGTTAGTTTCAGGTGTACGGCAAAGTGAATCAGTTATACGTATACATATATCCACTCTTTTTTAGATTCTTTTCCCATATAGGCCATTACAGAGTATTGAGTAAGAGTTCCCTGTGATTTACAATAGGTCCTTATTAGTTATCTATTTTATATATAGAAGTGTGTATATATGTCAATCCCAATCTTTCAATTTATCCCTCTGCCCCTCTTACCCCCTGCTAACTATTAAGTTTGTTTTCTACATCTGTAACTCTATTTCTGTTTTGTAGATAAGTTCAGTTGTGCCGTTTTTTAGATTCCACATATAAGCAATATCGTATGATATTTGTCTTTCTTTGACTGACTTACTTCACTCAGTATGACAATCTCTAGGTCCATCCAGGTTGCTGCAAATGGCATTATTTCATTCTTTTTTTTATGGCTGAGTAATACTGCATTGTATATATGTATCACATCTTCTTTATCCATCCCTCTGCCAATGGAAATTTAGGTTGTTTCCATGTCCTGGCTTTTGTAAATAGTGCTGCAATGAGCATTGGGGTGTAGGTATTTTTTTGAATTGTGGTTTTCTCCAGATATATGCCCAGGAGTGGGATTGCTAGATCATATGGTAGCTCTATATTTAGTTTCTTAAAGAACCTCCATACTGTTCTCCGTAGTGGCTCTACCAGTTTACATTCCCACCAAGAGTGTAGGAGGGTTCCCTTTTCTCCACACCCTCTCCACCATTTATTGTTTGTAGACTTTTTCATGATGGCCATTCTGACTGGTGTGAGGTGATACCTCATTGTAGTTTTGATTAGGTTGTAGCTGCAGATACAGGATGAACAGATACACAGAGCCGACTATAAGTTGATCCATCCAGTGGCAGAAAAGCCTTGCTTCAGGTTGGGAGATCTCTAGGAGCTTTCCCAGCTCCAGAGTCCCTGAGGGTTTGGCTGAAACCCCCGTTGTATCTGCATCACAGTTCAGATTCTCCCGTAGCCCTATACTGCTTTCCTCACTTCATTCCAGACGTGGTTCCAGAGATGGCAGACTCCCCAGTAAACTTCCTGTGTGCACCTTTCCATCTTAGTGTCTGTTTCCTGGGGAGCCCAACTAAAACAGAAGATTGAACCAATGGAACGACATGTCATGTTTTTGGATGAAAGGTTTCAATACCATATGTTAATCATAGTTGAGTTAAGTTTTAAGTTCATTGCTGGCCCCAGTAAACATTCAGACAGATTTTGTAAATTAGATAGGTGATTCAAAAGTTCATATGGAAAAAGAAAGAAGCAAGAACGTCCAGGGAAATGCAAAGAGGATGTTAGTTGGTCCAGCAGATTCTGTATGTCAGAACAGCTACTTATCCAACCTCACAACTGTTAAAGAAACAATCATTTATAGCCAAGTACTTTTTCTTTGGAATTTATTTTTTAGTCATGTTTATCCTGTATTGAGATAAAATAGTCAGATATAACCAGGTTATATATAAATGATGGTAATTTTTAATAATGTAGTGAAATTCTGAAAGAACTGATTCATCACCAAGGTGTTTTGTATCCAACTTGGGCCTTTATTACCGACTAGCTCAATCTGGTTTGGTGTACAACCTTATATTCTTATAGGAAACATACTCATGGCAGAGAATTGTTTTATTAGTACTGTTTTTTGCTTGTAGTGATATATTCTATAATGCTAACGCAGTTATATGAAGTAATGGGGCATCATCGTTAATTTTCAGGAAAAGATCAAGATAGTAAACATCCACAGAGGCAAAGGACTATGCAACTCAACTACAAAGAAATTAATTGTCTCTCACATGGTTTACATTTTCCTGGTTTTTAAAAGCAGTAATAAGTCATCAGTCATAAGTACTGACCTCTAAGAAGTCAGTAACTGACCTGGAAGCTCAGACTCTAATTTCTCTGTTTGATTAAGGCAGTGATGATTTGTTGATTTTCTTCACAGTGAAAATGAATACCCGTTAAATGACAAAATCATGTCCACAAACTGTATGGTGTTTCAGACTGAAGGTGTGAAGGCCAGAGAAATTTGGTTGGTCATTAAAATGGTACTGGGGCTAAAACAATTGCTATTTGTAATTGTTGCACCAGTTCTTTATGCTTTCTTTGTATGCAAAGACAATGTGGCTATTTCAAGAATATAATGAGTTGATAATATGGGGTGAGATAAAAGCAATTTCTTCTTTACAAAGAATCCAACTCTCTTATAACTTCTGTAAGCTAAAGTATCTTTACCTTTGCCTGTCTCGCTTTACACCCACTACTGGGAAATTTTAAAAAAAGATTGGGATGTACTTGCAGATCAATAGCTACTCCAACTGGAAAATAGGCGCCTATATAGATATCCTTGTGGCTAAAGCTTTATTTAAGAAAAAACTCTTTTCTAGGATGACTACTCTGCCACCTGTATGCTGTGTTTCTGTTCGAGGGTAGTATTATGCTTTGTGTCAATCCAGGACTTCGCTGACCCCATGTAACTTTGTGATTCCGTTTATCCTTAACCCAGACTCTGCTCCAACCAAGCCACTAGATAGGCTTCTGTTGCTGTTGCCCATTCTTGGTGTTAATTCCCACCTCAGTGGCATCTCGACCGCCCTTTCTCTTATCCACATTTATCACTTCCTTCAAGAACCAACCCCCACATTTTCTCCCTCCAAGAACAAGACCTGCTTTTTCTTTACCTTTTTGAGCTCCCACACTTTTTAAGTTTTCCTTTTCTTCTTGCTCATGTCTATTCTGCAGAACTTAAAGCTTCATGTTTTATCTATCCCAGTTAAACTCAAGGAGCATTGTGTTTTCTTTTATGCACCTAAAGAACTCATTTATTCACAGAGTAGTTACTTGATACATACTGTTTACTGTGAATTTATTTCCAGAGATGATTATTGTCTCTTCAGTATTGATTTTTTCTTTTACCTTGAGCTGAGATGGAGTGAAGGCAAAATAATTGCAAATTTCAACTTCCTGAGTAGTCATTGACTGAGGTGACTGTGAATGAATCACGCTATTTCCACTACTCTGGCTCTACCTTCTCATCTACCCTTATCCCCAGCCTCTTCCAGTCTCAGCTGCTGTGTCAACTTGTATCAGTGCCCAAGGTTCAAATGCTTTATCAAAATAACAAGTTACCAAGAAGTGTAGTTGGTTTTGCAGATAGTTTTGCCACCATGTTTCTTTAAATTGAAGTAGTTGTTGAATTTGGGCCAAAGATGACCCAAATATAAAAGAAAAGCAATCTGCTAGCGGGAGTTGTATGGGGAGGTATCAGCGTCCACCGTGGCTCATTCAAATCCAATCACTTGATGCTCAATCTCTGAGGAAAATGGAGACGGTGATCTGGTTAACATAGTGTTCTGAGTGGCTACAGCTGTGTGGGCAATGAAGTTCTGAAACTTTAAAGGCCTGGAATCTAATACTTGTTCAGATATATTTGTGGAATAAACAGGTGAATGAAAAGGAATGAATAAATGGTATTTGTAGATTTCTGTTTCTCAGAGGGTCAACCATGTCAGAGAAGACATGGGTAAAAATCTCTGTAATAAGGCAAGCTTAATGCTGACAGCCACTACCCATAATATTAGCAGGAACACAGCTATTAGAAACTGGCCTAGGAAGCTCAAAGCACCCTGAGCAAAATTAAAAATAAATGTGCAAATGGGATTATTTTTCTGTCGCATTGTAAATCTATGTGCAATATATAAATATGACCATCTGCCTTCCTTTGAGGAAAAAACTATTAACCGGTAAATTCCTAGTGTAGGAATGAGTTTTGTTCTCCTGCCCTTTTCTGCTGTCTTTCCTTCCACATTCCAAAAGTTTCACGTGAAAGATTATTGGTATTCTGGTGACAGGCTTTAAATCACAGCACACAGCTAAATGGGTCTTTATTTGAAACCTTTCTTTAGCATAAAGGTAAAGAATGATTTGTTTTGCATCACAATGATAGAGAAGTAGAAACAAGTTTGAAGTCACAAAATGAAACATGGTTTGCTAACTTATAACTAACTTTTCTAGACATTACCTATTTCTTGAGCCTGTTATGAGTAAAGTTCTGTCAAATACTATGGATTAATTTGAAAAAGAACATGTTTGAGCACCTGTCCTCAAAGAGAATGCAGTCTAATTTGGGAAACACAGAATACATATATATGATAAAGACAAAATGTGTATCTGATCAAAATTATGATAAAAGCCGGTAAATAAATTCCACGTAAGTGATGCAAATAACAGAAAAGCACAATTGCAGGTGAGTTGTGATAAGGATGACATTTTGTAGGCAACTCAGAGAAGGCTTGTGCCTTCACAGTAAAAATAGCTCCCTGAAAACAAGTACTGTAAGTCAGCCTTCTTTTTTTTTTTTTTTTTTTTTTTTTTTTTTTTTTGCTGTACGCGGGCCTCTCACTGTTGTGGCCTCGCCCGTTGCGGAGCACAGGCTCCGGACATGCAGGCTCAGCGGCCATGGCTCACGGGCCCAGCAGCTCCGCGGCATGTGGGATCCTCCCAGACCGGGGCACGACCCCGTGTCCCCTGCATCGGCAGGCGGACTCTCAAACACTGCGCCACCAGGGAAGCCCAAGTCAGCCTTCTTTAAACACCATTTTGGCATGTGAGTGACAGCCATGTTAGATGATATTTTTCTGAATAAAAAGAGGGGTTATATATGAGGCATATAGGGGCAATAATGTGATGGCAAAAATAATCATTCCACTGACGAGTCATGGGGTCCACACTTGGCCAGAAGCACAAATGTCAGTGTAACTCCTATGTTGAGCAATTGAAACTCAGGGAAGGTAATCATAAAACAACTTTATATTAATTTCCTCTCTCCATTTAAATTCATCTTTGGGGCTTCCTCTTTCTCTGTTCCTGGCAGGCCCCATAACATTTCTCTTTACTCTCAAATAATAAAAGATTTAAGAGCCAAGTTCAATCACAAAACCCAGGCTCAGTTCAGTAGTAAGCATGATTAATACCATCAAAAACAAGTAATATTCAGAACCCCAAATATGTTTAACATTTAGACTCCTCTCCTTCCCCCTGCAGCAGGTGGGAAGTCTACTGTGAGGACAAAGGGGTTGCCGTCTTTTCTCTTACCCCATCTGAGCTTTCATGCTCCTTCCACTAGCTTGTTCACCGTAACAGTTTCTGACCACATGGGGTTGGTGCCTGGGGAAGGAGGAGATAAAAGGTGTTACAAAGTGTGGTACTGCACTGATACGGGTCGAGAATTGATGTTGGTGCTTTTTGAATGTTGTGGGTGTTTAAAACTAGTGGTCTCTCCCTATCCCTACCCCTATCCCGAACATTTCATGGCTTCTTTGGAGAATTCCCCTATTTCTGAGGATTTTTTCCTGGGAGTCCCTTTGGAAGGGTCAAATACATCTCCATTCTGGTTTGATGCCTGACTCCTTCCTCTGCTGTTAGGAATCCAGTCATACCTCTCGTTTCTTTCTCCAGGTAGTCTTCTTGGATGGGCCTTAAGAAGAACCATGTGTAATATTCCATTGTATATATGTACCACATCTTCTTAATGCATTCTTCTGTTGATGGGCATTTAGGTTGCTTCCATGTCCTGGCTATTGTAAATAGTGCTGCAATGAACATTGGGGTGCATGCGTCTTTTTGAATTATGGTTTTCTCTGGGTATAAGCCCAGGAGTGGGATTGCTGGGTCATATGGTAGTTCTCTTTCTAAATTTTTGAGGAACCTCCTACTGTTCTCCATAGTGGCTGTACCATTCCCACCAACAGTGCAATAGGGTTTCCTTTTCTCCACATCCTCTTCAGCATTTATTGTTTGTAGCTTTTTTGATGATGGCCATTCTGACCAGTGTGAGGTGATACCTCATTGTAGTTTAGATTTGAATTTCTCTAATAATTAGTAACGTTGAGCAGCTTTTCATGTGTTTGTTGGCCATCTGTTATGCCTTCTCTTGAGAAACGTCTATTTAGGTCTTCCACCCATTTTTTCATTGGGCTGTTTGATTTTTTGACGTTGAGCTGCATGAGCTATTTGTATATGTTGGAATTAATCCCTTGTCCGTTACTTTGTTTGTAAATATTTTCTCCCATTCTGAGGGTTTTTTCAGTTTGTTTATGGTTTCCTTTGCTGTGAAAAAGCTTTTAAGTTTAGTTAAGTCCCATTTGTTTATTTTTGCTTTTATTTCCATTACTCTAGGAGGTGGATCAAAAAAGATCTTGCCTTGGTTTATGTCAAAGAGTGTTCTTCCTACGTTTTCCACTAAGAGTTTTATAGTATCGGCCTTACATTTAGGTCTTTGATTCATTTTGAGTTTATTTTTGTGCATGGTGTTAGGGAGTGTTCTAATTTCATTCTTTTACATGTAGCTGTCCAGTTTTCCCAGCACCACTTATTGAAGAGACTGTCTTTTCTCCATTGTATATTCTTTCCTCCATAAAAAGGAATGAAATAGTGCCTTTGCAGAGACATGGATAGACCTAGAGACTGTCATACAGAGTGAAGTAAGTCAGAAAGAGAAAAACAAATATAGTATAATATCGCTTATACGTGGAATCTAGAAAAATAGTACAGATGAACTTATTTGCAAAGCAGAAATAGAGATACAGATGTAGAGGACAAACGTATGGATACCAAGGGGGGATGGGAGGTGGGATGAATTGGGAGATTGGGATTGACATATATACACTACTATGTATAAAATAGATAACTAATGAGAACCTACTGTATAGCACAGGGAACTCTACTCAGTGCTCTGTGGTGACCTAAATAGGAGGGAAATCTAAAAAAGAGGGGATATATGTATACGTATAACTGATGCACTTTGCTGTACAGCAGAAATTAACACAACATTGTAAAGCAACTCTACTCCAATAAAAATTATTAAAAAAAAAAAGAACCATGGGGGCCTTCTCTCATAGAAGGCCTGCGTGGTCCAAGGGAATCACTCACACACACATCTGTGTGTGCAAAATTGTTAAGGACTAGATGTTGAACACCTCCTTTGAACAATTTTCACTTGGCCATTTTTTTATCAGATTTTTCAAAATTTATTGAGTTTTTTTTTTTTTTGCTGTACGTGGGCCTCTCACTGTTGTGGCCTCTCCCATTGCGGAGCACAGGCTCCGGACAGGCAGGCTCAGCGGCCATGGCTCACAGGCCCAGCTGCTCCGTGGCATGTGGGATCTTCCTGGACCGGGGCATGAACCCATGTCCCCTGCATCAGCAGGCGGACTCTCAACCACTGCACCACCGGGGAAGCCCTATCGAGTTTTTAATCAGATTTTCTATCTGATCCTTTTTTGTGGCAGGATTGTCTGAGTCACAGCTGAAATGTAACATCTTAACATCTCTTTTTATTAGTATGTTAAGAGAATAAGCTATATAACTTTGAGTCAGTTAACTCTTCTAAGCTCTAGTTTTCTAGTCTTTTTTTTTAAGATTAAATGATTATGTTTAGCTCTTAGCTCACAGTAAGTGACCAATATGTAAGAGCTATTATTATTTAGCATTTGTAGAATCATCGTGCTTGAGAATAAGAAAAATGCATATTTATGTACACTCTCTGAAGATATAGTCAGTCTTGTAATTATCATGGTACCCTGAGATTTCAAAATAATCAATTTATATCTAGCGCCTTGAGTATTTGCTGAAATGTTTATTCTTTCTTGTGCAAGGTTTGGATGTCTTCAATATTTTATTTGCTCTCTTAGTGCGCATTTTTCCTCTTTTCTAACTGCTCACTGTACTTGAAGGGGAAAAGGAAGGGGGTTTATTAACATGCTCTGATGTATATGTCCTTTTCTAACATTGCTTTTTACAGGAAAAATGTTTTTTGGTGATAGAAACAGAGTGGTGTGAATAGGGTAACGGTAAATCTGTCCTAAAGCCACTTTGCAACTGTAAATCATCATTATGGAGGATTGGCTTTCTCCTCATGGTGACACTTTACCCAGTGAAGTGACCGGAAGGATTGGAAGTGATTTCTACAGTATCAGCCTCTTTGGCATGATTCATTTCTGCCCTCATCTCAGCCTGAAACTGAGTTTCTGGTACTGAGGCTGAGGATGGCAGCCCCACTGCAGTGAAATCTCCAGACATTGCTATACCTCCCACATTGTCAGCTTCCCATAGATAAAAAAAATTTTAAAGCTGTTATTTGGTTTTGTCAATGCTACTTTAAATTGAATCTGTTTTGCATTCCTCGCTTGTAGGTTTGATAGCCGTAATCTAATAAAGCAATAGGCTAATTCTTTAAATTACTAGGAATTCACAAAGATACCTTAAGTAATGATATGCTTCATACAATTATATCTTATGTTTTTACAGTGAGATGAATTATTTTAAATTAAAATTAGTATCAAACATTGGTTGGATATTAATTTTTTTGTTTGTTTTAAACCTTTGTTGTCAAATAAAACACAGGTCCAGAAAAACCATACCAAACAAATGTGTAGCTTAACGGCTTATTTCAAGTGAAAAGCTTATAACCACCATCCAGGTCAGGAAAGAGAATGTTTTCAGCCACGCTCCCTGTATGTGCTTTATCCTAATCTTACCTCTTTATTCAGCCAGACACAATCACTGTCCTAACTTTTATAGCAACTAATTCCTTGAATTTCTTTATTGTTTTATCATCCGAGGGTGTGTCCCTAGAAGCAGTAGTTTTATCCAGTTTTTTATTTTATAATGAAAAAATTTTCTATTAATCTGTAATTTCCCCTTCTATAACTTTCTTTGCTTTATTATTTATTTGCTAAAGAATATAAATCTCTGCCCTGCAGAGTTTCTAAGCTTGGCTATTGCAGACTGCATACCCTAGGTGCTGTTCAACGTGTAGCTCTGTCTTCTGAATTTCCTAAAATTGGGCAACTAGCGGGATCCAGAGGATTTCTCAGAATTGAGTACAGTCCCCTTGACAAGATTTTAGGTGTCTTCTTTAGGAGGGCAAAATGTCTACTTGTTTCTCTTTCTGTGATTTAAATCGCTGTTGATGTTCAATGCCTAGATTTTTTTTTTTTTTTTTTTTTTTTCCCATTCTGAGGGTTGTCTTTTTTTTTTTTTTTTTAAACATCTTTATTGGGGTATACTTGCTTTACAATGGTGTGTTAGTTTCTGCTTTATAACAAAGTGAATCAGCTATACATATACATATGTTCCCATATGTCTTCCCTCTTGCGTCTCCCTCCCTCCCGCTCTCCCCATCCCACCCTTCCAGGCTGTCACAAAGCACCGAGCTAATATCCCTGTGCCTTGCGGCTGCTTCCCCCCAGCTATCTACCTTACTACGTTTGTTAGTGTGTATATGTCCATGACTCTCTCTCGCCCTATCAAAACTCACCCCTCCCCCTCCCCATACCCTCAAGTCCGTTCTCCAGTAGGTCTGCGTCTTTATTCCTATCTTACCCCTAGGTTCTTCATGACATTTTTTTCCCTTAAATTCCATATATATGTGTTAGCATACGGTATTTGTCTTTTTCTTTCTGACTTACTTCACTCTGTATGACAGACTCTAGGTCTATCCATCTCATTACAAATAGCTCAATTTCATTTCTTTTTAAGGCTGAGTAATATTCCATTGTGTATATGTGCCACATCTTCTTTATCCATTCATCCGATGATGGGCGCTTAGGTTGTTTCCATGTCCTGGCTATTGTAAATAGAGCTGCAATGAACATTTTGGTACATGACTCTTTTTGAATTTTGGTTTTCTCAGGGTATATGCCAAGTAGTGGGATTGCTGGGTCATATGGTAATTCTATCTGTAGTTTTTTAAGGAACCTCCATACTGTTCTCCACAGTGGCTGAACCAATTCACATTCCCACCAGCAGTTCAAGAGTGTCCCCTTTTCTCCACACCCTCTCCAGCATTTATTGTTTCTAGATTTTTTGATGATGGCCATTCTGATTGGTGTGAGATGATATCTCATTGTAGTTTTGATTTGCATTTCTCTAATGATTAATGATGTTGAGCATTCTTTCATGTGTTTGTTGGCATTCTGTATATCTTCTTTGGAGAAATGTCTATTTAGGTCTTCTGCCCATTTTTGGATGGGGTTGTTTGTTTTTTTGTTATTGAGCTGCATGAGCTGCTTGTAAATTTTGGAGATTAATCCTTTGTCAGTTGCTTCATTTGCAAATGTTTTCTCCCATTCTGAGGGTTGTCTTTTGGTCTTGGTTATGGTTTCCTTTGCTGTGCAAAAGCTTTGAAGTTTCATTAGGTCCCATTTGTTTATTTTTGTTTTTATTTCCATTACTCTAGGAGGTGGGTCAGAAAGGATCTTGCTGTGATTTATGTCATAGAGTGTTCTTCCTATGTTTTCTTCTAAGAGTTTGATAGTTTCTGGCCTTACATTTAGGTCTTTAATCCATTTTGAGCTTATTTTTGTGTATGGTGTTAGGGAGTGATCTAATCTCATACTTTTACATGTACCTGTCCAGTTTTCCCAGCACCATTTATTGAAGAGGCTGTCCTTTCTCCACTGTACATTCCTGCCTCCTTTATCAAAGATAAGGTGTCCATATGTGCGTGGGTTTATCTCTGGGCTTTCTATCCTGTTCCACTGATCTATCTTTCTGTTTTTGTGCCAGTACCATACTGTCTTGATTACTGTTGCTTTGTAATATAGTCTGAAGTCAGGGAGCCTTATTCCTCCAGCTCCTTTTTTCGTTCTCAAGATTGCTTTGGCTATTCGGGGTCTTTTGTGTTTCCATACAAATTGCGAAATTTTTTGTTCTAGTTCTGTGAAAAATGCCAGTGGTAGTTTGATAGGGATTGCATTGAATCTGTAGATTGCTTTGGGTAGTAGAGTCATTTTCACAATGTTGATTCTTCCCATCCAAGAACATGGTATATCTCTCCATCTATTTGTATCATCGTTAATTTCTTTCATCAGTGTCTTATAATTTTCTGCATACAGGTCTTTCGTATCCTTAGGTAGGTTTATTCCTAGATATTTTATTCTTTTTGTTGCAATGGTAAATGGGAGTGTTTTCTTGATTTCACTTTCAGATTTTTCATCATTAGTATATAGGAATGCCAGAGATTTCTGTGCATTAATTTTGTATCCTGCTACTTTACCAAATTCATTGATTAGCTCTAGTAGTTTTCTGGTAGCATCTTTAGGATTCTCTATGTATAGTATCATGTCATCTGCAAACAGTGACAGCTTTACTTCTTCTTTTCCGATTTGGATTCCTTTTATTTCCTTTTCTTCTCTGATTGCTGTGGCTAAAACTTCCAAAACTATGTTGAATAAGAGTGGTGAGAGTGGGCAACCTTGTCTTGTTCCTGATCTTAGTGGAAATGCTTTCAGTTTTTCACCATTGAGGATGATGTTTGCTGTGGGCTTGTCATATATGGCTTTTATTATGTTTAGGAAAGTTCCCTCTATGCCTACTTTCTGGAGGGTTTTTATCATAAATGGGTGTTGAATTTTGTCGAAAGCTTTCTCTGCATCTATTGAGATGATCATATGGTTTTTCTCCTTCAATTTGTTAATATGGTTTATCACATTGATAGATTTGCGTATATTGAAGAATCCTTGCATTCCTGGAATAAACCCCACTTGATCATGGTGTATGATCCTTTTAATGTGCTGTTGGATTCTGTTTGCTAGTATTTTGTTGAGGATTTTTGCATCTATGTTCATCAGTGATATTGGCCTGTAGTTTTCTTTCTTTGTGACATCCTTGTCTGGTTTTGGTATCAAGGTGATGGTGGCTTCGTAGAAGGAATTTGGGAGTGTTCCTCCCTCTGCTATATTTTGGAAGAGTTTGAGAAGGATAGGTGTTAGCTCTTCTCTAAACGTTTGATAGAATTCACCTGTGAAGCCATCTGGTCCTGGGCTTTTGTT
Source organism: Phocoena sinus (assembly GCF_008692025.1). Taxonomy (NCBI): domain Eukaryota; kingdom Metazoa; phylum Chordata; class Mammalia; order Artiodactyla; family Phocoenidae; genus Phocoena; species Phocoena sinus. The sequence continues at coordinate 48,602,999 of NC_045775.1, read as the reverse complement.
TGTTGGAAGGTTTTTAATCACAGTTTCAATTTCAGTGCTTGTGATTGGTCTGTTCATATTTTCTATTTCTTCCTGATTCAGTCTTGGCAGGTTGTGCATTTCTAAGAATTTGTCCATTTCTTCCAGATTGTCCATTTTATTGGCATAGAGTTGCTTGTAGTAATCTCTCATGATTTTTTTTATTTCTGCAGTGTCAGTTGTTACTTCTCCTTTTTCATTTCTAATTCTATTGATTTGAGTCTTCTCCCTTTTTTTCTTGATGAGTCTGGCTAGTGGTTTATCTATTTTGTTTATCTTCTCAAAGAACCAGCTTTTAGTTTTATTGATCTTTGCTATTGTTTCCTTCATTTCTTTTTCATTTATTTCTGATCTGATTTTTATGATTTCTTTCCTTCTGCTAGCTTTGGGGTTTTTTTGTTCTTCTTTCTCTAATTGCTTGAGGTGCAAGGTTAGGTTGTTTATTCGAGATGTTTCCTGCTTCTTAAGGTGGGCTTGTATTGCTATAAACTTCCCCCTTAGAACTGCTTTTGCTGCATCCCATAGGTTTTGGGTCGTTGTGTCTCCATTGTCATTTGTTTCTAGGTATTTTTTAATTTCCTCTTTGATTTCTTCAGTGATCACTTCATTATTAAGTAGTGTATTGTTTAGCCTCCATGTGTTTGTATTTTTTACAGATCTTTTCCTGTAATTGATATCTAGTCTCATGGCGTTGTGGTCGGAAAAGATACTTGATACAATTTCAGTTTTCTTAAATTTACCAAGGCTTGATTTGTGACCCAAGATATGATCTATCCTGGAGAATGTTCCATGAGCACTTGAGAAAAATGTGTATTCTGTTGTTTTTGGATGGAGTGTCCTATAAATATCAATTAAGTCCATCTTGTTTAATGTATCATTTAAAGCTTGTGTTTCCCTATTTATTTTCATTTTGGATGATCTGTCCATGGGTGAAAGTGGGGTGTTAAAGTCCCCTACTATGAATGTGTTACTGTTGATCTCCCCTTTTATGGTTGTTAGTATTTGCCTTATGTATTGAGGTGCTCCTATGTTGGGTGCATAAATATTTACAATTGTTATATCTTCTTCTTGGATCGATCCCTTGATCATTATGTAGTGTCCTTCTTTGTCCCTTTTAATAGTCCTCATTTTAAAGTCTATTTTGTCTGATATGAGAATTGCTACTCCAGCTTTCTTTTGGTTTCCATTTGCATGGAATATCTTTTTCCATCCCCTTACTTTCAGTCTGTATGTGTCTCTAGTTCTGAAGTGGGTCTCTTGTAGACAGCATATATAAGGGTCTTGTTTTTGTATCCATTCAGCCAATCTGTGTCTTTTGGTGGGAGCATTTAGTCCATTTACATTTAAGGTAATTATCAATATGTATGTTCCTATTTCCATTTTATATATTGTTTTGGGTTCGCTACTATAGGTCATTTCCTTCTCTTGTGTTTCGTGTCTAGAGAAGTTCCTTTAGCATTTGTTGTAAAGCTGGTTTGGTGGTGCTGAACTCTCTCAGCTTTTGCTTGTCTGTAAAGGTTTTAATTTCTCCATCAAATGTGAATGAGATCCTTGCTGGGTAGAGTAGTCTTGGTTGCAGGCTATTCTCCTTCATCACTTTCAGTATGTCCTGCCACTCCCTTCTGGCTTGTAGGGTTTCTGCTGAGAGATCAGCTGTTAACCTTATGGGGATTCCCTTGTGTGTTATTTGTTGTTTTTCCCTTGCTGCTTTTAATATGCTTTCTTTGTATTTAATTTTTGACAGTTTGATTAATATGTGTCTTGGCGTGTTTCTCCTTGTATTTATCCTGTATGGGACCCTCTGTGCTTCCTGGACTTGATTAACTATTTCCTTTCCCATATTAGGGAAGTTTTCAACTATAATCTCTTCAAATATTTTCTCAGTCCCTTTCTTTCTTTCTTCTTCTTCTGGAACCCCTATAATTCGAATGTTGGTGCGTTTCATGTTGTCCCAGAGGTCTCTGAGACTGTCCTCAGTTCTTTTCATTCTTTTTTCTTTATTCTGCTCTGCAATAGTTATTTCCACTACTTTATCTTCCAGGTCACTTATCCGTTCTTCTGCCTCAGTTATTCTGCTATTGATCCTATCTAGAGTGATTTTAATTTCATTTATTGCATTGTTCATCGTTGCTTGTTTCATCTTTAGTTCTTGTAGGTCCTTGTTAACTGTTTCTTGCATTTTGTCCATTCTACTTCCAAGATTTCGGATCATCCTTACTATCATTATTCTGAATTCTTTTTCAGGTAGATTGCCTATTTCCTCTTCATTTGTTAGGTCTGGTGGGTTTTTATCTTGCTCCTTCATCTGCTGTGTGTTTTTCTGTCTTCTCATTTTGCTTATCTTACTGTGTTTGGGGTCTCCTTTTTGCAGGCTGCACTTTCGTAGTTCCCGTTGTTTTTGATGTCTGTCTCCAGTGGCTAAGGTTGTTTCAGTGGGTTGTGTAGGCTTCCTGGTGGAGGGGACTAGTGCCTGTGTTGTGCTGGATGAGGCTGGATCTTGTCTCTCTAGTGGGCAGGTTCACGTCTGGTGGTGTGTTTTGGGGTGTCTGTGGCCTTATTATGATTTTAGGCAGCCTCTCTGCTAATGGGTGGGGTTGTGTTCCTGTTTTGCTAGTTGTTTGGCATAGGTTGTCCAGCACTGTGGCTTGCTGGTCGTTGAGTGAAGCTGGGTGCTGGTGTTAAGATGGAGGTCTCTGGGATATTTCCACCGTTTAATATTATGTGGAGCTGGGAGGTCTCTTGTTGACCAGTGTCCTGAAGTTGGCTCTCCTACCTCAGAGGCAGAGCCCTGACTCCTGGCTGGAGCACCAAGAGCCTTTCATCCACACAGCTCTCTGAAGCAAGGTCCTGACACAGCACCTGGCATCAGTCAAGCCCAGCCGAGATCTTCAGAGCCCACCTGCTGACGTATAACCTGAGAAGGAAAGCCAGTTGGGCAGGTCACACTCCTCTGGACAGTGCCCTCACCGCCTCGTCCAACTTTTCCACTTGTGGCCTCATTTTGGTTTAATCCAGTCCTTGTTCTTGGCCACAGAGGTTTTGGTCTGGCTGCTCACAATCAGTGTATAATCCTTTTTTTCCTTTTCTTTTGTATTTCGTCTAGTTTCACTTGCTCGTAGGGGGCCATGGGCAGAGGCCTTGCCCCAACACTGCAGCTCGGCGGGCCATACGCCCCTAGATTTTTAAATTTAGGTAGTTGTAAAATTTGGTGGTATTCTGATTCCATAAATTTTTTCATTATTAAATAGAATACTTATAAAAATGGACGCTTTCTCTTAGATACTATTTGGCTACCCAGTGCTTTCATTTCTATAGGACAAGAAGGATCATTGCTTGATTTTTAAAATCAGTTTTTAAGAAAATTAATTGGATTCTTATCCTCCAAATGTAACATATAACCATTTTTAAAAAATACTTATTGTTTAGTAACTTGTGTTTCAACATGTTTGGGTGGGTTTCACCCAGTTGCAATTATTTTCATGACTGAAGCTCAAATTGTCCCAACTCTGGCCAGTGGGAGCCTTTTTAGGTTGATTCCTAAGTTCTTTTCTTACAATTGTAATAGATTTTGATAGCTCCCTTGCTGTCTAGTATAACAAGATGCTCCACTTTTATCTTGATTTTCTGTCATAGACTTGGAACTGCCATTCTTGCAAGAAGCTCTGGGTTCTTTTAGTGGAATATGGTATTTCAAGACCAACATATGTATTCACTAGAGAGATTTATTGGTCTCAGTTGTGTGGTCATTTTTTCTAGGCCTTTTTAGTGGGCAGAGTTAGATAGAATATGCATATGCATTTGTGTGTGCACACGTGTGAGTCTGTGTATGCATGACTCAGGTTCATAGGAATATTTCTAATTCAAATACAGCACAATAGAGTTTTAAAATTTAATTTCTTCTATATTACATCTGTATTTCCTTTTTGCTATACCATGAAGCCTGCTTCTCAAGGATGTAGGGGATGACAGAATATCCCATACTGGGCACACAGCAATATCACACTAGCAGTACTCAGCTCCAGCGAAAAGACATAGACCGCCGGAGTGGATACAAAAACAAGACCTGTATATATGCTGTCTACAAGAGACCCACTTCAGACCTAGGAACACGTACAGACTGAAAGTGAGGGGATGGAAAAAGATATTCCATGCAAATGGAAATCAAAAGAAAGCTGGAGTAGCAGTAACAGTACTACTAATATGTAATTGAGATTATTTGTAAAAATTCTTGTATATGCTCTTACCACCACCCCATCTTTTATAGTTGTACTATTTGTAAAATTTCAGAACCTATAGCCATTACCGACCATCTTCTCCCTTTAACCTCCATTTTTAACTCTATCTTTAATGCTTACTACCAGTCCTGTGTCAAAGTTTCTCTGGTTATTTTAATTGTCTGAAGATTTTTCTCTATTTTTCAGAAAGGACTTATGGAAATAATATTCTCTGTCTTCCTGCATGTAATAACCATTTGTCTCTGCTCTTTATGTTTGAAAGTCAGTTTTGCTGGGTAAAAAATATTTGGCTCACATTTCTTTCCTTGAGTATCATAAGTGTTACTGTCAGCAAGTCTAGTCGTCTAATTTTATTTCTGTTATAAGAACACTTACTCTTCCTGCCTAGATGCATAAAATATTCTTCTTTTTTTTTACAATTTAAAATCCACCTTATAAGCTCTTTCAATATCTAAGTTTCAAGTGGCATTTTAAAACTTCATGTTTCAGGAAAGTCTTAAGTTTCTAAGAAATTTCTCTTTCTCTTTTTTCTTAATTTTTAAAAAATTTTTTAATTAAAAAAAATTCTTCCTTTTATCCTCCATTTCTCTTAAAGCACTAACTTCTATGTTTATTTGGTAATGTGTTGTTTCTAATTTAGCCTTCATTTCTGATTTTTTTTTCTAATTATTTCCTGAGTTTAGTCACCTAATTCCTGAGTTTTTCTAATCATGATTTGTGTTGTTCTTTCATATCATTTTCTTAATGCCTTTTCGCTTGTTTTGAAAAAGAAGAGTGTGGCTTGATCTGTTTTGTGGACATGTCTTTCTGGAATGCTCAAAATGTTTTTAGGAATGTTATTTAGATATTTTTTGAATCATAATAATTTCAGATAGAATTTGACCTTTTTTCCTTCTAATAACTTTGAATAGAATTTGACCTTTTTCTTTTTCTATGCTCAATTTTATTAATTTTACTGGATTTTTAGAAGAGGTTGTGGTTCAAGATAGCTTCTAAAAACACGTTTCCTCTTTTGTTACTTCATTTGGTGTTCACAATATGACTACTCATTCACTGAGATTTCTTGGCTATCTTCTGCCTTCCTACTCCCACCCCCGACTTTTATCTGAAGTTTCTCTCTTCTGCTTTTATTGCCTCTTTCCTGCTCAGTTTTGATTCTGCTTCCAGGAGTTTCTCCTCAGAGTGGGTGTCAGTTTACAGGGATTAGTCTGCTCTGTCTTCTTCATACCTTGATACCAGTCCCTTAAGCTTGCCTGCCTTCGGATTGGGTAAACTCCTTCCAGTTCAGCTGCTGTTCTCAAGTTGGTCCATCAGACATCCAGTGATTACCTGGCGGGGTTCTGTTGTTTTCTGGTCCACTAAATATCTGTTGCTTCCTCCTGCCTTCTCCTTCCCTGGCAATGACTGAAGGAAGATCTGGCGGTGGCTAGTGGTTTGTCCCCATATGCTTCTTTCTGAGGATTGTAGGACAAGTTCTCACCTAGTTTGTTATAAATGTTGTCCATGAGTTTTTGGCTTTACTATCTAATTCCTCTGCTCACATTGATAATGGGGATTTGAAGGAATTCAAAAGCTTTACCACTACTGCCACCTTCGTGATTTTCTTTCTAAACATAAGCTTTACTAGAATTTTTTCTAATACACAGATATAAAACACACACAAACACATATACAGAATGGTGTGTCACAATCTGTACATTCCAGTTGTTATTTTTAAAATAATATAAATGTGGGACTTCTCTGGTGGCACAGTGGTTAAGAATCTGCCTGCCAGTGCAGGGGACACAGGTTCAATCCCTGGTCCGGGAAAATCCCACATGCTGCAAAGCAACTAAGCCCTTGTGCCACAACTACTGAGCCTGAGCTCTAGAGCCCACGAGCCACAACTACTGAGCCCGCGTGCCAACTAGTGAAACCCGTGCACCTAGAGCCCATGCATGCTCCGCAGCAAGAGAAGCCACCACATTGAGAAGCCCGTGCACCACAATAAAGAGTAGCCCCCGCTCGCCACAACTAGAGAAGGCTCACGTGCAGCAACAAAAACCCAATGCAGCCAATAAATAAATAAAATAATATAAATGTAATAAAAATATAGAGCACAGAATATATTTTTACTTTTAATCTCAATAAAATTTCAAAATTTGACAAGGTACTGCTCTTCTCATAAAGCTCGCACAGTGAATTCATAGCTGGGGCAATGTTTTTGTTCAAGTTGAAAAACCTAAACAGAAAGGTACCATAGGGGCCTTTAATTGAATTTTCCACTTTTTTGCATTAGAGACATACAGACAGTACATCTTTGGTGTCACTTTTTGAATAACACCATCTGTTTATAAAAATAGATGAACAATGGGTTGGGTGAGTACCTTAAACATTTGTAATTGAGAGGATAGATAATAAACATTGCCTTATATGTCTTTGCCTTTGAATTTTGAGCCGAGTATATTTGTAAAGTAGAAGCAGCTCCCATTTGACATTATGCAGTTTTTCAGAAAAGCCATCATCAGTTCCTGTTAGTACAGTAGGCCTGTAATGAATACATATCTGATACAATTGCCTTATTTTCAAAAAGTATAGCAGTTGTAAGTGGGTTCTGGTGATCCCATCTAGTGAGTATTGTCTTGTAGTTGCACCTGAAATAAAGAAAAAGGAATTAGATTTTTGATACCCCTTTTTATCCTGAAGTATCCCCAAGTGTATAACATAATACTGTAAATCAAAAAGTTTCCCTTGCAGTGCTCACATAATGTTACCCAGTTTTATGTGAGTCTAAGTGAGAGACTTCTTTTTTAAAGATGTGTTCCACTTACTACCGTATTACCTATGTGTCGTCACATTGTTACCAATTAAGCCAGCATAAACATATGCTAACATACTTACACTAAATTGTTCCTGTTTGATAACAATAGTTGATAATCAGAATAGCTTCTGCCACATTCAAAGGAAAAGTGAGATCTCTCCTTGGAGAAGTTTGAGCCATCAGTGAAATAAGAATAATCACGTTTTCCTCAATGTTTTATTTAAGCTGAAATGGGCAAAAAGCGAGGAACCAAAACCTTAAAACTACCTATTGACACTGCCTGAAGAGTCCCATAGTCTCATCAATGAAATCATGATCTTTTCCTGCATCCTTTTCCAACAAGGCAATTTTGATACCCAGCCAACTTCAGAGGGCAGTTTGAAAGTTGACTACTTTCCTTCTTTCAAGGGCTGGTTTCTGAGGTCCAAATGTGTCTCAAGGCTTCGTTCATTGTAGATGGAACTCATATGTTGGGAGCTATTACAGAGGAAAACCCATCAGCTCTGGAGTCACAAAGCCCTTAGTTCCATCCTGGCTCAAAATCCTCCTTATCTGAACTGGAACAAGTTACCTTCCTTCCTGGTTCTATTTCTTCACGTATAAGGTAGGTCTAGGGACTTCCCTGGTGGCGCAGAGGTTAAGAATCCGCCTGCCAATGCAGGGGACATGGGTTCAATGCCTGGTCTGGGAAGATCCCACATGCCGCGGAGCAACTAAGCCCGTGCGCCACAACTACTGAGCCCGCGTGCCACAACTACTGAAGCCCATGCGCCTAGAGCCCATGCTCCGCAACGAGAAGCCACTACAACGAGAAGCCTGTACACCGCAACAAGGAGTAGCCCCCGCTCGCCGCAACTAGAGAAAGCCCACACGCAGCAACGAAGACCCAACGCAGCCAAAAATAAATATGTCTAAGGATTTCTTATTTAGAGTGTATTGTCTAGATTTAGTGTTTGGCACGTTACATATTGTAGACATTTAAAAATATACCCATTTCCGGGGCTTCCCTGGTGGTGCAGTGGTTGAGAGTCCGCCTGCCGATGCAGGGGACACGGGTTCGTGCCCTGGTCTGGGAAGATCCCACATGCCGCGGAGCGGCTGGGCCTGTGAGCCATGGCCGCTGAGCCTGCGCGTCTGGAGCCTGTGCTCCGCAACGGGAGAGGCCACAACCGTGAGAGGCCCGTGTACCGCAAAAAAAAAACAAAAACAAAAACAAACAAAACATTTCCTTATCATATGCAAAAGAATACATCTTCCAAAGTCATGTAGGAAATATACGTGGTTTGAAAACCTCCCGAGATGACTTCATATGCTCCCAGTGCTCCTGAAGAACATTCATCAGGGAGAGTAAGGCCTCTAGGTACTCATGACCAAGCAGCTAAACAAATCAATATCTTAGATACCAGTCACCAAAAGATGAAATTGAAATGAACTGTTAATGATCATTGGTACTTTATTTGTTTAAATTAATTAACAATTTATTTACTGCTTATAGCCATTATATTTATAAAACATCTGATTATGATTCATTTAAATGTCACCCAAAGCTTATAAAAGGAAGCTGCATGAGTCTTTTTTGAAGACTAATATTTAAAAGTAAAGTACTTATTTCTTATGTAAAGAACGGATTTATTGTTTTCACTTTAAGGAAACCCTTAGCATTAGAAAATGTAAACTTACAGAAAGTGGGATTTCTAAAAGCAAAGAGTGCCTGGATGGGACAGACTGCATATTGACATTATGCTAATTAGAGACTTGAATCACTGACACCTGCGTTGCTTAGAGGGACACAATGCAGCATCAAGGTCTCTGTCCTTTTGTTGATTTAAAATGTTATCCTTGAAATATCAATGTTATAAATATTAATAAAAATACTAAGAGCTTGGCAAGTGGATTCCAGGAAGACTAATGACTTCCAGTTAAATATCAAGTCATTATTCTAACGGACCTTTTACTAGGCAACAAAGATGGAACAAAGCTATAAGCCCTTCATAAAGGTCTTAACAACCATTCAATTGAGACAAAAATTCCATCAACTAGTTGTTTGACCTAAATAGATTGATTGTTTCTAGGTGAATTAATCAGCCTTTGGTTATCATCTCTCAATACCAAAAACAGGTCTGGCTGATTTTTTGACTCCTTAATTGGTTGTCTGTCCAGTTGGGGCACAGGTACACCCACATAAGCGTGCACAATTATTTGTGTGAGCCAATAACTTAAGTCAGTTCATCCCCAGGTAGGCTGATGTATGTCAATGTAAAGGCATCTCAAAAACATAGCATTGAACAAATGAAAAGTAAGATGCATAAAGGATATGTAGGGTATACTATCATTTTACTGTCCATTTATCAAACTACACTATATGTTGGTAATGGATGTAAATTTATGTCAGTTAAAGTATGGAAGGTGAGTAGAAAGGATGCATATTAAGTGTGCAAGACTTGTGCCTAAGAAATGGTTGGAGGAATGGGATGTGTAACAAGAGGGCAAAAAACAAGGGGCCATGTTGTGATCGATAATGACAGTACACCGTAAAAGGTATAGCATAATTGATCAGAGTAATCCTATGTTAGAATATAAAAGCGGGGATATTTGCAGTTTATCTTTGTATTAGAATATGGGCATTTTTCAAACTGGCTTGAACTTATTTAGCATTTAGAATGACATATGGTGTCATTCTGTTTCCTGTGTGCCACGTTGAATGTGGAAATGGTAGGCCTCCTGAAGAAAGCATCATCCTTCCAGTTGTTCCTCAAAAATCCTTTTTATGTGAACTAGTTGCCAGGCCAAATTATACTACACACTCTGACTAACCTGAGTGTCTGTGGCAGTGAGCAATGTTTTGTTAGTTTATTAAATTGTGTGCTATAAATACCTTCTACCACTAATGGGTTTAGGGTAAAAGTCCATAGTTAGGACATTATCAATTTAACTTCATCATTAAAACAATAGTTAGTGAAACAGATTTTACCTGGGAAACACAAAATAACACAGAGAACATTGTACCCCTAATATTTTAGGAATATATAAGATAATTAAATACATATAGCACTCTCAGTGAGAAAGACTGTAGAGTTATTGTCAGAACTCCCAAGGATGAATGCAAATCCATTTAATATTAATCATATTCTAATTTGCTTTAAAATTAGGAGATCTCAACAGTGCAACTTGATTGTCAACCTGACTTTGTCCATACTTACATTCTGAGCCATACAGTGTTTAAATGATTGCATTAAACTCTTTTTGTGTATGTTGTATATTTTACTCTATAGCTGTCTGTATGGAGTCGTAACTTTCAAGGGCCATTTTTTCCCCCTTTAAGCCCGGTGTTTTGAATACAGTACAAAAAGTGTAATAAAACTGCAGCCTATTCATGCAGATGCATTCATTTCACAGAGGTCTTCCTTTGAGATCAATCAAACCAAGAAAGAGAAAATTCTCTGTAGTCAACAAAATATACAGTGCATATCTCTGTTTCTTGTCAAGTACCTCAGATCTGCATTTAAGGATGGCCTAAAACCCCCTTAACAGACTTTATGAAGGAAAAAAAAAACAGCATGAGTAAAAAATTGTAAATAATTGCCCATTTCTATAGCAAAGTTCAAATTTCTCTCTTGAAATGGTGAACCAACTCAAATAACAACATTAGGGAATGTCCTTGTTTAGGGATAATTAATGGCCTTGTAGTTTTCTCACTGTTTATTATGTACAGTCAAATAGGAAAGGAAAATGTTAAAAGCTCAAAGGCTAAAGCTGAAATGTATACAGCAGATTTATATGTGTTCAGTTTTTGTTTTGAGAAGGCGCTCATTTTAATTTCATGTGTCATTTTTATTATGCAGAACAAAGAAAAATACATTAGTTTCTCATGCAGAAGCTGCAAGCATCTTTTAAGGAAAAGCTTTAAGTTGTGTCAAATCTATTGAGGTATCTTCTACTTGATACACTCAAATGACTGAGTTAGTTTTACATTTCAAACTTTAAGGTGGGTAGGTAATTAAGGAATGTTTGTCACCAATGATCCAATAACAACAAAAACCCACAATACATAGTTGTGCTCAAATATTCTAAAATATTTAGAATATTTTAATATAAACAGAATGCTAGAAAATATTGTACAATTTAGGGGAAAAGACTAACATTGTTACTTCAGTGGTTGATGATAGCAATTGACTAGTGAAATAGTTTGCACAAAACTTTTTCTGAATGCAGTTTCAGTAAGATGGAACTGTACATTCTGAGAAATATGGGAAGATGTAGGAAATTGTTGCATAAACTGCTCTGACTAAAGTAGACATTGTGATGAAGTATAATGTCCTCAAGTAAACAGTTATTATGTTAAGAATGGAGAAGCAATCACACAACGTAAGTATTTTGCCCTGGCAGCTCTACTTTTATTGTCTCCTCCTTACTTTCCCTGGGATGATACATTCCTGCCATCCACAAGCTTACAAAAATGGGCAAGGGGCTCATACATATACAGTAAAACTCTGTAGAGAAAAGATTACTTTTTAGAGAACAGCTAAAAGTTACATAGGCCTAATTTCTTTACCTTGACCGAAGACTATTAATCAACGCTGCATCCAGATGAGACGTCTCAGTCGACTGAAAATATTTCAGTGACGTAAATTGTACCAGCTAGCAGATGTCAGCCCACGAATCACCTTTTGAAACAAGCAAGGAGAGAAAATTATCACAGAACCCACTCAGTAATTCCTAAATAACCCTCAGGACGCTGTACATCAGATTAGACATACTTCCTCAAACACCTCTCTCCTGTGTTCTTTCTTGAAGCCCTCACTTCTCCCATAGTCTTTCAGCTCTGCACTGAATAGATCTCCAAATTTACTCACAATAAGGTAATCAAGACTTGACTACGAAAAAAAGTATGTGTATTTAAAAATATCAGTTATCTCATGAATTCCAAATGATAGTTTTTCTTTCACCTCTGTAGTTACTGGTTTTCCTTAAAATATTTTAAAACAAGTTCCTATGACTTGTCATACGTTCTTTTGATTATCTTTAGTGTGGTAAGATTTTCTTCTCAAGAGCAGGATTTTATTTGGTGTGAAGTCTTATGGATTAGATAGATGTTGAAGGTTTGTGATACAGTAAGTCCTCTACATACGAATGAGTTCTGTTCCAAGAAAGCGTTTGTAAGTCCGACAGAGTTAGCCTAGGTACCCAACTAGCTCAGTCAGCTATATGGTACTGTACTCCAATAGATTTATTATACTTTTTACACAAATAATACATAAACACAAAAAATAAAGCATTTTTTAACCTTACGGTACGGTACCTTGAAAAGTACAGTAGTATAGTACAACAGCTGGCATCCAGGGGTCGGCATCGAGGAAACAGGCAAGAAATAAAGATACTGTACTACTGTACTCTACGCAGTACTGTACAGTAAAGTACACAAAAGCACAGCCACTTGTAGAGGATGCACACACGTGACAGTGTTCTCCAGACATGCGAACTAACTTATGTGATTGGACATGCGAATGCATATTCACATCTTTGAAGGCTCACGACTTGAAGGTTCATATGTAGGGGACTTTATTCTTCTGATTTAAGAGAAAAAAAAAGGAAAGAATAGCGATGAGTTTATCTTGCAGCTTAGGAGCCAGTCCGAAAGGCAGTTCCCGAAGAGGTTTACAAAACATTTTGAGTAATAGAAACATTTTGGAATGAATTTGTAGCCTTAAAATGTGTCTACTCTGAAAACCAAGATGGTGTGCTTGTCTTTAGAACCCCCTGCCTGCTGCCTTCAAGTCTATTAGAGAATTTCCATTACCTAGGTGTCGAGTTTATCGCCTGAAAGATATGTGGATTCTCTACCTGTTAAACTGTCATTTATATACTCCAGATGGTATCCCTAGGTTTTGAGAAACTGTTGAAGCATGTCACATCGACTGCTCCTGGGAAGTAATGAATATACTCAGCAATTCAGTATTTTACAGTCTTATTAATTTTTAGCATAAAGTCAGATATCTCAAGTTCAAATTTCAATTCCATCATTTCTTAACTATGTGACTTTTGGGCACTTTACTTAAGTGTTCTTGACCTTATTTTCTTCCTGTATAAAATGGGAATAATAATTATTCCTGCTTTGTAGGACTGTGGTGAGAAACAAATGAATTAATTCATATAAAGTATTAAGTCTTGGCACATAAACACATTTAATAAATATTCGATAGACGTGTTGATTTTATGGTGATATTTTGTAAATACTGTGTTTTAAAGCATTATTCTTCCTGCTTGGCTTTTCATCTTAATAAGATAATAACATTTTTAACAACAAAAAAAATAATGCATAGGTGAAATTCAGACTCCATAAAGACTCAGTAAAAGATTGAGAAGTATTTTGGGGCAGAAAACCCATTTCTACCAAGCTTTTTATTTTATATACTTAAAGCTCACCTTTAGTGAAATTATTTGCTATCATCTCCTGCTTTGGTTACTCCTCATCTGAAAACCTCTCACATAACTGAGGACCAATATGAAGGAGCACAATTTTTAAAGTATATTTTTAAACATGTTTTTTCAGGCCTATAAATAAAGCCTACCATGTATGCATCTCAAAATGATTTTTAAAATGTATTGCTCTACAACAAATATTTTTATTATTTATATCTTGATTTCAATTCAAAGAATTCAAAATATACCATAAAATATTTTTTTTGAAAGACAAGTTATATATTCATTGGATGTGATGAGTATTAAACATTTAAAAATTGTCACATAGATCTCATAATGCAATTGATAAATGAAGAAACGGCAAATAAACATCTAATCTTACCAAGTTATAAAGATAAGTCTTGTAACCATTTAGACTTCTAGGCATGATATTACCTAAGCTTTCTGGTGTAGCTTGACTTTTCAAATAAAAATATGACACAGATAGTTCATAAAGGAATGTAAAGGGACTGCGTATTTTTAAAAGTGTATTTATTCTTTGATTTAGAAAGTGTAGGGATTTTTTTTCTGGATTATCATGACTAGTTCAAAGGGTGGGAAGAGATGTCTGAAATTAAAAATAACAAAGATTGTGTGGGGAGATTTTTTTTGAAAATTAATAGCAAAAATAGATTTTCCAGGTAATCACTTGACTTGGTATTATCTGTGAATGATTACAAGCACAGAATACAGAAATGCATTGTTTTAGCTTGAGTTTCCCAGAAAGTCGAGACTGAAGCAGATGGCTTGTATGTTGCTGCTTTATTGGTGAGTGTAATCTTAGGGAACAGGAGTGAGGGACAAGGCAGTGAAACAGGAAGGAGGGAAGACAAATGATGATGTCTTATATAGTTGGCCACTCCAAAGTACAATGGATTGCTTAATCCCACAGCAAAGTCCTCCTAGAAGCCATAGATGCTGTGTCTCAGCACAATCCATCGGGGAAAAAAGGGAGACTCATTTGTCAAATGGCTTTCTTCTCTTATTGGGTAAAGGTTCACCCCAAGAGTGAAACACCTTGCGTGTCTGGTTTCCAGGACAGAGAATGCAAGGGTTATGGAAACAGTCTGATGGTCTGAGATAAAGCACTGTCAGAATGTGCGTGCATGAAGTGACTGGGCCAAGAGACAGGCGAGGCCTTATTATTTTTGAATCATAATGAATTCAGAGGAAAAATTATCAACCATATTTTTGCTTTTTTTTTTTTTTTTTTTTTTTTGGTGTACGCGGGCCTCTCACTGTTGTGGCCTCTCCCATTGCGGAGCACAGGCTCCGGATGTGCAAGGCTCAGCGGCCATGGCTCACGGGCCCAGCCGCTCCGTGGCATGTGGGATCTTCCCGGACCTGGGCACGAACCCATGTCCCCTGCATCGGCAGGCGGACTCTTAACCACTGTGCCACCAGGGAAGCCCTTGGTAACTTTTTAATGTATTTTCTCTCCATCACTTTTTCTGTGCCCAGCTTGAATTCATTTTATGTAAATATGTTCTCTACCAGCCAGTATTGTGTTTGGCTTTAAATATAGAAGTTCAGTGAAGAAGTAGAATTATCACACATAACACGAAGTTTGAGGACAGACACCTGAGAACTAGACAGACAGCTCATGTACGCACTGAAGAACCAGACTCCTTCTGCCTTTGCTCCACATTCCTTACTGATGGCTGTGCCAGGCTATTCCTCTTCATCACTTTTTAGTCAAAAAAGACAGAGTAAAAAAGACAGTTCATGAATAATTCTGTGTATCTGTTTTTTTAGATAAAACTTAGTTACATGAGGTAACTTAAAGCATCTACTACATGAATATATTTTACATATATTTTTTAATGCACATATTTAAAAACCTACTTTTAATGATATACCAAAGTGCATCTTCCTCAAGAGTTAGGTTCAAATATTAGGGCCTAAGGAGAAATTTCCTATAATGAGAATCACTCTTAAATTGATTTAACATTCTAAAATGGATCAGTATAATTCACCACGTTAACAGAATAAAGGAGAAAGCAAGAGTATGATCATCTCAATATATGAAGAAAATTCATTTGATAAAATCCAATACGCCTTCATATTTTTAAACGTCTCAACCAACTAGACATATAAGGAAATTTCTTTAATATGATAAACACTATTAAATTTTAAAAAGCTACAGTTAGGGGCTTCCCTGGTGGCGCAGTGGTTGAGAGTCCGCCTGCCAATGCAGGGGACACGGGTTCATGCCCCGGTCCGGGAAGATCCCACATGCCGCGGAGCGGCTGGGCCCGTGAGCCATGGCCGCTGAGCCTGCGCGTCCGGAGCCTGTGCTACGCAACGGGAGAGGCCACAACAGTGAGAGGCCCGTGTACCGCAAAAAAAAAAAAAAAAAAAAAAAAAAAAAAAGCTACAGTTAATATCATACTTGATAGTAAAATAGTGAACACTTTCTCCCTGAGTCTGGGCACAGAGCAAGTGTGTTCACTAGTATATTTAACTTTGTACTAAGAATCTTAGTGCAATAAGACAAAATGAAATAAAAGTTATAAAGAAAGACATAACAACACTAATTTTAGCTAACATGATTGTGTACATGTAAAATCAGAATATACAAATCATTGCTGTAAGTTAATTTAATAGGTTTGCTAGATTCAAGGTCAATATACAAAAATCTCTGATAATTTCTATAGACTAACCAGATATTAGATAATAAAATTTAAAAAAATACCATTTACAGTAGCATAAAAGTATTAAACTTATACAAATAAATCTAATGTAAGATATGCAAGTCCTTTACCTTGAAAACCTCAAAACATTGCTGAGAGAAATTAAAGACTTAATAAGTAGCTATACCATCTTCTAGAATTAGAAGACTCAATATTGTAATTCTTTTGTTTGAATTCTCTTTGCTTTCTCTTATTCTCTTCCCTTTACTTCTTGTCCTTTCTCCATTTCTTCCTTGTTTTTGTGAGGTAAGCAACATTTCATCACAACATCATGAAGACTGTCTCATGTAGCATTTTCTTTCATGAAAGTACATTTATGAATCTTTGATCGCACCAGTAAATCTATAGCACATAGATGCAATATTAAAAATGATAGTCTGTCTCCTAGGCCAGTGTACAAAATCCTGTTTAATTCCTAATATAGTTTATATATTTTATTTTACAATAAAACTTGGAGAAAGAAATTTGTTCCAACACTGATAATAAAACAAAGATCAAAATATAATGAGGATTTTTATTACAAAATTTTGAGCTAGAGGAAAGTAGATTTAATGAAATGAAGACGAGATAAAGCTGCAAATTAATGAACTCTCTTGACTGCCAGGCACCTTGTGAGTATTTTATTCTCACCACTCTAAGCCTTACCTGTAAGGTATACATTATTCCTGTTCTGCACATAAGTACTCCGAAGCTCAACAAGTTTAACTTATCTAGAGTCAAATAGCTCAAAAAAAAATCTGAACATGAATCTATACTTGAGTATGAGCAGTCCTACAACCCGTATTGTTTCCTCTGTGCAGTGCTGTGAAGAGTCATAGGAAATTTCATTGCACTTTCAAAGACTTCATGCCCAGTACCTTCCTGGATTTCCTGAAGGGAAGGAACTCTGAGGTAACTTTTTTTTTTCCAAACCCATTGCTTTACAATTGAGAAAACTAAGGCAAAGAGAATTTGAGGGACTCACTACATATGGGCAGAGCCCATCCCAAATTCTGTTCCTTTAGATTCTGGTAGCTGCCTCCCTGTTTCCACTGCTGGTGACAAAATCCAAATCCTTGTTGTTATCTCTTGCCTACACTGCCGCAGTAACCTCCTCACTGGTCTCTCTGCCTCCAGTTAATAATCCTGTATGCTGCTGCTTGAATAAACTTATTAAACTCAAATATTTGTTACACTAAAATGGGATAATAATACGGTCGTGAGGATTAAAAGGGATAAAACATGTAAAGTTCTTAATACAGGGCTAAGCACTTAGCATCAAATAAATACTTGCCATTATTATTTTCCTATGCAGAGGCCATAAATGACATTCCATCATTCATAAAGGGAAGATACTTTCTCTGGGAAGAGGTTTCACGTGCAAGTGATTGCCTAAGGAAACGCTGCCTGGAGAAATGGGTAGCGAAGTGGAGGAATCAGGACAGGGAAGGAGAAGATCCATGAATGCATTCAGGTGACACCTCAGCACCAACTGGATCTCATAGGAGCTCTGAAGTATATGTTACACCTCAAAGTTTATTCCACCTTGAGGCAGGGGAGATGGGTGGCTTTATATTACTGGTCACTCATTGGCTGTGAGCCACCCTGGAAGAGACATAAACTCCCAGCGTTTCTGTCTCTTGGCCTGTATGGTCAAAGTCTCTGACATAACCCAAGTGACATACTCTGGAAAAGGTTTTAGGAGCAAGCCAATAGAAGCAAAGCATACAGGCCAGGGGATGGGTGCACAGGACTGCGAGAAGGGTAGGCAGAGTGCCAACAATGTCCAGCACCTTTCTCTGTATCACACTTGCAATCTTCCTTCCTATTAAGGCCCTTTCCCACTGTTACTCTTCACTTATCCTATATTCCAGCCAAGCCGCACAATTCATTCATTC
Source organism: Phocoena sinus (assembly GCF_008692025.1). Lineage (NCBI taxonomy): Eukaryota > Metazoa > Chordata > Mammalia > Artiodactyla > Phocoenidae > Phocoena > Phocoena sinus. Next base: position 48,584,917 of record NC_045775.1, on the reverse strand, counting down.
ACAGTTAATCAGCATTTGCCATTTGCCAGGCACCATTCTAGGTGTTGGGAAAATAATAGTAAACAAGTTTTCTCTCTTACTGAATCCATATTTTCTTGGGGAGATAAATAATAACAAGCAAACACATAATCTATATGACATCAGGTAAGGACATAGATGAAGAAAAATAAGAGGATAGAGTGTCAGGGCTTTTTTGTTTTTTGCTTTTGGTTTTAGATGGGGTGATCAGGAAAGGCCTCTCTGAGGAGGTGACATATTAACAAATACATAGGTAAGATTGCAGAAGTAAAATCAGCTAATATTTATTAATCAGCAGAAGAGAATTCCCAGGGAAGAGAAGAGCCGTGCACAAGCTCTGAGGTAGAAGGTGCCTTGCTGCTTTTGTGGAACCACACAGAGAGGCCTGATAATTGGAGTCTGGTGGGTGATGGAGAGTGGTAAGAGGTGAGGTGAGAGCCAGAGATCACAGGACATAGGTCTTGGAAACTACAGTCATGGTGCAGACTTCTAACCGTGCTGAGAAGTCACCGAAACCCTCTGAGTCATTGAGTGACATATTTGCCTTATGTTTCCAAGTATATCAGGTATTTATTGCTATTCCAGAAGGTATCAGAATACTTAGTGGCTTAAAACAGCTACCACTAATTTGCTCACTGTTCTGTGCGTTGGCCGTTTGGGAAGGGCTCTGTTGGGGCATCTTGACTCTGCTCCAGGGAGGTGGCTGAGCTCAGTCATGCTTAGGCTGTCCATTGGCAGTCAGCGGGGGCCTGCATGGTTTTAGAAGGCCTTCCTCATGGTCTGATAGTTGGTGAAGGTTGAGAGCTGGGGTGGGGCGGGTCTTGGTTCTCCTCCACTGGTGCTTTCACGTGTATCCCTTCATGTAGGCTTCCTCACAATGCATGTGGAGCAGATCTGAGCGGAAAGATCTGGAAGTCAGTTATGGATAGGTTAAGCTGAAAAAATTCCTTAGCTGTACAGAAGTTTTATGTAGGCATTTGCTACGTTTAAGTGAGAGGTCAAGATACACACGTAGCTGCTATTTGAAGGCAGTGAATCGGGTGAGATCATATAATGAGTGAATATGGGTAAAGAATAGAATAGAATCATGACTTAGTGCTTCTTAGGTTGGGATAAGAAGTGGATTCAGCAAAGGAGACTGGGAAAAAGTTGACGTTTAGTACCTTATTAAGCATAACCTAACTAACAAACCGAGTATGGATGATTGCGTATCATGAAGCAAAGAATATGTGTCATCCAGCCTGTGTACCTTTGTTAGTTAAAATGAAGAAAACAAAAATTGTTTAATTAAATCACATTCTATTTCAGGGATTTTTCTTTCTCACATTTCTATTATTTTAATTTCTACTCTTCGAAAGCTTCTCCTCACCTGAGTACTGAAAAAGTTGAAAAAAAAATACGAGTGTTGGATAGAGACTGAAAGGTCAGCTTCTTTACAAGTTGGAGGAGAGGATATAGGTTAGCATTAGGCAGATTTACCACCTGCTTGGAGACAGTCCTAGACAGCCACATCCTAGCCTTACTAGAAGTTTCTCTACTACTACACATTTCGTTCTCCCAAATTCTACTGTTTTGTTTTTATTTTTTATGTAAAATATAGCAAATGTTGTCCTCTTTGTGGAGGTCCAATAAAGAGCATCCTACTTCCTTGCCAAGATTCAGAAAAATTAAAAAATAAAACAGAAGGATGGCCAACAGAGATCAAAATGTCAATTTTATTATTAGCAACTGCTAAGTTGGAGGACTTAGCTTAGTTTGAGGGCCTAATGAACCTGCTAAACAAGCTCCAAAATTGGGTAGACTTTCCAACACATGACAGGCAACACTGGACTTGGGCAGGCCCCAGCTGGTGGAGGTGGGCAAAGAGCTGCCCTGGGAGAACAGTGGAGAATAAATAGCTGCTTCTGTGGGCAGTTTCGCCTTAGAAGGAAGCAGGGACGTTCTGGTTATGTAAGTCTTGTTTATTTTTCCCCAAATTACACCCTCAACCCAGATGGAGTGAATAAAAGTGTAGGGAGAGGCCAAAGTGTATATCCACTCAGGATGGAGGGGGGGAAAGTTGCCCCAACAAACATTCAGGACTTTTGCTTTGTACAGGCATATTACTGGCACTGTTTAACTGCTTTTTCTTGGGGGGGGGGGTACAAAAAAAGAATCAATAGTAATATTTCTAGAAGCAATTGGAATCCTTGGAAAGAAACTGTTATAAAAAATAACATTTTAATCTGTATTTTCATATGCAAAAGGAATGAAATAAATTTACGTGTGTGTATTTGGGAGGTGTTAGGGAGTTGAAGAGAGGGAGCTTGGCAGAAGGATGAAGCACGTGGCTTGGGCTTGATTCTGCTGAGGGGATAAAAGGAAATAATGGAGGAAAGGCATTGAATTAAAAGTTCCCTGAATAGCCATGGTGGAAACATGGGCTCAGAACAGTTGTGTTGCTGTCCAGAGTGAAAGGTTAGGGGAGGGAGAGAGGCATGCAGTGTGCATCTCAGTGTTCCCTAGTTGAGGGTTCTCGCTCTAAAGTGAATTGGCCAGCATCAGGCATGCGATGAGCATAACTTCCTTAAAACCATTTCCTCTGCTTCACTACCGTGTACACAAGTGTGAGGAATCTGCTGCTGTGATTTGGCCCCTGAAGAATTAAGTAGGTAAATGAGTTCTAGTGTATCCCAAACAGAAAAATAGCCATCCTGTCTAATCTTTGCCCTAGGCACGCACTTTGAATCATCCTTCCAAGGCCCACTTAATTACGCTAGACTGACAGCTGCTCTTCCAGGCAGCCCCCTAAATGGCAGTCAGTCTGGAGGGGCATCCCCAGCATGTGACTGCAGGATTGGGAGCACATACAAATTATTTTTTGATAATTTCACTTGAATGGAAGTTCAAGGATACATACCACCTCCCTCTGGATATGTTAACTATTTTTTAATGATGCTATCTGATATTTTAACAATGTATGCAGAGCAGCAGAGCCTTGAGTGTGTTGTTTAAATATCTTTGATGCTGTGTCATAACAAATTAGTTTCTAAATGTTGCCAATTTGGCAGACAAAGCTGATTATTTCCTGCAATCACACTGCATATGTGCACGAGATTATAATTAATGATCAGGGATGCCAGCCATACTTTAATAATGATCCTTCAGTGTTTAGGAGCCGATTAGAGCAACTGGCATTTGTACCCTCTATTGGGGCAGAGGCAAGAGAAAGGAGGCAATGAAGCTGGATAGATCTGTCAGTGTCAGAGAATCAATAGTTTGCTGATTTCCGTTATAAATTTGAAGATTCTGGGGGAGTTATTGACAAAGCTGCTGCTGTGACTATTAACAGAGTGTTTATGTAGCCTTCACTCAAGCAGTGCAAGTCCTAATTAGATTGGAATTGGTCTTTTGGCAACTTTGCAGTATTTGCGTCCTCAAAATACCAGTATACCACATGAGGACTCTGAGCATATTAGCGATATATTTCAGAAGAATTTATTGTGAGCACTAAATGTCAAGATATCAAAGGTGTTTCATCATAATGAAATGAGATTTATCAATTCTCGCTTCCCAAGGTTTTGGCTTTTTAAAAGACCACGTTTTCTTCCTGTTTCTTGGCAAAAATGTGGCCAACAGTGAATGTTGTTAACTGAAGATGATAGCATTGAAGATAAAAATGAGAGGGAGAGAAGGAGGGGGAAAGAGAAAAAAACACAAATCTTTATAAATGGAGCCTGTTTTAAGAACGTCATCTGAAGCTTGGAATTCCAAAGCAGTTAAAGTGATTTTTTGATTAGCCAAAGGATTCATGATGGGGTAATTTTAGATGATCTGATACTAAAAATAGAGTTTGGTTTGCTTACCATTTCGAACTCTATCCCGTACAAACTAAGGTAAATCTGTAGTCTCATGGACCTTTTTGCAATGATGCGTACTATGATTCCAGAAGGCTTTGGATAACCCTAATTCCCCTTCTACCACATCTTCCTAAAATACTGTCATACATCATTCCAAGGCAAATCTATTCTCTTTAATGAAAAGGCTATGTGATGATTAAACTCTCATGGGGTATCTGGAGATTGTAACTTTGAACAGAACTGCAGTGAGAACTTTCATCCCAGCAAAAATAAAGCAAGGCATGGAGAGCTAATGTTATGGCACCATTTTTAGGCAAGAAAATCACAAGGAGTGGCCTGCTTTCTTAACCATGATTTGGATGGCACCTTCCTGGGATTATCTTGAAACCAGATTCTTAAATAAGAGGACAGTATTTCATCAAATATACATATATTTGATTAAAAAATATATATGCACACACACTTATATATAATTTTTAGACTGGGAAGGAAGAATTGGAGTATGTGTTTGATATACCAGCTTGAACAGGAAGTCAAATTAAAGAACTTATAACAATTTGTTGGCTCTTGCTCACAGTTAAATTGAATAAACACCTAGAGATAGACGCAGAAGCAAAATTACCTTGGGGATGCCAAGCTAACTCTACCAGTCCCTTGGGGTCTCTGATGGCTCCTAAGGCAGGCTGAGTAGTCCTTCTAGAGATTCACCGATCACTCTTTTCCGAGGCTTTCTTCACTCTTGGGAAAGGGATGGGGGTGGGGGGGGTAGAACCATATGACATCTTGGGATTCAGTGAATAGGAGCTTGATCAAAAAGCTTAAACCTTTTAAAAACTTTAAAAAACGTGTCCTATTACTTGTTTTATCAGTTTCTTTAAAGAATTCTCTATGTACTACAGATTGCATCCATTTAAAGTGTACCATGTGATGACTTTTGACAAATGCTTAATAAAATTCAAGAAAATGCAAATATATATATAGAAATAAAAAAGGAGGTCTACTGCCTGGAATGGGGCAGAAGGAAGAATTAACTATGATGGATGGAAATGGAAATGGAATTGCACTCTGTCTTGATGTCCTGGTGGTTTCATAGGTGTGGTAGGGTTTTGATCAAGAACTTTCTGAAACTCTCTTGTTTGTGTTTATTTTTAACTGTGTAAGTTATTGATTTAGATTCTACTTGTGTGTGTGTGTGTGTTATCCAGGTTTTTTGCACTTAATTTTTCCCCCTTTTGGAGCTTTAGACATTGTCAGTAGAAAAAACTCAAAAAGGATAATCGAGCTGAGTTTACTCTGGAAATTGCTTAAACAAGGATTGAATGTATCACCTTTATCAAATTGATCTTTGCAGAAAGGTTAATGTTAATGCTTTGCATAATTAAAAAATTAGACTATATATAATGCAAGCTAAAGCATATTTAGAAAAATACTGTTAAACATAAATGTGACCCGACTCTGGAATGCTTCACTGGGATCAGTGGCCACATTATCCTCACTGTCATGGGCATTCCTGCTTTGGAAATGAAGGAGAAGCAGCATTATTTTAACTTCGAAAGGGAGAAGTAACTAATGACCTTGTCTTTACAACACACCTTATACAGTACCTCTGCCTAGTATTTATAAATTCATTCCCTTACTTTCTATCACTATATCTCCTAATTTGAGTGGAAGTTTTTCTTTGCAGAAAATTTTCATTTTATTACAATTATCCTACAGAACTGTGTATATAGTGGTTACTAAGCACATTCTAACTACATGAATGGAGTAAGTCTGATTTATTCTAAGATGATGTTTCAATGGGAGCTTTAATCAACCTGACAAGAGTCAATTTGGGGAACGCTAGGTCTCTCTGAAACTGCTATGTACAGAATTACGATATGTGCCCTCCCTTCTATATTCCTACACATCTATCAGATTGGATCTCAAGTTCTTCATTCCTACTTGTGAACAGATTACTAATAATACATTTTTGAAATGTTTCCCCTTCATTTGTATCTACATTTTAATAAGGCTGTGCTGTAAAAGTGAAAGGCACGAAGCTCAGAAAAGAGAACTTGATGTCTCAGTTAATGGATGGAAGAGGACTCCAGGGTCCACAAAGACTTTTCTGATGCCCTCATTTTCAAGCATGATGCTGGTTCAGGTTTTGTATTGTATAGGTATTAGGTGTTCAAGAGATGCTGAAGAAAAGTTCAGCAGGCAGCTGGTACCATGTGTTCCTGTTTTTAAAGAAGTATAGCAAAGTATTTCAATCACATACACATTGTATAAGTTAAACAGCAGCATATGTAAACCATTCATTCTTTTTTTACATCCTAACTTCTTAGGCCAAGTGCTTCCCAGCATCAATATGATACCTGAGGTCTATCTGAACACTTTTTAATGAGCACATATTTATTGAGTCTTGTTGTCCTTAACTTTTGCTAAAAGAAATATGAGACATAGTCCTTGTCCTTATAAAATTTATAATGGCAAAAATTAAAGAAAATTCAGTACTGAACTGCATGGAATTTAAGAGGAGTTCTGAGAAAGGGCTGAGAAGTCAAACTCATTTTGGAGGGTAGGGTCTCTGGAACTGGGTTTGAGGAATAGGCATGTTTTCCAATGGCTTAAAATTTAACAGAAGGTCAGTGGAAGTTGGGGAAAAGTCTTCTGACAGGGGAGGAGAAAGTACTGCAGTGGAAATTGCTGTTCTCTCTTTTATTTCTGAGATAAGTGTCAAATGTACTTTGAGGTATTATCCTGCAGGAGTGAGTGGCCTGTGTTTAGGGACTTTATTTTTGGTGTTCCTTTTAATTTCCGTTAGTCTCATGCTATGCAAAGTGTTCCAAGCACCAGCAGCTTGGGTGTCACCTAGGACCTGGTTAGAAATGTGGATTATCAGGACCCAGTTCAGCCCTACTAGATCAGAATCTGCATTTCAAAAAGATCCCAGGGGTTTTCTCCCATTGACAAGTACATAATATATTCTTATAGCTAAAACAAAAAACAAAAAACAAAAAAAACCCCAGGTGATTCATATGCATAGTAAAGTTTAAGAACTACTGCTCTAGACAAATATTGCTGTGTCCTAGAATTACTTGGGGAGCTGTAAAATCCCCGATGCCTAAGCCACACTTCATTTCCATCAAGGCAAAGTCTGATGAATGGGTAGAACCTGGGCATCAGAATTGTTTTTTAATGATGCCCAGGTGGTTCCAGTTTGCACCCAGGGTGAGCACCAGTGTGTCACGTACTGCCAGCACAGCACTTGGAACAGCAGTAGGTAGAATTTCAGAGTATCTCTCAATACCTTATAAATTCTGATTGCCTAGGTTGCTTTACAAATTTTCATTGAGTGCACGCAAAGTATTAGCATATCCTTTTAAAATGTGTGTGAAAATTTAATTAGGCATCATTTCAGCAGCTACTCTTGAGACTGGCTTTTCCTTTCTCAAGATTTCTCTTCAGACAGGTTTGGCCGTGTAAAATACAAAACGTTGAAGTTTTTTGGTTCCCTTAAGGAATATGCGGTAACAACATTTGATCAAAGATAAACAGGATGAAGTGAAATAGGATGTACTGCAAAAGCTACATATTCTCCCTGTTTGAGAGTTCATCTGAAATTCCCTTTTGTTTGGGCAACTTCCCTAATGAATAAGGATATTTTTAGCTTTTAAATAATTATTTTTTTGATAATCTTTGAACCATAAATAGGAAAGTATTATTTAATCATTCATAGTGGTAAAAATAACCATTTTAAAAAAATGGTAAGTATTCAGACAGTAACATGTTATATGCTAGAAAATTGAGGAACTCAAAGAGACTCACTCAATATATTGGAGGATAAATTTAGTATACTTTTTGTCCTTTCCTATGAAACTTACAGAAGAGGTTTACGAATCCATATTTAAATGAGAACTAAGAATCAGGTCTCTGTTTTCTTACACATTGCTGATGCAAAATAATTTTGTGTATAATTTTATCAATTTCACTTACATGCATGCTTACATTATACTTCAGTAACTTAAGTATTCTTATGTGTACTTAAATATACTTATGGTCAAAATGAAAAATAAGATGAAACTTCATTATAAAGCATTATAGTATCCTGAAGTTATATTTGGGGATAAGCCCAATGGATATAAACATATATTTTTCACAAATCAGATTTTGTTATTTTCTTCAGTAAATATCTTTATTTATATACATGTGTGTGTATTTTTAACTTATTATTTGAAATAACTTATTATTCTGAAATAATTTGAGACTTACAGGGTAATTGGAAAAATAGTACAGAACTATTAAAAGAGGCAGAACTTCCATAGTGGTGGAGTAAGGACCTCCGAAAATCTGCTTCTCGCTTAAAGCAATAATAACACTGGCAATCAGCCTTTTCAGCATTCTGGAAATAAACTAAAGGATTTCAAAAACCCAAAGAGAGTTTATTCAACAAAATGACTGCAACTCAGGAAGAACATTGGACTTTATGGCACTTTAACTTGCCCTGTTTCCATCTCCTCACTAATTCCAAGATCCTTGAAAACCAGCAGTGTAGAATCCACTGGAGGGAAGAATGGATTGTATCCCCAGGGCATTTGTCTGGCAATCAGCAGCAGTTGCTTAATACTGCTGTTGCCCTAGGCAGTGATACCAGTTGGGGCCAAATCAGTGGTAAACCAAAAAATTTACAAAAATCTGTAGAATGAAAAGTCCATAGGGGGCTTTGGAAAGTTCCAGTGTGTTCCTGGGAATCTAGAACACCTCGTGCATGCATAGGCTGTGCACTTGGGCAGGGCTGTGGGCATGCTAAAGGAAGACCTGAGATTAGGAAAGACTAGATCTCTCACCTCTGGTGAACCTTGGGGCCTTTCAAATGTAAGTTAAGTCAGAGTTCAAATTTGCTGGAACATTGAAGCTGTGCCCCAGGGCGCACAAAGGCCTTTTGACAAATCATAGGAGACTTATTGGTTCAAGACATTTAAAGAAATCTCTGTTTAAATTATTAACTGAATGCTAAGCTAATCAGTGGCCACATACAACAGGGAATACAGACTTTGCATAATTAGTCCAGGAATGTCACTAACTAAACAGAGTACAACAATAACAAGAAAACAAAACCAGACAGACAGAAACAACAACAGCAAGAACAAATCTTTGACAGGGGATCTGATTTCCAGACTTGTCACATTATATTATTTAAAATGTCCAATTTTCAAAAAAAATTTGTGAGACACACATAGAGACAGGAAAATATGGTTTATACACGCACAAGAAAGCAATCAATAGAAACTGTCCTTGAGAAAGCTCAGATGTTAGATTTACTAGAGGCATTATTTTTCTTTTGCTGACGTAACAAATTACTAAAAACATAGTGACTGAAAACAATATGAATGTCTTATATTGCAGTTTTGTAGGTCAGAAGTCTGACCTGGATCACTGGGCTAAAATCAAGGAGTTGGCAGGACCAAAAGTTTTTCTGGAGCCTCTAGGGGATATTCCATTTCCTTACCTTTCCCTGCTTCCAGCGGACACCCACATTACCCTGTCTTCAAAACTAGCAATGGAGGATGGAGTTCTTAACACTTTGTATCTCTCTGACCCTTCTTTCATACTTGCATCTCTTCCTGACTATAGCCAGGAAAGGCTGTCTGCTTTCACGGACTCATGTCAATAGATCTGGCCTACCCAGATAATCCAGGATAGTTTTCCAGTCTTAAAGTCTATAAACTTAATCACATCTACACAGTCCTTTTAACAATGTAGAGTAGGTAACATAGACACAGATCCCAGTGATTAAAGAGTGGACATCTTTAGGGAGGGGGCATTATTCTGCCTACCATATGGGACAGAGACTTTAAATCAGTCATTATAAGTATGTTCAATAACTAAGGGAAACCAGGTCTAAAGAACTAAAGTATACCATGCTGTACTTAGATATTCAGAACTTATGCATTTGATAACTGGAAGTTTGTAGCTTTGAACAACATCTCCCCATTTCTTCCATATCCCAGACCCTGGTAAGCACCATTTTACTCTCTATTAGTTTCTTTAAGTTTGGCTTTTGTAGATTCCAACATAAGTGATATTATATAGTATTTGCCTTTCTCTGTCTGACTTATTTCACTTAGTATAATGTCCTCAAGTTCCATTCATGTTGTCAAAAATGACAGGGTGTCCTTCTTTCTTATGGCCAAATAATATTCCATTGTATGTACTGCTGTCATCCCCCACCCGCCTCTTCTTTATGTCTTGGCTGTTTTGTAATACTGCAGTGAACATGGGAGAGCAGATTTCTCTTTGAGATCCAAATTTTCTTCCTTTGGCTGTATACCCAGAAGTGAGATTACTGGATCATATGGTTATTCTAGTTTTAATAATTTCCCTAGTTTTATTGAGATATAATTGACATATAACACTTTATTAATTTAAGGTGTATAGTATAATGGTTTGAGATATATATTTCAAAATGATTGCCATAATAAGTTCAGTTAACATCCATCACCTCACATAGTTAGAAAATTGTTTTCTTGTGGTGAGAACTCAAGATCTATTCTCTCATAAACTTTCAAATATACAGTACAGTTAACTATAGTAACCGTGCTGCACATGATATCCCCAGAACTTATTTATCTAACTGGAAGTGTTTACCTTTTGAGCACCTTCAGCTATTTTGCTAACCTCTCCACCCCCTGCCTCTGTCAACCACCAGTCTGTTCTTTGTAGCTATGAGTTTGATTTTTTTAGATTCTACATATAAGTGAGATCATACAGTATTTACCTTTCTCTCTGACTTATTTCACTTAGCATAATGCCCTCAAGATCCATCCATATTGTCACAAATGGTAGAATTGATTTCTTTTTTATGGCTAAATAATATTCCATTGTATATATGCAGCACATCTTCTTTATCCATTCATTGGTCAGTGGACACATAAGTTGTTTCCATGTCTTGGCTGTTGTAGAGAGTGCTACAATGAATATGGGGGTGTAGATATTTTTTTGAAATAGTGATTTAGTTTTCTTTAGATATATATCTAAAAGTGGAATCGCTGGATCATATGGCAGTACTGTTTTTAATTTCTGAGGAACTTCCATGTTGTTTTCTACAGCGGCTGCACTAATTTACATTCCCACCAACAGTGCACAAGGATTCCCTTTTCTCTATATCCTTGTCAACACTTATCTCATCTTTTTTTTTTTTATACAGCAGGTTCTTATTAGTCATCAATTTTATACACATCAGTGTATACATTTCAATCCCAATCGCCAAGTTCATCACACCACCACCACCCCGCCACTGCTTTCCCCCCTTGGTGTCCATATGTTTGTTCTCTACATCTGTGTCTCAATTTCTGCCCTGCAAACCGGTTCATCTGTACCATTTTTCTAGGTTCCACATACATGCGTTAATATACGATACTTGTTTTTCTCTTTCTGACTTATTTCACTCTGTATGACAGTCTCTAGATCCATCCACGTCTCTACAAATGACTCAATTTCGTTGCTTTTTATGGCTGAGTAATATTCCATTGTATATATGTACCACATCTTCTTTATCCATTCGTCTGTCAGTGGGTATTTAGGTTGCTTCCATGACCTGGCTATTGTAAATAGTGATGCAATGAACATTGGTGTGCATGTGTCTTTTTGTTTTTTGGGTTTTTTTTTTTTTTTTTTTTTTTTTGTGCTATGTGGACCTCCCACTGTTGTGGCCTCTCCCGTTGTGGAGCACAGGCTCCAGACATGCAGGCTCAGCGGCCATGGCTCACAGGCCCAGCCACTCCAAGGCATGTGGGATCTTCCCAGACCTGGGCACGAACCCATGTCCCCTGCATTGGCAGGTGGACTCTCAACCACTGCGCCACCAGGGAAGCCTGCATGTGTCTTTTTGAATTATGGTTTTCTCTGGGTATATGCCCAGTAGTGGGATTGCTGGATCATATGGTAATTCTATTTTTAGTTTGTTTAAGGAACCTCCATACTGTTCTCCATAGTGGCTGTATCAATTTACATTCCCACCAACAGTGCAAGAGGGTTCCCTTTTCTCCACACCCTCTCCAGCATTTGTTGTTTGTAGATTTTCTGATGATGCCCATTCTAACTGGTGTGAGGTGATACCTCATTGTAGTTTTGATTGGCATTTCTCTAATAATTAGTGATGTTGAGCAGCTTTTCATGTGCTTCTTGGCCATCTGTACGTCTTCTTTGGAGAAATGTCTATTTAGGTCTTCTGCCCATTTTTGGATTGGGTTGTTTGTTTTTTTAATATTGGGCTGCATGAGCTGTTTATATATTTTTGAGATTAATCTTTTGTCCATTGATTCATTTGCAAATATCTTCTTCCATTCTGAGGGTTGTCTTTTCATCTTGTTTATGGTGTCCTTTGCTGTGCAAAAGCTTTGAACTTTCATTAGGTCCCATTTGTTTATTTTTGTTTTTATTTCCATTATTGTAGGAGGTGGATCAAAAAAGACGTTGCTGTGATTTATGTCAGAGAGTGTTCTTCCTATGTTTTCCTCTAAGAGTTTTATACTGTCCGGTCTTACATTTAGGTCTCTAATCCATTTTGAGTTTATTTTTGTGTATGGTGTTACGGAGTGTTCTAATTTCATTCTTTTACATGTAGCTGTCCGGTTTTTCCAGCACCACTTATTGAAGAGGCGGTCTTTTCTCCAATGTATATTCTTGTCTCCTTTATCAAAGATAAGGTGACCATATGTGTGTGGGTTTATCTCTGGGCTTTCTATCCTGTTCCATTGATCTATATTTCTGTTTTTGTACCAGTACCGTCCTGTCTGGATTACTGTAGCTTTGTACTGTAGTCTGAAGTCAGGGAGCCTGATTCCTCCAGCTCCGTTTTTCTTTCTCAAGATTGCTTTGGCTATTCGGGCTCTTTTGTGTTACCATACAAGTTGTGAAATTTTTTGCCCTAGTTCTGTGAAAAATGCTAGTGGTAGTTTGATAGGGATTGCACTGAATCTGTAGACTGCTTTGGGTAGTATAGTCATTTTCACAATGTTGATTCCTCCAATCCAAGAACATGGTATATCTCTCCATCTGTTGGTATCATCTTTAAGTTTTTCCTCAGTGTCTTATAGTTTTCTGTGTACAGGTCTTTTGTCTCCCTAGGTAGGTTTATTCCTAGGTATTTTATTCTTCTTGTTGCAGTGGTAAATGGGAGTGTTTCCTTAATTTCTGTTTCAGAATTTTCATCATTTGTATATAGGAATGCAGGAGATTTCTGTGCATTAATTATGTATCCTGCAACTTTACCAAATTCATTGATTAGCTCTAGTAGTTTTCTGGTGGCATCTTTAGGATTCTCTATGTATAGTATCATGTCATCTGCAAACAGTGACAGCTTTACTTCTTCTTTCCCAATTTCTATTCCTTTTGTTTCCTTTTCTTTGCTGATTGCTGTGGCTAGGACTTCCAAACTATGTTAAATAATAATAGTGGTGAGAGTGGCCATCCTTGTCTTGTTCCTGATCTTAGAGGAAATGCTTTCAGTTTTTCTCTATTGAGAATGATGTTTGCTGTGGGTTTGTCATATATGGCTTTTATTATGTTGAGGTAGGTTCCCTCTATGCCCACTTTCTGGAGAGTTTTTATCATAAATGGGTGTTGAATTTTGTCAGTAGCTTTTTCTGCATCTATTGAGATGATCATATGGTTTTTCTTCTTCAGTTTGTTAATATGGTGTATCACATTGATTGATTTGTGTATATTGAAGAATCCTTGCGTCCCTGGGATAAATCCCACTTGATCATGGGGTATGATCCTTTTAATGTGTTGTTGGATTCTGTTTGCTAGTATTTTGTTGAGCATTTCTGCATCTATATTCATCAGTGATATTGGTCTGTAAATTTCTTTTTTTCTAGTATCTTTGTCCGGTTTTGGTATCAGGGTGATGGTGGCCTCATAGAGTGAATTTGGGAGTGTTCCTTCCTCTGAAATTTTTGGGAAGAGTTTGAGAAGGATGGGTGTTCGCTGTTCTCTAAATGTTTGATAGAATTGACCTGTGAAGCCATCTGGTCCTGGACTTTCCTTTGTTGGAAGATTTTTTAATCACAGTTTCAATTTCATTACTTGTGATTGGTCTGTTCATATTTTCTATTTCTTCCTGGTTCAGTCTTGGAAGGTTATACCTTTCTACGAATTTGTCCATTTCTTCTAGGTTGTCCGTTTTATTGGCATAGAGTTGCTTGTAGTAGTCCCTTAGGATGCTTTGTATTTCTGTGGTGTCTGTTGTAACTTCTCGTTTTTCATTTCTAATTTTGGTGATTTGAGTCCTGTCCGTCTATTTCTTGATGAGTCTGGCTAATGGTTTATCAATTTTGTTTATCTTCTCAAAGAACCAGCTTTTAGTTTTATTGACCTTTGCTCTTGTGTTCTTTGTTTCTGTTTCATTTATTTTTGCTCTGATCTTTATGAGTTCTTTCCTTCTGCTAACTTTGGGTTTTGTTTGTTCTTCTTTCTCTAGTTCCTTTAGATGTAAGGTTGGACTGTTTGAGACTTTTCTTGTTTCTTGAGGTAGGCTTGTATAGCTATAAACTTCCCTCCTAGAACTGCTTTTGCTGCATCCCATAGGTTTTGGATCATCGTATTTTCATTGTCATTTGTCTCTAGGTAATTTTGATTTCCTCTTTGATTTCTTCAGTGATCTCTTGGTTATCTAGTAACGTATTATTTAGCCTCCATGTGTTTGTGTTTTTTATGTTTTTTTCCCTGTAATTCATTTCTAATCTCATAGCATTGTAGTCACAAAAGATGCTTGATATGATTTCAGTTTTCTTAAATTTACTGTGGCTTGATTTGTGACCCAAGATGTGATCTATCCTGGAGAATGTTCCATGTGCACTTGAGAAGAAAGTGTAATCTGAAGTTCTTGGATGGAATGTCCTGTAAATATCAATTAAATTTATCTGGTCTGTTGTGTCATTTAAAGCTTGTGTTTCCTTGTTTATTTTTATTTCGGATGATCTGGCGATTGGTGTAAGTGGGGTGTTAAAGTCCCTCACTATTATTGTGTTACTGTCGATTTCCTCTTTTAGAGCTGTTGGCAGTTGCTTTATGTATTGAGGTGCTTCTGTGTTGGATGCATATATATTTATAATTGTCATATCTTCTCTTAGATTGATCCCTTGATCATTATGTAGTGTCCTTCCTTGTCTCTTGTAACAATCTTTATTTTAAAGTCGATTTTATCTGATATGAGTATTGCTACTCCAGCTTCCTTCTGATTTCCATATGCATGGAATATCTTTTTTTATTCCCTCACTTTCAGTCTGTGTGTGTCCCTAGGTTTGAGGTGGGTGTCTTGTAGATAGCATATATATAGGTCTTGTTTTTGGATCCATTCAGCAAACCTGTGTCTTTTGGTTGGAGCATTTAATCCATGTATGTTTAAGGTAATTATCGATGTATGTGTTCCTATTACCATTTTCTTAATTGTTTTGGGTTTGTTTTTGTAGGTGTTTTCTTCTCTTGTGTTTCCCACTTAGAGAAGTTTCTTTAGCATTTGTGGTAGAGCTGGTTTGGTGGTGCTGAATTCTCTTAGCTTTTGCTTGTCTGAAAAGCTGTTGATTTCTCCATGAAATCTGAATGAGATCCTTGCCGGGCAGAGTAATCTTGGTTGTAGGTTCTTCCCTTTCATTGCCTTAAGTATATCATGCCACTCCCTTCTGCCTTGTAGAGTTTCTGCTGAGAAATCAGTTGTTAATCTTATACGAGTTCCCTTGTATGTTATTTGTCATTTTTCCCTTTCTGCTTTCAATAATTTTTCTTTGTCTTTAATTTTTGCCAGTTTGATTACTATGTGTCTTGGCATGTTTCTCCTTGGGTTTATCCTGCCTGGGACTCTCTGTGCTTGCTGGATTTGGGTGGCTATTTCCTTTCCCATGTTAGGGAAGTTTTTGACTATAATCTCTTCAAATATTTTCTCGCGTCCTTTCTCTCTCTCTTCTCGTTCTGGGACCCCTATAATGTGAATGTTGTTGCGTTTAATGTTGTCCCAGAGGTCTCTTAGGCTGTCTTCATTTCTTTTCATTCTTTTTTCTTTATTCTGTTCTGCAGCAGAGAATTCCACAATTCTGTCTTCCAAGTCACTTATCCGTTCTTCTGCCTCAGTTATTCTGCTATTGATTCCTTCTAGTGTAGTGTTCATTTCAGTTATTGTGTTGTTCATCTCTGTTTTGGTTTTTTTTTTTTTTGCAGTACGCGGAGCTCTCACTCTTGTGGCGTCTCCCTTTGCGGAGCACAGGCTCTGGACGCGCAGGCTCAGTGGCCATGGCTCACAGGCCCAGCCGCTCCACGGCATGTGGGATCTTCCCGGACTGGGGCACGAACCCATGTCCCCTGCATCGGCAGGCGGACTCTCAACCACTGTGCCACCAGGGAAGCCCCTGTTCGTTTGTTTTTTAATTCTTCTATATCTTTGTTAAACATTTCTTATATCTTCTTGATCTTTGCCTCCATTCTTTTTCTGAGGTCCTGGATCATCTTCACTATCATTATTGAGAATTCTTTTTCTGGAAGGTCCTATCTCCACTTCATTTAGTTGTTTTTCTGGGGTTTTATCTTGTTTTTTCATCTGGTACATAGCCCTCTGGCTTTTCGTCTTGTCTATCTTTCTGTGAATGTGGCTTTTGTTACACATGCTGCAGGATTGTAGTTCTTCTTGCTTCTGCTCTTATCTCTTGTGTTTTTGATGATAACCATCCTAAGGGGTGTGAGGTGATATCTCGTGATTTGACTTGCATTTCCTTGGTAATTAGTGATGTTGAGCAGCTTTTTATATCATTGTTGGCCATTCGTATGTCTTCTTTGGGAAAAAAAATGTTTATTCAATTTCTTTTGCCCAGTTTTAATCAGATTGAGTTGTTGAGTTAGTTGTTTGCTGTTGAGTTATTTGAGTTCCTTATATATTTTGAATATTAACCCCTTGTCAGTTACATGATTTGAAAATATTTTCCCTCATTCCATAGGTTGCCATCTTATTTTGTTGGTTGTTTCTTTTGCTGTGCAGAAGTTTTTTAGTTTCATGTAGTCCCACTTACTGATTTTTGCTTTTGTTGTTTGTGCTTTTGGTGTTATATCCAAAGAATCATTGCCAAGACTAATGTCAAGGAGCTTTTTTATCTGTTTTCTTCTAGGAATCTTATGTTTTCGGGTCTTATGTTTAAATATTTTATCAACTTTAAGTTAGTTTTTGTGAGTGGTATAAGTTAGGAATCCAATTTTATTCTTCTACATATGATTATCCATTTTTCCCAGCACAATTTATTGAAGAGACTCTCCTTTCCTCAGTGAGTGTTCTTTGGTCCCTTGTCAAATATTAGTTGAGTATATATGAAAGGTTTATTTGGGGGCTTTTGATTCTGTTCTGTTGGTCTGTGTATCTGTTTTTATGCTACTACCATACTCTTTTGATTGTTGTAGCTTTATAGTGTAGTTTGAAATCAGTGTGATACCTCCAGCTTTGTTCTTCTTTCTCAGGATCGCTTTGGCCATTCAGGATCTTTTGTGATTTCACATGAATTTGGGGATTCTGTTTCTTTATTTCAATAAAGAAATTAAAGCATTTTCATGAAAATGCTATTGGAAGTTTGATAGGGATTTCGTTTTTCCAAAGAGGATACACAAACAGCCAGTAAGCCCCCCCAAAAGTTAATATCATTAGTCATCAGCCAAATGCATATTAAAAACCAGAGATACCACTTTACACCTATTAGGATGGTCAGAAAAAAAAAAAAAAAGGCGGGCAATTTAACAAGTGATGACAGGAATGTGAAGAAATTAGAATGCTCACATATTGCTGGTGAAATTGTAAAATTATGCTGCCTTGTGGGAAAACAGTTTGTCACTTTCTTAAAATATTAAACATAGAATTACCATGTGATCCAGTAATGCAACTCCTAGGTATATACCCAAGAGAAATGAAACATATACCAACACAAAAACTTGTGCATAAATGTTCATAACAGCATTATCATAAGAGCCAAAGAAAACTAAAAGCAATCCAGATGTCCATCAACTGGTTTATCAATGCAATGGAATATCATTCTGCAATAAAATAACGGAATGAGGGTTACGTGTTGCAACATAGATGAATCTTGAACACATTATGCTAAATGAAAGCAGCCAGTTACAAAGGACCACATATTGTATTACTCTGTTTATATTAAATGTCCAGAATAAACAGATTCAATAGACAGAAAGTAGATTTGTGATTGTTTGGGGTTGAGTTTAGGGGACAATGGAGAGTGACTGCTAATGGGGTGCTGAAAATGTTCTAAAATTAGAAAGTTCTGATTATTGTATAAATCTGGGAACATACTAAAACACAATTGTACACTTAAAAATGGTGAATTTTATGATAGGTAGATTATAATTCAATAATTGTATTATTTTAAAAAGAAATAAAAATTACCAAGTATCCTTCACCTACATTCTGCAAATTAATGCTACATTTCCCCAATTTGCTTCATCATTCCCCCTCATATATCTATAGGTATAGATATAAATATATAGATGTAGGTATAGAGTCTCCCATTACTGGTGATGTTAACTTTGATCATTTGATCATAGGTTTCTCCACTCTAAGTTTACTGTTTTTACCCTTTGTACTTAAGAAATATCTTTTGAGGATATACTTTGGCATTAATGTCCTACTTTTTTCATTATGACCTCACCTACTTAGGTTTAGCTTGGAGATAGATATCTCTCCCTCTCCCCCTCTCTCTCTCTCTCTTTCTCTCTCTCTCTGTCTATATATATAATTTTTTTAAATAGCATAAGAAGTTAGAGCAAGGCATGTGTGTGTGTGTGGCATGTGTGTGTTGGTAGGGAGGATTAGGGGGTAGTTGTGAAAATAAAGGAGATTAGAAACTAAGTGTCCAAACATAAATGTCCTTATTTTGATTAATTTAAGCACTCACTAAATTGGATTTCATATGACTCTCACATCTGAGAAAATGAGTTACAGTAACGTTGGATTTTAACGCTTAAAAAATTAATGAGAAATATAAAACTGAATAATTGATACCATGGAATTAAAAATCGAAGCCAATACCTTTTTTAACTTGAGTTCTACAGGTTTTCTTTTATTAAACTCAATATTTATGCTTCTTAAATAGTGTGTTACTTCCTAGGTTTCTACACACACACACACACACACACACACACACACACACACACACACAGTAGTTAGAAAAGATTATGTCATATAACATTTTATCTACCTATCTACCTCTACATATATTTACTGAAAGCTGAAATTTAATCATCAGAATGTACAGAAGTACATTGGTCTGTTCATCTGCTGTTTTAAATGATCGATAACTAAGTGTACAGCTAACCACTGTACCAAATCTAGACCTTAATGTACCTCAAAATTTCCATAGCTGTGGAAATATGTGGGATGGACGAGGACCAAAAGCAAGACCATCATTAAAGGCACTTTGATCCTCATTCTTCTGAGTTGCTCACTGACAAAGGGCTCTCATCTCATGAGGACCCAATTTTTAAGGATTTCCAGGAAAAAGAATGTCCAGATGGTTTCCTGTAACCTGTGAAATAAGTAGGCTAAAATTATGCTGTATTTCACAGAAGTTTTGCTGTCTTTGAGGTGAAGTTCATCCAGCAGAAAGAATCACATGTTTCACTCAGAGCTTAATTCAGAGAGAATAAAACTCCTCAAAGCAGCTCCTTAAAGTTTTTTTTTTATTCAGCCTGAGCTCTCTATATACTTTAAATATCCATAACCTACCAAATGGAAATCTCATTTTGAAGTGATTTTCCTACCGAGTGGATAATTGCTTTAGGTTCAAACTCAGTGTTTCTATGTATACATCGGAATGCTTTCTGAGCCTATTAAGATCCATACAGAACAATGCTGCCCTCGAATATGTCCTTTTTTATGATAATGAGAATCTCACTTTATATGTATATGGGTCTATATCTGAATTTTTATCTCCAGCTGTATCTTCACCTGTATGTCCTTCACAGTGACTGTGAAGGTGAGATTCATTATTCACATTTTACCTTATTTATCCCTGTTTTAGAAATTGAGAAACTGTGACTCAGTGAACGTATTTCTAATTTTGCTAGAAGAGAAATCCAGGTCTTGCAATACTCTTTCTGTTATACAATACTGTTGCTCCACCTCTTAATGAGTGGGATGATTTTGAACACCCAGGAACAATGTGTAGGTGTATTTATTTTAGATGAAGCACAATATCTGTCTTGTGAGCAGGTATAGTGTGTGGTCCCTCATTGTTCCAACTCTGAATTCTCCAATTATGTATGTCAAGGTTCCTAGATGTGTTTACTAAAATGTTTGCTGTATTTTAATATATGTTATATTTTGCATAAAAATTCGGTAGTGGAGATGGCAAGACAGTCTTATAAAGCAAATAGTTCCTATGAACTATAAATCCAGATAAATGACCACTAGATAAATGAGGTTTTAAATATATGTCAATGGTTAGAATTTGTGTGTGATTGGGTTAATATAAGTAGACTAAGCCTTGGTACTATTTTGTGGATTGGTTTTTAATATTTAATAATTCATATTTAAAATCAGTTAAAATAATCAGTCATCAATAAGTCACCAATAAGTCCCTAATTCTCTACACTGTAAACAGTTTAAAGGATTTCAAAGAAATTGTAGTCAACCTGCTTCACTTTGCTGATCTTATTGATATATTAGCCTCTTTGATGTTTGATTTGTACTTTTTATTCAGACTGCCTCATGTTTTTGAGCTAATAGTACAGCTTTACTATTTTTGTTGTGGACATGTAGAGGAGCTCACATAATTCTTAGTAGTTGAAAACATAAAACCCATAGAGGTGCAGTTTGGACTCAAACTCTATGCTGTTCAAAACGTAAGAAAGGCATGCTGAATTCAACTCATTTCAAATTTATTTGAAACTAATACTTATGTCCATTTTTTGTGGATTAATTAAAACTATATTTTCCCCCTAAAAGTCTATGAAATAGTTGTTTGCCTTCAAAAATAAAAATGAAACAGAATATTCTGAATGTCTTACATGCAAGTCCTATGAGGGCAGGGTGATGGATGTCGTAATCTCTTATTTTCAGTGCCTGACGTATAGCAAGTATCCAATACTTATATTCTAGATGAAGGACTGCTTGAGTGAACAAGCTCTTTCTGGTATTGTGCAGACCAAATCTGGGAATGGGGATAAGAGACTGAATACAGTGGGAATGTGGATCATTAAAGGACCATTTTGATTAATTCTGTAGATTCCCATGTAACTAGGCAAGTCTGAAGACTTTACTTGATTTTAGCCATTTAGTTATTTCTGAACTCCTTACTGCCCGCAGTGTACAAATGGCTTGAGTTAATTTCTTTCTGTCACAAGGTTTCTCAGGATGGTTCATAGCTCTACTAGTCATTTTTCTATAATACTTTCTAGAGTTTCACATTATCTTTTGACAGATTGGTAATTAACCTAGGTCTTCATTAGATAGAGAGGAAGATATATGGATTTAAAACATTCTTAATAACAAGATGATACATCCCTAATCAAACTGGGATCTCATATATTAGTGATAAGTATTATAGGGCTTACTAATTTAATTTACATTCATGCATCCAACAAGCGTCATTCACAGTTCCAGGTACCTTATTATGTATGTGCTAAATAATGTTTACTGGAGTATTCCAATGGTGTTTTGATACATTATCATTTCTTGATCTATTGGAAGTAAGGTTGAATTCAGCTTGATGTAGATGTATCTATGCTTGTTGTTAACCTGTTAAAGATGGCCATTTAAAATTCTTTAACATCTTTGTTAGATAATAAATAGGTAAATCGGTAAGTAGCTTTTAATTGATAGATTGATAGATGCCTTCTATTTTAGGTTTTAAAATAAATTGCATTAGATAGGATGAGCTATGTTATCCTGAAGAAACAAACTCAGTAGCTTGAAGTAATGTGATAGATAGATGCCTTCTATTTTAGGTTTTAAAATAAATTGCATTAGATAGGATGAACTATGTTATCCTGAAGAAACAAACTCAGTAGCTTCAAGTACTGTGATAGATTATATTATTATTTCCAAGTATTTCCTCTTCTTCCAGTCACACGATCGTAACATTCCTGTTGATTCTCATAAGACTTGCTGTGTTTCCTGGTGGGATAATGTATATCCCTAACCTTTTGATGTGAGACTAGGCCATCTGTCTTGCTTTTTCCAATGGAATTTGAATGGGTGTGATGTATACCACATTCAGACACTTTAGTGGCCATTGTGTAGTTTCACTCTGGCTCTTTTCTCCTAAGCATTAGGTCAAGACAGGGGCTCCTAAGTCTACATCCTGGGAAGGAGAATACACATAGAATAGAGATTCAGAGGTGTGGCTGACCCATAGCCATCATGTAAATGAGAAGGAAATAAATGTTCGTTCCTGTAAACCACTACAATACGGGGTCATTTGTTTCTGCAGCCTTATCTAACAAAAACTGACTAATACCATCAGCAAAGTTATTTCTCATGCATTATATACGTCCATCTTCAAGCCCATTCTACATACTCTGTGCTGTGTTCTTCATTGTCCTCCCTCCCTCGAACTCTTACAGAGCTTACAGCATCAGAAACATTGCCAGTTGATGGAGCAGAGGGAAAGCAACATGCTAAATCATGCTTTAGCAGTTCATGTCTTCCTTCTGGAAGGGACACACATCAAATTTGCTCACATTTCAGTGACCAAAGCAAGTCACATAGCTTAGCTTAATTAAAGGAAGGGAAAGGAAGAGAACTGGCAAAACTGGTGAACAGTGAAATGATTA
Organism: Phocoena sinus; assembly: GCF_008692025.1. Classification (NCBI taxonomy): domain Eukaryota; kingdom Metazoa; phylum Chordata; class Mammalia; order Artiodactyla; family Phocoenidae; genus Phocoena; species Phocoena sinus. The sequence continues at coordinate 48,562,259 of NC_045775.1, read as the reverse complement.
CCACATAAACTAACAATCCACAATTTACAGTTCCTTTCAGAACTGATTGAATGGATCAGTCTCTGCAAAGAACTCAGGTCTGGCTTTGGAACATTCTCTCAGAAAAGACCTTGATACACGGAATTGACAGAACAAATACAGAATATAATAGGACTGAAGCGAGCAAAGAAAACTAAAGTTACACTTACAAGTTGAGTGATTCAATAACATATAAATTGATATTTAAGGACAAAAGCTAAGACAGTCGTATCCATTAGTTCATACTACATTTTTGTAATGATGGAAATGTTCTGTTTCTGCACCATCCATTATGGTAGTCACCACCAGTGTGTGACTGCTGAGCCCTTGAAATGTGGATAGTGCAAATGAGGAATTGACTTTTAATTTTTTTAAATTTAAATTAATTTAAATAGCCTAAAGTGACTATTTTATTAGACAGTTAGTGTTCAGAAAAACAAATCCATGTCTTTGGAAAAAATTGTTTCATCGGTTCTCAGGTTTGTCTTAGAAAAGCATCCAAAATATAGCTTTGTCCATTTTAAATGGTTTTCCCTCTTCGTGGATACAAGATTTTCTAAAGATTTGGGTCTGCCTGCCACTATCTTTACAGCAATCTGAAATGTACTGAGATGGTCTTTGGAGAGCAGTCATGGACATAAGGTTTTACTCTGGAGAAACATGTCTTACGGAGCCTGACATAGTTCATGGTAAAGAGAATGAGTATGAGTCTCCTTAGAAAATTTTCTGTAATGTCAAGTTAAAAGGTAGACAGTAGGCCTCATTTATAGACTGTTGATTATTTGCTTTGCTGTCTTTCCTAAACTCCTGGTATGAATATAGAAGCGGTACCGGGCATCTTTGTGTTGGATAGTGAATAAGTATCTTAGACTTACTATATCTAAAATCAAAATCTTAATTTTCTTCCCAATTTTTACCTGCCTCAGAATTACCTGCCACCTTAAAAAAATTTACTCAATTATAAATGCAAAAAAAATTGAAGTCATTCTTAATTCCATTTTCTCTCTTACAACCAGCAAATGCTATTCCTCAAAATATATTAAAAAAAAACCCAGGCTTCCCTGGTGGCGCAGTGGTTGAGAGTCCGCCTGCTGATGCAGGGGACACAGGTTCGTGCCTCAGTCCAGGAAGATCCCACATGCCGTGGAGCGGCTGGGCCCATGAGCCATGGCCGCTGAGCCTGCGCGTCTGGAGCCTGTGCTCCGCAATGGGAGAGGCCACAACAGTGAGGGGCCCACGTACCGCAAATAAACAATCCAAGTTTTCATCATACCCTCCACAGCTACATCCTAAATTATAACACCATCACCTGCCTCCTGGATGGCAGTGATGCTTGATCCCTTAATCCTAATGGTCTCCCTGTTTCCTTGTTGTCTTTTCCCTGAGGGAAAAAAAAGTAAACCTTTTAAAACATAATACAAATCCGTCGCTTCCCTGAACTAACCCATGAAAGGTCTACAAGGCCCTTATTACTTGGCTTCTGACTGTCCCTCTCAGCCTAGTTAAATAAGCTTCTTTGCTCTTTCTTGAAGACATCAAACGACTTCCCACCTCAGGCTCTTTGCACTTGCTTTTTCTTCTGCTCTGAATGCTATTCCATCAAAGATCTGTAGGGCTTGCTTTTTCTCTTTATTCAAGATTCTACTTAAAAGCATCTCTTCAGAGAGGCCTTCTCTGACCATATTATCTAAAATCAATCTGTTCTCCGTCTTCTCACTTTAGTTTATTTTCTACTAATTTCTGTTTGACTCTATGTTGTACATTAACGTTTAGATTTATGTTTGTTTGTTTGCTTTAATCAATTGTATTCTCCCACTGGAATGCATGCATGATAAGGTGAGGCACTTTGTCTTATTTATAGTTGCATCCCCATTTCCTAAAATAAGGCAGGACATAAAGCAGAGGCTAAATAAATACTTATGGCATGAATAAATAGATTCCTGAATAATTGTGCAAGCATAAGTTATACTCTTTGGGAAAAGGATTTTGAGATTTGAAAGCAGTTTGCCTTACATGGAGTCCATTAAGGAATCACTGGTTGAGTGATGTTAGCAACATGGAGTGAAAAGCTTCCTTTCTCTATCTCCTTCAATCTACTACTAGTAAAATATATATAACTTAACAGAGGGACCCTGCCCAACCAGGGAGCTGGAGAATTCCACACATAAGTACATCTAAAGGTGGGTGAATTGGAACACATAGAGGAGACAGAACTGAGGGAACAACAGAGTCAGTGCCTGCAATCCTGGCCCTGAGACCACAGCAGCTGAGCCCACATCTTCAGAGAACCCAGTAGCAGCAGAGGAAGTGGTGTACTGGGCTTTGTTCTCCTGACCACAGCAGCACCCATGACCATAGGTAACTGGGCAGCAGTGGCAGAGGGGCCTGGGACCCCACGTCCCCACCCTGTCCTTCCTCTTCCCTCAAAGCGACAGTGCCTGTAACTCAAGGGATCCCAGGTGTGAGGAGAGAGCCCACCATCCCAGTAATGACAGTGACTCTGGCAGAAACAAGGCAGCAAGGCCCCTGGAGGCACAGGAAGCAGTAACAAAGGCTTGGAGCCATACTTGTGCAGAGATGATGGAAACTGGAAAGTGCTAACTCTCAAGTGTAACCAGAGACAGCTCAGGTAAGAGAAACAAAACTTGTGTTATAGTACCACCTATAGGAAAACAGATGAAAGGACTCTAGCTTCTAACCTGTCATTAACTTCAAATGCAGCAGTGGAAGAACAATTCATCAAGCACCGTGAAGAGCCACAGTAAGACTAGTCTACATAAAGAAAATGACAATTCTCCAGAAACCAAACTTGAAGTCATGGAATACCGCTATCTAACTGATAGAGAATTCAAAATAGCTTCTTGAAGAAACTCAGTGAGCTACAAGGAAACTTAGGAAGGCAGTTTGATGAGCTCAGGAATAAAATTAATGAAGGGAAGGAATATTTTAATAAAGAGACTGAAAATCTAAAAGAAACAAAGCAAACAGAAATTCTGAAGCTGAAGAATTCAATAAATGAGATGAAGAATGCATTAGAAAGCATTGGAGATAGAGCAGACCACAGAAGAGAAGCATTGGAAATGGAGCAGACCATAGAAGAGAGGATTAGTGAGCTTGAAGGTAGAAATCTAGAAATGATACAAATAGAAGGGGAGAGACAAATAAGATGTTAAAAACTGAGGAAGTTCTTTGAGAGCTGTTCAGCTCTTTTAGGGAAGGCAACATTAGGTTGATGGGTATTCCAGAAGAAGAAGAGAGGGAGAAGGGAGCAGAGAGTTTATTCAAAGAAATAATAGCTGAGAACTATCCAAGCCTGGGGAAGGAACTGGACATCCAAGTCCATGAGGCTAAGAGAACAACTAATTACCTCAATGTAAAAAGACCCTCTCCAAGACACATTATCCTAAAATTGTCAGAAGTCAATGACAAAGACAGAATTTTAAAAGCAGCCAGAGGAAAAATGATGGTAACCTACAAAGGAGTCTCCGTTAGACAATCAGCAGATTTCTCAGCAGTAACCCTACAGGCCAGGAGGAAGTGGCATAACACTTTCAAAATACTGAAATATAAAAACTGTCACCCGAGGATACTCTCTCCAGCAAAGTTACCATTCAGATATGATGGAGAAATAAAGACTTCCCCGAACAAACAAAGTCTGAGGGAGTTATAAACACTACACCTGCCTTATAAGAAATATTGAAAGGAGCCCTTTTACTAGAAAAAAAGGTAAAAGCTACACAAAATTTTGAGTGAAAATTGCAACTCTTTGTCAGAATGGGTGCATAAAGGTTAAAGGGGAAAAAAAAAGAAAGCAGAAAAAGAACTGTAGCAATTGCAGTGTTTTTTTTATCAAACTCAGACCATAAAAAGAAATCATTTGAAACAACAAATACATAAAAGGGGAAAAGGAAAAGGATGGAACTTATTTGGTAAATGTAGATAAGATGCTATCAGCAGAAAAAGGACTATTTTATATGAGGTGTTTTATACAAACCTTAGGGTAACCACAAAATGTAAACATAGAGACATGAAACATGAAAAAAGGGGAAACTGAGAAAAATATCAGAGAAAACCACCAAACCAAAATGGCAGACAGAAATAAAAGGAAAAAGAAATAGTGGGGCTATAGAGCAACCAGAAGATAAGAGGTAGAATAGCTGTAATAAGTTGTCATCAATCAATAATAACCCTAAATGTAAATGGATTAAATTTATCAGTCAGAAGATACAGGGTGTGGGTGGATGGATTGAAAAACAAGACCCAACTGTATTCTGCCTCTAAAAGACACACCCCAGCTCTGAAGACAAACATAGGCCGAAAGGGATGGAAGAGATGGAAGGTGATATTCTAAGCATACTTATATCAGACAAAATACACTTCAAGCCAAAAAAGGTAACGAGCCATTATGGACAATATATAAATGTGTCAGTTCATCAAGAAGACCTAACAGTGGTTAACATATATGCACCTTTTCATAAGAACATGAAAATATATAAAATAATTATTAGCAGACTTAAAGGGAGAAATTGACAGCACAATAATAGTAAGAGACTTTAACAGCCCACTTATATCAGTGGATAGATCATCCAACCAGAAAGTCAACAAGGAAACAGTGCTCTTAAAGGAAACATTAGACCAGATGGATTTGATAGTTTCATATCGGACATTCCATCTAAATGCAGCAGAATACACATTCTTCTCCAGTGCACATGGAATGTTCTCAAGAATAGACCATAGGTTAGGATACAAAGCAAGTCTCAAAAATTTAAGAAGATTGTGATCATATTAAACATATTTTCTGGTCAAAATGGTATGAATCTAGAAATCAACTACAAGAAGAAAATTGAAAAAAATCACAAATATATAGAGACTGAACAACATGCCACTGAACAACTATGGGGTGAATGAAGAAATCAGAGCAATAAAAAGTTAACTGAAAGCAAATAAAAATGAGAATGCAGTATACCAAATTCTATGAGATATAGCAAAAGCGGTACTAAGAGGGAAGTTTATAGCAATACAGGTCTACTTCGAGAAACAAGAAAAATCTCAAGTAAATAACCTAACCTTACACCTAAAGTAACAAGAAAAATAAGAACAAATTAAGCTCAAAGTTAGTAGAAGGAAGGAAACAATAAAGATCAGAGCAGAAATAACATAGAGACTAAAAAGATAATAGAAAAGATCAATGAAACTAAGAGCTGGCTCTTTGAAAAGATAAAAAAAATTGGCAAACTATTAGCTAGCCTCACTAAAAACAGAGAAGGCCCTGATAAATAAAATCAGAAATGAAGGAGGAAAAATAACAATGGATAACACAGAAATACAGAGGATTATAAGAATATTGTAAACAGCTATATACCAACAAATTGGACAACTTAGAAGAAATGGACAGATTCTTAGAATCATACAATCTTTTAGGACTGAATCATGAAGAATTAGGAAATCTGAATAGAACAATCACTAGTACAGAGATTCAGACAGTAATCAGAAAGCTCCCCAGAAACAAAATTCCAGTACCAGACAGCTTCACAGGTGAATTCTACCAAATATTCAAAGAAGATTTAATACCTATCCTTCTCAAACTATCCCCCAAAATTGAAGAGGTCAAACAAACCTTCCTAACTCATTTTCTGAGGCCAAAATCACCCTGATATCAGACACATTACAAGACAAGAAAGTTGTAGGCCAATATTTCTGATGAATATAGATGCAGAAATCCTTATTATTTCATTATATTAGCAAATAGAATTCAACAGAACATCATGACCAAGTGGGATTTATTCCAGGGATGAAAAGATGGTTCAAAATCCACAAAACAATCAACGTGATATACCACATTAACAAATGAAGGATAACAACATATGATCATGTCAATAGATGCAGTAAAAGCATTTGACAAGATTCAACACTTATTTATGATTAAAAACCATCAATAAAGTAGGTATAGAAGGGATGTACCTCCACATAGTAAAGGCCATACATGACAAACCCACATCTAACATTATACTCAACGGTGCAAAATTGAAAGCTATCCTTCTAAGATCAGGAACAAGACAAGGATTCCCACTCTCGCCACTCTAATTCAACATAGTATTGGAAGTCCTAGCCAGTGGAGTTAGGCAATAAAAAGGAATAAAAGGGACATAAACTTGGAAAGGAATAAGTAAAACTGTCACTATTTGCAAAGCTATTAGAAAAAATATACAAATAAAGTTGCAAAATATAAAATCAGTATACAAAAATTTGTTGCATTTCTATATGCTAACAATGGGCAAGCAAAAAGAGATTTAAGGAAACAATCCATATGCCAATCACAATAAAAAGAATAATATACCTAGGAATATATTTAATCAAGGACGTGAAAGACCTGTACACTGAAAACTTACTGAAAGAAATCGAAGAATTCACAAAGAAATGAAACATATTTCACATTTATGGATTGGAAGAGTTAACATTGTCAAAATGTCCATATTACCTAAGGCAATCTACAGATTCAGTGCAATCCCTATCAAAATCCCAAGGATATGTTTCACAGAAATAGAACAAAATATTCTAAAATTTAAATGGAACCACAAAAGAACCTGAATAGCCAAAGCAATCCTGAAAAAAAGAACAAAGGTGGGGCATCATGCTCTCTTATGTGAAACTGTATCACAGAGACATAGTAATCACAGCAGCATGGTTTGGGCAGTAAAACAGATACATAGATCAATGGAACAGAATTGAGATCCTGGAAATAAACCCATGATTATATGTACAGTTAATTTATGACAAAGGAACAAAGAGCGTACAATGGAGAAAGGATACTCTCTCCAAAAAATGGTTCTGGGAAAACTGGACAGCCACATACAAAAAAATGAAACTAGACCACTATCTCACACCATCACAAAAATTAACCGAAAATGGATTAAAGACTTGAATGTAAGACCTGAAACCATAAAACTCCTAGAAGAAAAAACATAGGCAGTGTGCTCTTTGACATCAGTCTTAACAATGTTTTTCTAGTTGTGTCTCCACAGGCAAGGGATACAAAAGCAAAAATAAATGGGATTACATCAAACTAAAAAGCTTATGCACAGCAAAGGAAACCATCAGTGAAACAAACAAAAAACCTACTAAATGAGAGAAGATATTTGGAAATGATATGTCCCATAAGGGGTTAATATCCAAAATATACAAAGAACTCATACAAGTAACAATAAAAAACAAACAACTCCATTAAAAAATGGGCAGAGGAGCTGAATAGACATTTTCTCAAAGAAGACACACAGATGGCCAACAGGCACATGAAAAGATGTTCAACATCACTAATTATTAGGGAAGTGCAAATCAAAACCACAATGAGATATCACCTCACACCTGTTAGAATGGTTATTATCAAAAAGACAGCAAAACAGGTATTGGTGAGGATGTGAAGAAAAGGGAATCCTCATACACTGTTGGTGGGAATGTAAATTGGTACAGCCACGATAATAGACAATGTGGAATATCCTCAAAAATTAAGAATAGAACTATGATATTATCCAGCTATCCCACTTCTGGGTGTTTATGCAAAGAATATGAAAACACGAATTTGAAAAGATACATGCACCCCTACGTTCGCCATAACATTATTTACAACAGACACATTATGGAAACAGAGTGCCCATCACTGGATGAATGGATAAAGGAGATGCGGCGTATGTATCCAATGGAATACTATTCATCCATAAAAAATGATGAAACTGTGGGTTTGTTTCTCAAGTACTCAAGCAATTATTTAGTTTATATTTTATTTGAAAAGTTACTTTTTAAAAGACATTTACCAATTTTAAGTGAAGGACAATATACAATATGTGGACAACTGACAAGAGAATTTTCAATAACATTTAAGTAATAATAATTTAATATTATCTGATCCCAGAACGCCTTACAAGCTTCAGCTAATAAAGCTTCAGACTCTGATTACTAAGGAACACAATCAGAATATTCCACATTTCCACGGCTTTCTAGGGCATCTTGTTACAGCAGGAATGATGCCTTCAGGGACCCGTAAGACCTGTCAGACACTGTGCAGTGTGATTGCTCATCTGGCCTTTAAAAGTGATCCAAGACTCAGGTCCTTTATGCACTTGAATAAACTTGTTTCCCCAATCTATTCTCGTTCCATTGACCTAGCTCCTTTTGCCTCATCTTGTTTTCCGTTTTCTCATCTCTGATACCTGACTCAGAGGCTGGGCTTGCCTTCACAGGTCGAAGCCTCTTCTGTCTAGCCGCCTTCCCCTTAATGTCTGGAAGTCTCATCTAGAAATGCTACCTGCAGTTTCTCTCTGACTATAGCTTTCCCATATCGTCTCTACTAAAACTGGCCCTCATAATTCATGGGGTTCGGTTTTCTAATGCTCAATATCATACTCTTTACAAGGAAAATTCCCAGGGTCTATCTGTTTATTTTATTAGACTTGCTGGCTATTGAACCACACAAAAGAAGCTCTGTTCTTACAGAGACAAAACTGGAGAGGGTACATGATATTAATTAAAAATCCTATCTTAATGCTTAAAAATTTGAGTATTTCCCATTTCTCAGAAAAGAAAACAGAGTCTCAAATGATTTAAGTGATTTTCCCTAATTTTGCTGTGCTAATAACTGATAAAGTTTGTGTTCAAAATGAGTTGTATATTATTGTAAATTCCCTGCTCTTTCTGCTATATGTGTAAAACATAAATATTTAAGAAACAAATTCTAACATGCAATAAATCTTAAAAAGGAAAGACTCCAAATATCTCAAAACCTTGTATCAGAGAACTAAAACTGGTACTAAAGCCTTAAAATTAAATCTTGCTCTTAATAGTCCAGGAAGTAGCCTTTGGCATTACATCATTACTCTTTCCAAATTTAACTAATTCAAAGGTGACATGAATAAAATATTCATTAAAACTACAGTAGTCATTTATCTATGACCTTTAACAAAGCTGCTGTTAACTTTCAGTTGACTCACAGTTGTAGATAGAACCTTACCCGATAAAGTACCCATTCCTTTCTAAACCTTCCTGGTAGAGTTTTAATTTACATCCAAAACCTGTCTATAAATATTCCACCTTAGCCAGCTCCATGCTTCCTACTTCTTGTTTCTTAAATCACTGTAATGCTTCAAGCCAATATTGTTCCTTGCATTTCAGTAAATAACATCTCCATTAAACATATCTGCAGCTCCCTATTTTAATTACTGGTTTCTTTAATCTAGTTTTCCTTGTAGGGAATAGCAATGCCAAATGGTTTTTAAAGGATTCAAAAATGTTCCCAGATGAACTAATTATGCCCTTTTATTTCCATAACTGTTGTAATAGAACCTTCTGAGGAACCTTTCTGATGGATCTGTGTCCCTTGCCTCTCCCCTAAAACTCATTCCAGTTCTCTTTCTTACATGCACAAAATACACATTTATACTTACTGTAGAGTTCAATAGTCATCATCTGTCTGAACCTAATCTGCTTAAATGTCCAAAGTGTAATTGATTTGAAATTATATTTTAACACATAATGATTAAACCCACAGAAGAGCCAAGAAGGTAAAGATAAGATAGCAAAGTTAAAATTCCAAATCCCTTCTGCTTAGATATCTCCCAGCCTTCTCGCTCTCTACCCTGCTTTGCCTAGCATCTGGAGAGAGGTTGATTTGTACAGACTCCAACAGTGGCTTCCCATGCCCTCTGACCTCTGGTTGGGTTTGGTCAATAGGGGCCTGGAGGGAGACAAGGTGATTCAGGTCAGCATATTCTGGGTATTTATTTTCAAGTAGGGAAAACTCTCTCCCTACAGAGTTTCCTTGGCTTGGTTTCTATTATTTGGAAAGAATTATGATGTAATGCTGAAGGCTCGTTCCTGGAACATTAAAAGCAGAATTCAATTTTAAGGCTTTAGAGCCAGTTTTAGTTTTCTGATACAAGGTTTTAGAGTATTTGAAGTCTTTCCCCCCCTCCCCTCCCCCGTCAAACTAAGACGTTTCTCTCAAGGTGGCCTTCTCTGTATACCTGTCTTCTTCTGGTTCTGGTAGTGGTTTCTTTGTCTCTTTATGTCTAAGGAGTTGCAGCAGCTTTATGGCTGCTAATCTCAGGTTATTGCACTATCCCTCTGGTTCCCTGCACCCACAAAGAGTGCCTTTGTAAATAACCTGTCCTTGATTTATTATAATTTAAGTGCACCACTTATTTCCTATTGGGATCCTGACTGTTACATACAATTTTAAAGGCCAGAGGGATTTTTTTTTTTTCCCTTAACTGTATATAATTGTACTCTCCTGAAAGTCAGGAGCCAAGATTTGGTCACTGTACATAGTTCTAAATTGGCTCCAGATTTAATAACATCAGGTAACTTCAAAGTCCTACTTTGGTCCATTCTATACTTCCAGATTCATATTTCTTACGTTGCTGTGATGCTTGAAGTCAGCCTTATTCCTGAAGTACACTAATATATTTCAGAAGTAATACCTCTTGACTAAGAGCATTTGAAGTTCTCAATTTTATTCAACATCTTTTAAAATTGGCCTTTACTTTTGGCATTCCTGAAAAATAAATGAATAAATCAGATGTTTTATTAACTTAATTTTACTTTTAACAAATTTTACTTAAGTTTTAATAAGTGGCAAACATACATTAGTTACGGTACAACACAAGGAATTAGAATAGGAGCTCAGGTTGTATCCTTTCTGAGTTGTCACAGTGTGATTTTTCTGGCAATCAAAGTATTACTTTTAAATTCCTCAAGGGCTCAGTTTTTAACGAAAGTGAATAATGATAACTTTGTGGACTTCTGCTTCAGGCACATTCATGCTTATGGCAGACAGTGTGTCTGTTGAAAAGAGCTAGAGGATTGGGATGAAATATGACAGGCATCTACTTGGAGCTATTTAGGTTAAGATGCTGGAGAAGAAGGAATCACACAGAGAAACATTGGAAGCTAGGAGACAAACAATTAGCACAATGTATCAGCCAAAACCAGACTCATCCAAATATACTAACTGATTTATGATAAAGGTTATGAAGTAGGGAAAAAGAATGACCTTTTCAATAGGTGGCCCTAAGAAAATTAGATAATTATATCGGAAAAACTTTACCTTGGACCTATACTTCACTTCATAAACAAGTGTGAATTCTAGTTGGATTACCAATCTAAATGTGAAAGATAAATCAGTAAAATTCTATGAGAAAACCTAGTTGAGCATCTTTATGACCTTGAGGTATACAAAGTTTTCTTAAACTGGACACAGAAATACTAGCTATAAAGAAAAAAATTAATTGTACTACATTAAAAATGAAGACTTTCTGTTTATCAAATGGCATAACTAAAACAGTGAAAATGTATGTCACACAGGACAAAGGACTCATTTAGAAAAAATGAAGAGCTTGAACAAATCAATAAAAATCAATAAAAAAAGATCACTCAATAGAAAAATGGTCAAAAGACTTCAGTGGCACTTCACAAAGGAAGATATCTACATAGCCAAGAAGTATAGGCACAACTGCTTAGTAATCATCAGGGAAATTAAAATATAAATGGCAAAAACACCATTACTTATACAGCAGAATAGCATTAAAGTTAAAGGATTGATAATACCAAATATGGCTAGGATGTAGAACAACTGGAATTCTCTTACACGACTGGTGGTGTGTAAATGGTGAAAATATTCTTGAAATCAGTGTGGCAGTATATACCAAAGTGGATCATGCATACACTTTGGACACATCAATTCCACTTCTAGATATATGTCCAAAGGAAATATGTATATTTGTTTCACAAAAGACATTTAATAGAGTGTTCACAGCAGTATTACTTATAATAGTTAATTATAGGAAGTGACCCAAATGTCAATAAACAGTAGAGTGGATTAAATTCATTTGGTATATTCTTACAGTGGATTATTATAAAACAATGAGAATGAAGGATATATTAGCACACAATAATATGACATGAAGTGCTATAAGCTAGGAGAGTGGTAACTTTTGCAGGGGGTGTGACAGAGAGAGCATGAAGTGCGGCCTCCTGAGATGCTGGTAATATTCTTGAATTTAATGCTTGTTACAAAGGGTGAATAATTAGTGATCTCTATGTATGATATACTTCAGCCAAAAGGTTTAAATAAAAAGGAAAGAAGATAGTATCTTTCTTCCAGAAAGATGTCAGCACCCTGACTGACTCCTCTATTTTAATAGAAAAACAAAAGCAAAACAAAACAATTAGCAGCATATTACCAGTCATCACAGGTAAGCTGTAAGCTTGATGTATTTAGCTAAGACATATACATAGCATCCAGTAGTTAAAAGATGACTACATTTGACAAGAGGGTCTTTTAATCAAACACCACTGATGCTTGAGAAATTCTTCAAGAGGAGGAATTTCTTTGGTTCTTTGGATGGCTCCCATCCCCAGAGGCTGAATTTGGAAATTTTTGGAACACGATTACATTTGATTTCATCCTCCTTTTCTCCATTTCTCTTTACCCAAAGGAGCAGTTCAGGAAGACTAATGTGAGAGTTTGGAGGTACCTTCAGAAACTGGGCTCCCTCCTTGTTTTCCCTTTACCTTGTCTCAATTTTTTTTTTTTGCTGTACACGGGCCTCTCACTGTTGTGGCCTCTCCCGTTGCAGAGCACAGGCTCTGGATGCGCAGGCTCAGCGGCCATGGCTTACGGGCCTAGCAGCTCTGCGGCATGTGGGATCTTCCTGGACCGGGGCACGAACCGGCGTCCCCTGCATTGGCAGGCAGACTCTCAACCACTGCGCCACCAGGGAAGCCCTGTCTCAATTTTTTGAATGAGTGTTTCCACTGGGAGTTTTGGGACAAAATGTAGCATTGATGTACTTTAAAATTTCATTAGGAGTAAATATACATTTAAAACAATTACTTTGTGACCCAAAGTTTATCAGCGGGCTAGTAACGTCCACTATCAGCAAATGGACTGTACCAGTACCTTGAGAAGAGGAGGTGAGCATTTCTTAGCCATCCAAGGCCATGAATTTCTTGGAGTCATGCCATTGCTACCAAAGATCTGTTCTCAGGCAGGTCTGACTCAGGTCATATAATTCTGCTCAAGATGCCTCATTTATGAATAATTGGAAGATTCGGAAATTCGGGTTTATTCAGCTGGGTGATTTTCAGTAGTAACTGCGGAAAGCTTTCTGAAAGGTTTGTACGCTTCCACCCTTGCCACACCAGAGCCTTTTCTTAATGCAGTAGCCCGAGAGGTTATTTACTGCCACGTACACAACTCTCCTATAGTTTTCCATCAAGTTTGTAATCTCAGTACATTATCGTGCCTATAAAACCATGTGCTCCAGGCAGCACTATGTAGGCAAATACGTAACAACCAGCTGTCTGGGGGAAGCGCGTCTTGGTGTGCAGCATTTGCTGATTCCTGATCAACGCTCCCGCTGTAGGTGATTTTAAGCTGCCAATGGTTCAACAGTAGGCTCACAAAATTCCTGAAATTTTTTTTTTTTTTGGCGGTACGCGGGCCTCTCACTGTTGTGGCCTCTCCCGTTGCGGAGCACAGGCTCCGGACACGCAGGCTCAGCAGCCATGGCTCACGGGCCCAGCCGCTCCGCGGCATGTGGGATCCTCCCGGACTGGGGCACGAACCCGCGTCCCCTGCATTGGCAGGCGGACGCTCAACCACTGCGCCACCAGGGAAGCCCCCTGAAATTTTTATAATAATTTGAGCTGCTTCTGGCACATCACTAGATCCAGGCTACCTTTTTGCCCTACTTTCCTTCTCCTTCACCCTTGCTCATCCCACCCCAGCCTTCTTGCTTCTCTCCTATCACTCTCTAGTTCTTACCCTACTTTTTCCTCATAATTTTTCACTCTGGTTTTAGAATGTAAGTTTGTGGAGGCGGAGATTACACCCTCAGCACCTAAAGAAGAGTACCAGAGCCCTAAAAGATGCATAATCAATACTTACTGAATAAAAGAATAAACGTTGTATTCAATAGTGTGGCTTTATCCACATTCGGAAAAGTATTTAGTGATACTGAAAGGCAAATGAATGATAATTACAAGAGCCGTAAAGTGGGTGTGCATAGCCACAGTGATCAAACTCAAGGTCCCAAACTGGGTGGATAGTAAGTGCTGAGAACTTGATGTCACTGAACTCAGTGTATCCACAGGTTCTCAGAAAATGGTCTTTCTGGAAACATTGGCTGCTGCTAGACTAACCACTAGGGTGTCACCACCAATTACCAGTGGAAAGAAGCCTTTGGGACAAAAATTTCAAGCATTTGAAAGATTCTCAGAAGCAGAATTACAAACCATAATAAGCTTGAGGAATACTAGCCAGAGCTGTGAGCTGACGATGTGTTTTCGTGTGTGCTCAGCAAGGAAAAGACACTGTCGTAGGTCAGTCTTTGCAGTCACATGTGTCACTGGGAGGGATATTCCCATACAATATTAAGGAATAGGTTTTCCCAGGTGTTCTCAGCATAGCACTGATATTATAATCCTAAAGAATGAACAGCAATGAAATGTTTCCAACTCCTAGCTGAACTTAATTCAAGTCTAATCAGAGATCCATGAATGAGAAGAGATAATCAGTGATTAATCAAAATGAAGGAGAAGCAGATCTTTTAACTTCGTCCTGAGGTAGATTATCCTCTTATCCAGCAAATTCATAATGTTTTTTTGCTGTCAGTTTGGTTGTCCTGTTTCAGAGGCCCTCAGACATTGATAAGGAAAAAAGGCCGACCACACAGCTATGAGTTTCCTGTGTGCTTATCTACGGTTAGAAGAATAATGTCCTTCAGCAATGTATTTGTTCTAACCGTATCAGCGTATTTGATCAAGACCTTAGGGAGTAAGGAAGGGCCTATGTGTTCCCTGTCAGAGGGCGTACATTAGAGAAAGAGAGAAATTCCATCTTGGTGTGTTTAGAAGCATTTGTACACTGGCAAACTTATTTATGAAATATGAGGTTATTAACTCTTTAGAAATAATGCTTTCTTTTTAAGGGATACACATATTACCCATTCTTAGCTTCAACTGCATAGGGAATGTTCAATGGCTAATAAAAATGAAAATTCTCTGTACTTCTCCAAATCTTAGGATGTAAGGGCCGTTAAAAATTAGTTCCAGAAACAGGCAAGAATGATGCAAAGTGGATATGAATTAGGAAAAAGGAGTATACTCAGAACACCTCTCTGCTTCTTTGCATGTGTTGGTTGATATGTGATCCAGCAGCACCTCTACACATATCTCCCAATAAGAGGTTTATCTTTTCTTCACCAGATCCTCAATGCTGAGCCTTGAAAATGAGGGATGTATGCTTGTGTGCAAAATGGGATGTTCTAACTTCATCCTTCAACACAAAAAACTAAGATGGAAAAATTGATCTGGTCTGAGGAGATATATTCTCCTTAAGAGCTCTCTGCTCTTCAATCTTCCTGTTTTCTGTTGAGGTCTCTGGGAGGATGTAAGAAACAGGTAAGCTGCTACTATTTACCCCATCCTACCACTGAAAAAAAAGAGGAAATATCTTAGGTGCCCTCAGTCTACAGAAAACGAATATTTTCCCTCATTCCTCCCTCTTCTGCTCTCTTCTTCTCTGTTCTCCTGTAATCTAAACTGTCTGGTATCCTGCCAGTAGTGTATGCAAAGTGAGTGTTTTTCCTCTTTGTCTCTTTGCTTTGGGCATTAAAACAGGGATTACCTTCCAAGTTGTGTACAATTTGAGAATAGGATTCTGCACTCTCAGAAATGTATTGACTTTTATAATTTCTGTGTTATAATCTCGTATGTAGATTCTTGTGGCAGAAACCTGGAGGTTTATTACCATGTGGGCTTGGCTATATCCAAACTAATTAAACCCTGGAAGGAGGTCCATATCCTGTCTGATTTTCACCTCATGTTGAACAAGCAGTTTGGGAGAGAATTACATAAACAGAAAGATGTTCCATGGGTCAGAAATAGTCCCATCTATTACTGTTCTGAGTACCCACAATTTTTCTTCCCTGAGGCCCATGTTTTCTTTAAGCCCCATTGTTGGTCTGGTTGGAACTACTAGGACCACACTGATCAGTATTGCCTGTGGCTCCTCCAATAGCCTGGTGGGACATTTCCTGGTTTTCTCTCACTCCCCAGAACAGAAAAACACTTTCCCCAATAGTTTATTTTTCCACCCTGCCTGACTTTAGAATTACTTTCTTTACCTCTTTGATCCCCTTGATGGTGATTTCTAAAGCAAATGGCACGTAGAAGAATGTGTTCCCTTTTTGACCTGTCTGATCTGAGATGTTAGGTTCATCTCAGCTTAGTCCATGTAGTGGCCACATGGCTTTCGTGATATTACACTACATCTCATTTACCAGTAAACCATGTTTTCCCCAGCTCAGTCTCCTTTTGTGACCTCAACTGAGTCTCTCTTTTCTCTCAGGAGGATATGAAACTCTCATTCATATAAGACAAAAGTAATGGCTATGTCTTAATCCTAATTAATGACCACTTCCTGGTGCAGATGACCAGTTTTGTCTGTTTTCTGGATTTTCTTTGATAACTCCTAATTCCCAATTAAAAAGGGGAGGGTTGGAACTGTTTTAAAGTACCTTAAATGTATCCCTATAGACAATATTTTTAATGTTAAAAGAGTAAAATGCTATTAAAATATACTAGTGCTGGTAATGGTATAATGAAACAGATACATTTATATTCTTCTGGTGACAGTGGAAATTAATACAAATTATCTCAAAGAGATTTGGCAAGGTATATCATCATGACTTGTAAACATTTAATTTTTCAACCCAAGATTAGGCATTCCTCCATCCTAATGAGATAATTAGACTTGCTTGTCTAATTTATGTACAAATACTATTACCAGTTTTATTTGAAATCACAAAAAAACTGGAAGTCAATAGAAAGGGTTAGATATAAAAGCTATAATACTTTATCATAGTAATAGTATAGAGCCAATAATAATTTGTTTGTGAAAATGGTAATGTCAGAGGAGATATGTTTTATGAACAACCTAGGGTATAAATCAATATGAATTCATGGCCTGCATTCAGCTAGGGCCACTCTGTCCCTTAGAGTTTCAGTTAAACTTGATCTAAGCCTGTGTCCATGGCTCTTTGGGAGTCCAGGAGCCTTCTGCTTGCTTTCTGTGAGATTCTACATCTTACTTCATCATGCTGTCTTCAACTGTATTTCGTTTTTATCCTGAACCACCTGGACTTAGATAACATTGCTTTCATTGGTGACCACGATTATCTCATTCACAGCTAATATTTGTGTTTTCTGATAGCCTGTGTTGAAGAGTTAGGTGGGCAGGGAGCGTTGGAGAGGAGAAATTATAGGGAGGATTTCAAATGATAACATGATATTCTGCAATCTCTTGGCTCTATGTTCATTTTCTCTTCTTTCTTCCTTCTGTTTAAAGGCAGCCAGCCCCTGCTGCCTTTAAAAAAAAAGAGTGGGGGGGGAGACGAGAAAATCCTTCCTTCATCCCATGCAGGGTTAATCTGGCCATACCCAGGCCTTTTAATCCCAATTGGGTAAGATAAGAACTTTCTTCTCACTAAATACAGTCTGTTCCTGCAAATTTTTTCTGGTCTAAACACTCTTCTCAATTGAATTATTTATTTCTATTTGGTCAAAACAACAGATCTATGTATCGATATTTAACTCTCTAGCTGTCTGTTCCTCCTTTTCTGAGACCCCTTGTGCTGTTATTTGTAAGCCCATTTGTAGGTGATCTAACCTGCTGGGCAAATTACTCCTTTCCTCTCTTGCTGTTTCATTTGTGTTCACTCCCTCTAAAAGGATGATGTCCATATAAAATAAGACTGTTCTTTGATTAAGGGTATAGAGGTTGCTGTAAGTCCATGTTAGAGTCTCCCCAGTGTTTAAAAATTCCATTTGTAGGAAAAAATAAGTTATATATATATAAACCAAAGACTGTAAGGAAGCACATCAAGATAGTAAGAGTGTCTATTGGTGAATAATATAATCATTAGTGATTCTTATGTTTTATGTATTATATTTTTCAAATGTATGTGTGTATGTACCTAACTATTAACTACATAAAATGAAGGATATTTTATCATAGGGTTATACACATAGTGTTGGACTATTGATATATAAATATTCTGATGGTTATTTAGAATAATTGTGTATTCTCTTTTAAATTCAGAAGTGTGCTTACTCAGAAATAAGTATTTATTCTCTTGAAACCTAAGAACCTCCACTGAACAGAAAGAATGAAAAACTTAAGTTCAAAACACCTTGGCATGTTCCAAGATGGAATGCAAATAGAAAGTAAGTTCTAAGGTAGTTTTAACATTCTCAAGTAAATGTATTATTTTCTTGGTCTTTTCATTATGAAATCTTTCTGTAGCTGAATATCTTTTGGAGTTATGCTAAGCTTTCAGCTGCTCTGCTCTGGTGGCATAAATGTTTGCAAGTCTTTTCTAAGCCAAACCACCTATATTATGCTGTATCACTACACATTAGGTGTCATTAAATATCTATTTCGTTTATCACAAATTTCAGCATGTCCACCGTAAATTGAAGACCTGGTTTAAAATTGCTCAATACAGGGCTGTCACTTAGTATTAGAACAGGGAAAAGGCGATATGCTGGCATGTAAGACCTTAAAAAACAATTCTCATCTGTTATTAAGAAAACAAAAATTGGCTTTCATGTTGTGAATTTTAATGGAAAAAAGAAATTATGTAGACTTTGTTTCAAAAAGGCATTTGTGGAACTAGTGAGTTTCATTCCTATTTTTTCCTACATGCTGTCATTTGTCAACTCTCAGTATCAACCTAAGGAAAATTTTGTAAGGGATATAAATGGTAAATAAACCAAGTCTGGTTATCCCAGTTTAACTTACACAGTTTACGTGCAGGAAGTAAGGAGGCTAGATGGTAGGAGAATACAGTTAGCTGCATCTTGTTTAAACTCTACATGTTAAATTCTACATGCATCTTGTTTAGACTCTACATGTCATTGTTCCATGACAGTGGTCAGAAATGCTTAAAAAGGTTTGTCTCAATTTTTCTACAGGTATTTCAGCTGTCAGGTTGACAACTAGAGGATTATTATTAACAACTGAAATGTAACAATTAAATTACTCTCTTTCCTTTTTGACTACCCCACATTAATTTCTGCCAACTCTTCCTAAATTATACAACCAAAAAAACCCCACATTTTTTTCATTACGAGCTGTATGCATTAAGCTAGGAGTTCCCACTGCTTGAAACATTGCCCTCACTCAACTCCACTTAAGAAAACCTCATTATTTTTCAAGTCTCAAATCAAGCCCCATTAGTTACAGGATATCTGCCCCATCCTCGGATGATGCCCTGAATTTCTGTTACCAAGCCTATTTCTTTGTGTGTGAATGTGTATGAACATATATACGTGTACATATATGTTTATATATTTATATGTGTATATATATACACACACACACGTGTGCGTGTAAATGTTTTTTTCATTTAAAAAATTTAGTGTTTTTGGTGATAGGGATTACACTATATTTCTTTGGTATTTCTTTAGTACCCTTTAAAATTGGAAGGGGTATTAAAAATACCTGACCACTGATTCAGCATGGGACTGGACCCGTCAGAACAGATGCTGGTTGGGAATTCCCAGGTGGTCCACTTGTTAGGATTCCATGCTTCCCCTGCAGGGGGCACGGGTTTGATCCCTGGTCAGGGAACTAAGATCCTGCAAGCCGCACGGCGCTGCCAAAAAAAAAACCAAACAAACAGATGCTGGCTACCAACAACCAGTACATCCATGCTGTGTGAACAAGTTAAATATCACCTCTACTACAAGGTACTTATATGTGTGTATTGCTTGGCTAAAAATAATAAAAATAAAACAAGGAAAAAAGTAAGGACATTTCACGGGTATGTGCCCTTAGACTATAATACAATAAACTTTTATGTCTAATAAAGTTTCAGAGACATAGACCATATGGCCACTTTCTAACATAGAAGACATGGTCACATTCCACGGGAGACAAATCATTTCCATCGAATTATTTGAAAGCTTAGCTGGCATCTCTGGTATTAGCATAAACCACAGACAGTCTATATGTATTTATTTGAATTATCAACAACCACAAACAATAATTATTTATTATATGTCTGCTTTCTGCCAGGGACAGTGCTAAGGGTTAGGAGGGATATGTGATGTGTAATCTATGATTCAAGGTGTTATGGAAATTCCCACAAGCCATGTTCTACTGTTTGAAGCAAGACAGCCAAAAAGAAAACCTATAGCCAAGGAATACTATAGTGCAGCAATATATACCCCGTGAGCAACTATATTAGCAAACTAAAGTCATAGTACAAATTGTTTTGGGTAACTTGTTTTTCATTCTTTTTCACACAAAAGTTCAACTTGTGCTGTTGTTTCTCTCTCTTCAGCTTTGCAGCAGTGACAATTTATGGATTCAGTAATTTCTCACATTCTACTTGAAAAATGTTTCTTTATCCAAAGGTTAACTCCTTTAGGAATACAAACCCCTAAATTTTCTCTGTTGCTGTATTAGTTGGTGCAACTAGATTGACTAGACTCATAAATCTATCAATTTTCTAGTCTATAACAGTGTAATCCCTGAAAAATCTCATAGATATAAATGGAATTGCTAATTTTCAATAAATCTACAGAAACAGGTAATGGTGTCATGGGCCCCCAGTTCCAATCATTTTAACTATATATAATAAATGATACCACAGGGACTCACTTCGGGTCATAAAATTTGCTGATCAGGATACAGATTTTAACCCCAAAAGTATTTTATAACTTTTCCCTTTTTTTTGCCACTTTAAAGTATGAATTCCAAGAATGATTTCTCACTTAAAACTGATTGTAGATAGGAAGAAGAAAAAAAATAAATGAAGAATTTTTTTCAGGTTAGTATTTTCTTTTGAGAGGAGACAACACAAGTAATACTGAAGAAGTTATTTCAAACATATACAATAGTATTATATTGGTTACTTAAAATTTAAGCATTTGGGAAAAGCATGAAATTACTATTTATATTTTTATGTTTTATAAATAATGCACATTGTACAACAGAAATGTATTTTTCTTATGAATGATAAACTTATGTTTCCAAAACAATTAAATTTTAATTTTCTTAAATAATTACAAACTATTTTCATATTGTTCTTTAAAAGGAGAATTAGGTACTTTCACTTGGTGTTTTTCTTTGTGAGAGTTTTACCAGTGTTTCTAAAATACTTATCATTTGTCCATGGTAACTATCATTCATCCATATATTAGGATGAATTACAGATGTTGCTTTAGATGTATCTCAAAAGGATTTTTTCTGACTCTGAAATTGTATATGGAATAGCCTCTAAAATAATATGACTATAATCACCTTTTTCAACAAACTTAAGGAATTGGTAAAAATGAAATTATCAAGAGTATCTTAAATGTAACATTTCCATAAAAAGAATTGTGAAAGGTATGAGTTGAAATTCATTCTAAATGAAAGCTTACCCTGTAGTATTGAAATCTTTAAAGTCTTTGAGTTTCACACTTTGGGATTTCCTGGGCTGAGCTCAAAGTGGATGTGTGACAGGAGGAATGGATTAGCTGTGTTCTTTGCTATATGTTTATAATGAAAGCCAGGATGAATAGAGCAGTTGAAGTGTTAAATCAGTATTCCCTCATTTTTCTACTCTTACCAGAAATGCACACACAAATCAGGTACTGGTCAGCAAAATACAGATCTGGTAACATTCCTGTTTCTTTTGTGGATAGCTTATGGTAATATTCATGCTGCTTCTCTACTTTTATAATGTACATTTTTCTCCTTACTGTGTGGCCAAGTTGAGTTGTTAATAGATGCTTAGTAAGCCATATAAAAGAAATGCAGTATACAGTTACTTGGAAATAGGTCTTACATGACTGGTTTTAGTATAAATAAACAATTTAGGAGAGAGCTCTGTAATAGTTGGGATTCTCAAAGAGAAATCTTTAAAAACGTAAACATTTATTATTAAAAAAAGGGTTCTGCTAATCTTGACAAGAGGATTGGTTTTATTGGTCAGGTCAGTACCCTTATGAAAATTAAAAGCTATGCTGTACAACAGAATCTATGCTGAAACTACAAGATGGATCACAACATGTTGAGAAATATGTGAATATACTCTTACACTCCCTATAAATATTTATTAACAGCACACATGATTGTGAGAAATATATTCTGAACAGCAACTCAAATATGTCATATTTAAGACATTGTAAGAGAGGTGTATGGCTTCCTCTGATTAACTCATTGAAAAGAGGATTGAAATTTCTGGGGTCAAAATCATTACTACCATCTCTGACTTTGCCGCTAATGACTGTGCTATAACTATTAGAATTTGCCAGACTAAGTAATATCATATTGACCTTTGGAGAAATAAAACATTATTCACTAGTTCTGGTACAGATGCTATATTTGGTTATAGGAATTTCTTTTTCACTTAGCAGGACCATATGTGTGAATACCACTGCCTGAACCTTTCATGTGTATGAATTATTCATTCATTTATTGTTATCCAGTCATTTATCTATTTATGTATTCCCATAACCTTATTCCACAAGACATTTGAATAGCATATAGGGAGTATGGTTTGAATTCTGACTTGGAACTTGGTAAAATGATTCCACTATGGTCTGCTTTTTGGAAGATCCTGCCAAACAGTGCAGTGGAGAAGGGAGCAATTTTAGCCATGCAGATGTTTTGTTGCAGTGATGCCAAATACCCACTAGGAAGCTAAACATCTGGATGCTTGCATTAAATTTTTTTCTTTTCAGCAGATTTTTGTTGTTTGCACAGACATTGTGTCAATGAAAAGCCCTTGCCTATTTGGTTAATCTCCTGGGATGTATGAATGCAGATATGTGAGGCCAAATTGACAGCATCATATTTAAAGCAGCATTCCTGCCTCGATCCCTTTTAAAAACTATAAAACCCTTCCTTCAAAATCATAGAAAATGTACTCAATTGGATGGGTCAACATAAAAAGAATTCATTCTAAAGGACCTAATTCTCAGGTTTCTCATTTTTAGACAGGTTATTTTCTTTGAATTATCATTTTACTTCATGAATTAGTGACAAAAAGAATGTGGTATATGAAAAGATAGTCTGGTAATTATAGGCTTCCCTACAGACTGAAACAGCATATCACATTGTACACATAAAAACATGAAAATGCTTGCGATATTATTATTTTATATTGAGAAACAATTTAATTATTTAGAATGTGGTTTTATTTTTTCATATGCAGCCAATCATATTCTATTATTAAAAACTGTTGCCATGGTTTCTGGTTTGGAAAACTATATTTATTGTATTATGGCAACATATTGGAGGTTTTGCTTTCACATTAAAAAGAAAAAAGATCGAATAAAATAAGTTTCCCAATAAATTAAATTGTGCCACACAAATGTATTTATGATTAGAGCTTATTAAAAATATCCTATATTGGTCCATTTGGCATTTTGAAAATTCTCAAGTTGGAAGAAGTCAGCCCCTTTTTCTTCATGTTTCCTCGAGTTAGGTCGGCTTCATGTTTCAAACTGAAATGTTTAGGGATAATCTGAAAACATATTCCAGGTGGGGTGGCAGTATAGAGTCTGCGGGGAGAGAAGGCGCTTGATCAGGCCTCTCTCTATTCAGAGCAAAGGGAGGAAGGTATGAAAGACAGAAGTGAACTCTAGAAAGCAGAACCTATTTGATACGCTGGGGTGCTTTAATTTTCTTCAACATTTGCTTCCATGGCCTGTCATACCTTGTTGCCTTCCCATGCACCTTCCTTTTGTCCCTTCGTTCTAGCAAATTTATCATGATAGTATGCCATTTCATTGTACTTAAATTACTGCCTAGTTCATATATGAGCCTAAGAACAACGCTGCAAAGCAAATTTGATGTATCCACTTAAGGGCCAGGAAAAGCGCTTCTAAAAGAGGCAGAAGCAACTTGCCCAAGTCAGGGCTGGCAGTGGTGGAGCTATGCCTCGACCTGGTACCGTGGAGTCCTCCACCGTGCTGTCCATTGGCCCAGTGCCTGTCCTTCAGCAGTGTTGTGCTCAAGTTGGATGCACAACTAGTTCAAACGTGATTTTCACCTTTGTTTAATCACTCTTTGAATCTTTGGTTCTTTTCCTCACATTTTAAGAACATCTGCTTTCTCATTAAGGAAATTCTCAATACTCAGGGCTGACCGTAACTGAGGACAGACCCCAAGAGTGAGCGACAACCCCAGAGAGGACAGGGGCACTCAAAGCTGGAAGAAAAAAAAAAGCTGTCAATTCTTTTAGTATTAAAATTTTGTCTAAAGACAGTGTTATTAAAAAAAGAAACCAGACTGTAGGATTGATTCTTAAAAATAGGTAACTGAGATATATAGCAAAGTGTTATATACTTTCTGTATACTCAAGCAAAGTCTTGAGTTTCACCACTGCTCCAATGGGTAAGCAGGAGAATAACCTTTCCTGAGCACTTACTACATGCCACACATTATGCCATGTTTGTGTATTAGATCATTCAATCTATAGAACAATATATAAAACTGGCATGATTAACCCCACTTTACTGATAAAAAAGATCAAAAGGCTCAGAGAAGTTAATGTTATTTTTGGAAATTAATAACAGGAATTTATAAGTATTGACCATACACAGTGCTAACAAGGATTAACTCACTTATTCTTCATAACAACTGTAAAAAAGAAGCAATATGAATTTTTCCATTTTTCAGATTAAAAAAGCCAAGGTTAAGAGTTGTTAAGTAACTTTCCAAAGCTCAAGTAGAAGAAATTGATTTAGTCAGTTCAACGATGTTGTCTTTTACTGAGAATACTAACAACAAAAATATAGGACAGTGTAAAATCCTTGAACAGTACTGGGATATCAAGAGAGGAGAAACTACTTGCTGGGCAAAATTGCTACCCCTTGAGAATGGAGTCTTCTAGAGCCCTCATCTTACCTTCTCCTTTTTCCAATGGTACATCAGCACTGAATAACTTCATTCCATAAGATGACTTCATTTTCTGAGTTATCCCTGTGTTGCTCTAAGACTCGTGGTAAAGTCTGGAAGACATTTCCCAGCCTGATGGACACTGGTCAGGCATTTCTCTCAGCAATATATGTAGTCTCTGCTACTGCTTGTTAACACCTCAAATGAAGAGGAAGTAGAGAGAGTAAAAGACTCAGATCAGGCAGTGTACTATTAAAAAAATGCATCTTAGAAGAATATATGCTGGAAAAAGAAGTAATGCTTTTTGAATTATATATAATTTTGGAGTATCTTTGGAAATTTTAGTGACTTAGAAATTAGAAATATATCCAGATTTATTCTGCACCTCAGTGCCTAAAAAAAAAAAAAAAAAAAAGATCAAGAAGTTGGAAATATTGCCAGATTTTTCCTTCAAGGTCAAATACACATATTTAAAGATATATGTATATACTAAATATATAAAATTTATGTATATATAAATTCAAAAAATATGAAAATTTCCTAGCATACAAGAATACTGATTAGCAAGCAAGCTATGGGTTTTTACAAATAATAAAAATGCAATATTTGAAATGCAAATTTATTATTTTGAGAAGCCATGAATAAAAGGACAACCTAGGTAATTATTCCCTGAGTAACTGAGGGAACTACATTAAAATATTAAAACATGAGAGACACAATAAAAAGAAAATAGATATAAGAAAAACTCATTAATCCAGCAGCGTTTTAAAAATTCTGTTTTCAACACTGGGCAAGAGAAATAATACCAGTATAGTCTTTAAAATTTATTATGATCTTCATAGAAGTATGTTTTCTAGCTATACCCACCCTATTTGCGTGACAAGGTCAAGAGAGCAAAAGACAATTAGAGCATGAAATCTTTGTAGTTAAATAGAATAAGAGAAGATGAAAATAGTTGTAAGTTTTCAATGATGTGTTTTAATGAGAGCACCAAAAACCACAAGGATGCAGTTGAGCTCAACCATGAAAATACGAAAGTTTCTGTCGCATTTGTGGATCCTCAATTTAGCAAAATATTAAAGTGTTTTCCCTACAGAGCTTATGTGTTTTGAGTATGTTTGGGTTTATTTTTCTCAATATTTCATCTTACTTTGGCTTATTTCGGAAGGAAATCATTCATGGCTCAGGTGTATTGGGGTCCCCTGTCAGAAGCCAAGTGCTGTCTCAGGAGATGGGTGTAAAATATGGTCTTGCAGAGGGACCCTGCAATTAAGACTTTCTTCCCATTTAACAAGGTTGCTGATACCTGTCTCGTGAACAGCAAAGGAATATGATTTCTAGAGTGATTGGAAACATGTTCGGTCCCCAAACCTACTATTTTCAGAGTTTTCCATTTGCATAGACCTTGGTGGATTTGGGGTGTGAATTTTTTTGTTAAATTTATAATTTTGTGTCGAAGGGGAAAAAGGGTCAGAATCTGGTAGCCAGAAGGAAACTTCTAGATCTCAGAAAATAATTGAAATCCCTTTGAGTCACATGTGGTTTGAATTTCAGAAGTTGAGTTTAATATCACAAATATAATTTTTAGTGCCTACTTTTAAACTTCAGGAGGAAATTAGTTAAGCACTGATATTGGAAAAACTGATTATTAAGCAAATACACAGACCATTTCAGCACTGAAATAAAGACACAGCTATTCAAAATTGTAAAAGGAAATGCTCTTTCCATTCTTTCACCTTCACTGTAAGCTGCTTCTATGTTTGAAAATATTTTACACATCGAATTTCACTTCTTCAACAGTTGTTATAGCTCCTCGATCCTTTTCTCAGCATGGAATCTGACTCAATCTCAAAGATAATATCTTTCAGATGGAAATATTTCTCTCACTGATATCAAATAAATTTCCAATGTGAAATTGATGCCCCAAGTTTTATTTAAAGAAGGGAGAAACTGTACTGGCATATCCAAAAAGAATTGACACAGGTATGTGACTTTATACAAAGAGGAAAGTCAGTGAATGAGAGGTCTCTTTTGGTTCATCTGTAAGCAAGCCATTATTTTCATTGGAGCAAGCATGTTCAAGAGTGGGAAGAAGAAAATATGCCTTTGTAAACTGTGAATTTTACTGCTATTTTTTTTCCTGCAAGCCCCCTGTAGGGAAAGCATAACCTCAAAGCTCTCTAGAGAGATTAGGTATGAACAAATTGTACATTGAGATAAATTTGAATAAAGAACATTTACAAAAATAAAGTGAATTGAACACCTTATAAAATCTCAGTATAAAGCTTAATAGTACATTTGAGGAAAAGACAGCTTGCAAATGTGGCATGAAATAAACAGATCATCACTTAGAAACATAACACTCACTAACCCTAGAGACACAATTGAAGTTCATCCCAAGTACAGGGCCTGGGAGTTTGGCCAAGAAAATGATTTCACAGGGTCTAGGGCTTGATTTGTATTTCACATAATGTGAAGTGGCATTCATTACCTTGTAATTGATATGCAGATAAGAAGAAATTATTTATAGCACAATTAACTGGGAAGGAAAGAGTACCGTATATGTACGTATGGGAGAACTGAGGGTTTCTGACAGGATCATAAACCATAAAGAGACTTTTGACAATGATCAGACCTCTGAGATAACCTACTGCCTTGGAAATTCATCTAGCTTTATGTACTCTAATATATTTATAATCATCTTTTAGTGTCATGCTTCAAGTGTAAACTGGATGTTTATGAAATTCCTCCCACCAACAAAAAATAGCTGAAGCCGTTTTGATATTTTGAAACATTAGAAAAATGTTCCCAAAATGATCTCTTTAGAATATAAGTTCTATGAGATGTTAATAATCAGTTTGGGAGAGATGTTGGGTTGAAGAAGGAAATAGGACTCCTCAGAGCCTTTAATATTCAAGTGTATATTGTAACTCTCCATGAGGAGGATAAGTTATACAGTATTTCCTAACTTATTAAGTTGCAAAACCCCGTTCTTTGGCATGCCTCTTTGAGAAATAACCTTCAAGAAGAAAAAAGAAAGAAAGAAAGCTAGAATGACTATTTTTCAGACCTTCACTAACAGGCGCTGGAATGTGTCTGCCTTCCTCATCAAACCGAGTGCTCTATATACAAAGCCTTCTCTAATTTATTTCATCTTGCTTAGCAACATCCTGCATCAGGGTCCTCCGTCCTCAGCCAGAGTCCTTTCGAGGATGGCAACTCCTGTTTGGTGAGGAAGTCTGTTTGATGAGCTTCCTCCGGAGTTGGCACCAGTACTGCCTTACCCTGCAGACCCTCACTACGAAGCCCAGTTACCCATCAGGTCACCAAGGTCTGCCCTGGGCTTTCAGGTCCCCCAGGACTGGTTTTGCCCACTTAATGAATAATTGGAAATTCAGAGCCTTATGTTCCGGGTCATGAACCAGAAAGACACATAGTTCATAGAGACACTTCCAGCAAGGAGGATTGCTGCATGAGACGGCTGACAACATCCCATTAAGTCTTGACGTGCTCCTTTTTAGTGTGCCTTTACTCCTGCAGTTTTCCCCACCTGAAAAAACAACCTTTTCCACTTTTGCTTTCCAAACGCTTTTTGTTTCGAATTAAAAAAAAATTGAAGTATAGTTGATTTACAGTGGTGTGTTAGTTTCAGGTGTACAGCAAAGTGATTCAGTTATAAATACACATATATTCTTTTTTAGGTTCTTTTCCATTGTAGGTTATTACAAGGTATAGATATAGTTCCCTGTGCCATACAATAGGTCCTTGTTGCTTTTCCATTTTGTATATAGTAGTGTGTATATGTTAATCCCAAACTCCTAATTTATCCCTCCTTCAACATTCCCCTTTGGTAACTATGAGTTTGTTTTCTATGTCTGTAAGTCTGTTTCTGTTTTATAAATAAGTTCATTTGTATCATTTTTTAAGATTCCACATATAAGTGATATCATTTGAAATTTGTCTAACTTACTTTACTTAGTGTGATCATCTCTAGGTCCACCCATTTTGCTGCAAATGGCATTATTTCATTCTTTTTTTATGGCTGAGTAATATTCCATTGTATATATTAATATATACCACATCTTCTTTATCCATTCAACTGTTGATAGACATTTAGGTTGATTCCATGTCTTGGCTATTGTAAACAGTGCTGCTGTTTACAATAGTGTTCACTATATAATAGTGAACATTGTGGTATATGCATCTTTTCAAATTAGAGTATTTGTCTTTTCCAGATACATCTTCAGGAGTGGGAATGCTGGATCATAAAGTAACTCTATTTTCAGTTTTCTAAGGAAACTCCATACTGTTCTCCACAGTGGCTGCACCAATTTACACTCCCCACAACAGTGCAGGAAGGTTTCCTTTTCTCACACCTTCTCCAGCATTTATTACTTGTAGACTTTTTGATGATGGCCATTCTGACCAGTGTGAGGTGATACCTTATTGTAGTTTTGATTTGCATTCCTCTGCTAATTAGTGATGTTGACCATCTTTTCATGTGCCTGTTGGCCATATGAATGTCTTCTTTGGAGAAATGTCTATTTAGGTCTTCTGCCCGTTTTTTGATTGGGTTGTTTGTTTTTTTGATACTGAGCTGTATGAGCTGTTTGTATATTTTGGAAATTAAGCCCTGTCAGTTGCATCACTTGCAAATATTTTCCTCCATGACATAGGTTGTCTTTTTGTGTTGTGTATGGTTTTCTTTGCTGTGCAAAAGCTTACAAGTTTCATTAGGTCCCATTTGTTTATTTTGGCTTTATTTCTTTTGCCTTGGGAGACTCACCTAAGAAAACATTGCTATATGATTTATGTCAGAGAATGTTTTGGCTATGTTCTCATCTAGGAGTTTTATGGTATCATGTCTTATATTTAAGTCTTTACGGCATTTTGAGTTTATTTTTGTGTATGGTGTGAGGGAGTGTTCTAACTTTATTGATTTACATGTGGCTGTCCAGCTTTCCCTACACCACTTGCTGAAGAAGCTGTCTTTTCTTTATTGTATATTCTTGCCTCCTTTGTTGAAGATTAATTGACTGTAGGTTTATTTATGGGCTGTCTGTTCTGTTCCATTGATCTATATGTCTGTTTTTGTGCCACTGCCATGCTGTCTTGATCACTGTAGCTTTGTCATATTGTCTGAAGTCTGAGAGGGTTATGCCTCGAGCTTTGTTCTTTTTCCTCAGGATTGTTTTGGCCATTCTGGGTCTTCTGTGGTTCCATATAAATTTTAGGATTATTTTTTCTAGTTCTGTGAAAAATGTCCTGGGTGATTTAATAGGGATCACATTAAATCTGTAGATTGCTTTGGGTAGTATGGCCATTTTAACAATATTAATTCTTCCAATCCAAGAGCATGGGATATCTTTCCATTTCTTTGAATCATCTTTAATTTCCTTTATCAGTGTGTTATAGTTCTCAGCAAACACTTTTTTAAATCTTTAGTAGCAACAATAGAAATGCCTAAAAATTATGAAATGTTTATAACTTTTCATATAAACCTCATGTTTATATTAGGAACTGTGCAAAATGCTTTATGATACTGTATCTTATTTTGAATTAATTTCTAAGAGTTTATTAAAATTTTGAGATCTTTAAAAAATTCAAAAGCACAAACACCAGTGTATTCATAACCTCAAATTTACAGTTGTTAAAAATGACATGTTTTCTTTCATTTGTTAAAAATAAAACAAAGAATGTTACAGCTAAATATGAAGTCTTTTTAAAATCTACCCACTTATATCCTATGCACCTCCCCCATTCGTAGGGGCAAAAACTGTCATGGATTTATTGTAACTCCTTATATTTACATAGAGTCTTTTGCATGAATATGATTCCATGAAAAATATATAATATTATTTCAAGCGATTTTCACAAAAATCCATACAATCATATCATATTATATTGGGTGGGCCAAAGAGTGCCTTCGGTTTTTTATGTAAAAATAAAAGACACATTTTCACCAAGAACTTTATTGAATGACATATTCACCCTTTTGTTCCACTACCTTCTGCCATTTTTCAGACAACTTCATAATTCCATCTTCCCAACACTTTTTATCTTTCTGAGCAAGGAACTGTTCCAGGTGCCTTTTACAGTCTTCCAGGGAATTGAAATTTTTTCCATTAAGAGAATTTTGTAAAGACTGAAATAAATGGAAATCTGAAGATGCAATGTCTAGTGAATATGGTGAATGAATCAGAACTTCCCAGTCAAGCTGTAACAGTTTTTGCCTGGTCATCAAAGAGACATGCAGTCTTGCGTTATCCTGATAGAAGACTATGCGTTTTCTGTCGATTAATTCTGGACACTTTACATCGAGTGCCTCTTTCAGTTGGTCTAATTGGGAGCAGTACTCGTTGGAGTTAATCGTTTGGTTTTCCGGAAGGAGCTTATAATAGAGGACTCCCTTCCAATCCCACCATACACACAACATCACCTTCTTTGGTTCAAGACCGGCCTTTGGTGTGGTTGGTGGTAGTTCATTTCACTTGCCCCATGATCTCTTCCATTCCACATTATTGTACAGTATCCACTTTTCATTGCTGGTCACACTTTGTTTTAAGAAATGAATGGTTTCCTTAACGTTTCAGTAGAGAATTGCATGTGAAAATATGGTCAAGAAGGGTTTTTTTGCTTTACTTATGTGGAATCCAAACATCAAAGCAATTCACATAACCACGCTGGTGCAAATGATTTGCGGCGCTTGATTTGGATATTTTGAGTATGTTGGCTATCTTCCGAGTGGTATAATGTTGATTGTTCTCAATTATTGTTTCGATTTGATTGCTATCAACTTCAACTGGCCTACCCGACTGTGGCGCGTCATCCAGTGAGAATCTCCAGCACAAAACTTGGCAAACCACTTTTGACACATTAGATTGGTCACAGCACCTTCTGCATACACTGCCCAAATCTTTTTGTGCGTTTCAGTTGCGTTTTTACCTTTCTTGAAATAATAAAGCATAATATGCCAAAAATGTTGCCTTTTTTCTTCCACCTTCAATATTAAAATGGCTGCAGAAAAATGTACCAATTTTGATAACCCTTTTTTTAAATGTGTGCTGATATGACAGCTGTCACATACAATCTAACAAAATTGTTTCAAATGAAGTTAAG
Source organism: Phocoena sinus (assembly GCF_008692025.1). NCBI lineage: Eukaryota > Metazoa > Chordata > Mammalia > Artiodactyla > Phocoenidae > Phocoena > Phocoena sinus. The sequence goes on along the minus strand of NC_045775.1, from coordinate 48,530,170 downwards.
ACAACTAAGTGCTACTAGAGCCATCTTACAGAGAAAAACGAACGAAACTTGGCCAACCCAATACATACATCATTTTGACACTGGTTGTCTTCTCTCACCATTGTTTACAACATCCTGTTCTCATCAACACAGTTCAGTGGTTCTTAACCTCTGTTGTGCCATAGGCCCCTTTGGTAGCCTTGAGAAGTTAATGGACTTCTTTTCAGAGTACATTTTCAATTTTCCTTAATAAAATACATAAGATTATGAAGAAACTCAATTATATTAAAGTAATAGCTAGCAATATATTAAAAAACTAATTGTAATATAGCAACACATATCTTTTTTCATCAATACATTAAATAATAAGATCTAGTAGTGTATGCTCTAATTTGGAGGAAGTGATGAGAGTAAACATTATTTCCAGATGTCTGCAACAACTGTAATGTTCTGTAAAGAAAATCTATAAACTCTAATTTCAAGAGTCTCAGGTATGACCCATGCCACTCTGGTTTGTTGTCTACATTTATAGTAAAAGAAACTGCTAAAATTTCAGTTAGAGCTTAGTAATGATAAAGTTGTAAATTTATTTTTATTCAAGCTCATGGGCCTCCTGAATTATTTACATATTCTTTTTAAATTGAGGTATAATAATACATAGTCTTGATTTCTGATTTTTTTCTCCCTTCAATTAATTGCCAACGTCTTCTTCCAATCTTTTGTTTGATTTTTTTTTCTAACAGTGTTTATGGGGTCTTTTGATCAAGAAATTAATTTTTTTTCATTTAGTTAAATGTGTTCTTTTTTTACTTTTGGGGACTTTGTGCCTTGTGTAAAGTAGGATGTTTTATTATATTTTGTTCCAATAATTTAAAATGGTATTTTTCACTTTTAGGCTTTTAATATACCTGGACATTCAAAAATGTATTTTTTAAGGATGGGACTTAACCTTCTTTCATGTAGTATCTTACAATAAAGGCATAACCTTCTTCATGTAGTATCTTACAATAAAGGCAACATTTTGGTAACATTATTATCGTCATTCAAGGAGCAGATTAACCCTCATCTTCCCCATAACATCCATGCCGAATGCTCCCTTTAACAGGTATCTTCATCTTTCTAAATATCTATCCCATTTGTATTCATTGTTACATTTTTTTCCCTAAATTTTTCTTACTTCTCAAGAGTTCATGTGTTGTCTGAAAAGATGGCAAGCATTTTGAGGACAGAGATAATGTGCTTTAACACTTTTTTTCAGTAGTGACTAGCAAGAGTGTTGGGCCAAATGATTGAGATTAATATATTATAATGTGTTTTGCTTCCAAACTCTTTCCAATTTCAATATAAATTTAGAAAAAAATCATATAGTTTATATAAGAATTTATCTTTTAAAATAGAGTAAGAGTTTTTTCCCTTTTCTAATTCGTGTTTTAGCATATGACCCATTCTCACTTTCTGTATTCCTTATTCCAACATAAGATATGCCTCTAAAATAGTAACAGTGATTTCCATAAGCCACATACAGACACCAGGTCCTTGTCAGGAGTATGAGAAAGAGAAAATTTCTCTTCTGTAGGGAAAGGGAAGGGGAAGGAGCCCTTAGGCCTCCACAGTCCAGACTGCTTCCAGCTGCTCAGTCGCCGGGTCCGTGGTCTTCATGCAGTCAGGACATGTGGGGAATATCTGGCTGTGAGGACCCCCCCGGGGATGAGAGCTTTCCAGTCTGGCGTTATCCTGTCACGCCCTTCTCCTCTGCAGCTCACTTAGGGTTTCTTCTGCTCGCCTAGGCTAAAACTCTGTGAGTATGTGAAAGTCAAAGAAACTCCTTCTACCTAAAGATAGTTCAACATCCAAGCAATAAGTTTCTGGAGATTTTATTAACCTAAATATTGTAATCTGGGACCGTTGTCACTAAAAAAGATAACACATTGTATTTCTGCTTATTCCCTTAATCAGAAAATTATGCTTTTTCTTTTTTCCAACACATTTTTTCACTTTTTATTTTGCAGTAATTTTAAACTTAAAATTTGGAAAAATAGCACACAGGGTCCCTGCATAAATTTTACTGAGTTTCCACTAATATTTATATTTTCTATAACTCAAGCACAATGATAAAAACTAAGAAACTAGAATTGTAACGATACTATAATTTACTAGAGACTCTGTTCATCTTTCGTCAGTTTTCCACTATGTCCTTTTTCTATTCCGGGATACAGTATAGGATCCCACATTGCATTTATTTATTGTCTCCTTAATATCCTCCAATCAGTGACAGTTCATCTATCTTTCTTTGTCTTTCATGACCTTGGCATTTGTGAAGAGTACTTGTTACTTATTTTTGTAGAGTGTCACTCATTTTGGGTTTGTCTGATATTTTTTAAATGATTAGATCGAGGTTGCATTTTTAGCGAGAATACCACAGAGGTGGCATGCACTTCTCAGTGCATCTTATCACAGGGTAAAAATGATGTCCTTATGTCTTTTTACTGGTGATGTTTACCTTGATCACTTGGTTAAGGTGGTGTCTACTGGGTTTCTCTACTGTTACTAATTGTCTATTTGAAATTAACAAATACCTTAGGGGAAATACTTTGCAACCCTGCAAATATGCTGTTTCTCCTTAAATTTTCGGTCACTAATTTCAGCGTCCATTGGTGGGTCTTTCTTGAAAGTGTTACTGTGGTATTCTACTGGTGATTTTCTATTTCCCTCATTTATTCTACATTTGTTTATTTATTTATATCAGTATGGACTCATTCATGACTTTAACATTTGTATTCTATGGATTATAATCCAATACTATCATTACTTATTTTGTGCCTCAGATTGCTCCAGCTTTGACCATTGGGAGCTCTTTCAGGTTGGCTCCTATGAACTTTTGCCAGCATGGCCCCATCCTTTTTGGAGCACTTCTTCATTTATTGCTACCATATAACGCTCCCTGCTCATCTTGTGTTTTCCCTGCCACAGCTCTTTAATCAACCACTTCTCCAGGTATCCCTGTTTCTTTGTATCAGTGAATGATATTTAGACACCAAAAGCTAGGCTTTTAGAGATTAAAAGATCTAAGGACTTGGCAAATTTTATAAGTGGCCAGATCGTAAATAGGGTTTGCAGGCCATTCAGTCTTTGTTGCAGCTACTTCATTCTGCTGTTGTTGCACAAAATCAGACATAGACAGTAGGCAAGTGTGTATGTGTGGATATGTTTCAATAATACTTTATTTACAGAAATAAGTGGTAGGCTGGATTTGGTTCATGGGACTTGTTGTTTGCCATCTCCTACTCTAGAATGACAAGTCATGTGCTTACTTTCATGTATAAAAACAATGACAAAAACCTAGTAATGTTTTCATCTTCTCTGGTGAGGAACGTACTGGAGTATACTGATGTAAATGGAATTAGCTTAAGTGTTTTTACTTTTAAAAATTTTGGATTATTTTAATTCAGAATAGGAAAAAAAATGATAATTACTATTTCCCATCTTTAAATCATTAGATGTTTATATAGTGCAGTATTTATTTTCAGATGAATCAATAAATAAAAAGTTTACTTTCACTTTTACTTTATGCATGGAATATCAAAGATAACTAAGTGCAAAATAAATGGTACAGGGGTAGTAGGAAAGACTCGTTCTGACCTTGCTCTGGAAAAGAAGTCCGCAACTTTCATAGATGGCCAGATCGCAAATGGGCTTTACAGGCCAGGAAGGCTCTGTTGCAGCTGCTCGCAGGGTAGAGCATCCTGAAAAGTTTCCAGGAGGAGGTGAGGACTGAGAATGACACCAAAGAATGGATGCGACTTGAGTCACCTACAAAAGAAGAAATAAACGTGGTGATTCAGGGATGATTTGAATAAGAGAGGGAGAGAGAAACAGGTTGAGAGTATTCAGGAATAATAAATAGCAAACAACAGCTACAGCAATTCAGAAAGGGATGTAGGAGACAAACCTAACCCTGCTAGCAGCTCTACTAATCTCACAGATTTTAGTAACTGGCTATCTTTCAAATCACCTGGCTTTATTAAAAACAATTGACACTATGCTCTGTACGTTTAAATGATTCTACGGAATTTTTAACAGATCTTTAAATGGGTTAAAGATCTAAATTACTATTTATTAATTTTTCATGTTAATATATTAATGTTTTTTTGCCATTATTTATAAGCTTTTCAGTGTTAATTCTGTAATGAGCAGGTATTGCCAAGAAGCCAATCTTATAAGATGCAAGAACATTTACTCTTGCACTCATTTCTGTGACAGACTGTTTGGCTCTCCAGTGAGTGCACAGTGAGCTGAACAACGAATTCTTAAAAGTTTAATTCCACTTTCATTGGGAGTCAAGTATATCCTGCTTCTTTTGAATGCAACCCTAATCCCAAAGACAGATCATTTTATTGTCTTTGGTCTCAGTAGTTTCTGTGCTAGCCCCTGAGTAAGATGGTGACACAAGTGGACAAAGGAATTGTCAGTTTATTTGGGAATATCCTAGGGATTAATTCATCATTAATGATTGTTAATGAAATCTGATTCCATGAGATAAGGTGACTTCCTAAGTAAAATCGAACTCTTCATTTGAAGTATATTGCTGAAATTTTTCTTATCCAGTGTTCTCATTTAGAGGTCACTAAATCCATCATTATTTGTGCTCCAAAGTAGATTCATAAAAAATAAATAAAATGAAATTTGGCTATAGTTTGAGCTTCTTGTATAAAAGGTGGTATTATCGAATTAAGCAGACAGTTGATTTCTATATTTCTGACATTTAACATTAATTTGATAGGAAATAGTTACCATAATATTATAATCAAATATTCTAAACCCACAGCTTTTAAATATAGAGTTTAGTGGGTGACTTAATATTTTCTACATGAACTACCATATGTCAAAGAGAACTAATGATCTCCTTAATAGGTAGCCTACTCACACTTGCGTATCTGTGGTAGGGAACCTTCTTAAAGGTCAATCTATTTGGTGTCCTCTCCCTTATTCTCATAATCTTTCTGCCCTTTTCATTCAGGTTTGGCCACCTTTTAGCCAACTTTGTTGCCTGCTTTATTACATCCTGCCTCATGTTCCGTGGTGAGCACTGCACATTGCAGCTCCTTCAGGAAGCAGCTTCAGTCTTCCCAATCCATAAACACAGACAACATTCCTTCTTTTTTACTTTACTTGAAACCCCTAAAGAAGGTATATTTTTTGAATGTTCTCAGATCCCAAGAACCATGTTCTATGACCATTTCAAGAATAACTCTTCACCATTCCTTGAATATGGCTGGTACACCCCATTCTTCTGCTTATGCAGATCTTGACATGGCCTCTCTTCTTATCAACTCTCTTCAAAGCCCTACCTTCCTTTAAGACTCAAGTTGAGTTCTAGACTCTCTCTCAGGTCTTTGTGGACCCCAGCTCCAACATCGGTTCTCAGGGGCCTCTGTTTCCTGTGCCATTTGTCATTGTTGTTTCCCTTTGTGCACATTCCCATCTCCCCCAGCAGATTGCAAGCCCCACTCAGAACGGAAGCATGTCCTGTGCCTCCCCTCACAGTATGTAGAACCTAACCACGTGCCCAGTCAAAGCAGGTCTTCAGTAATGTTTGTGAGGAGGAACTGTGACATTCATTAAGCTCTTACCTTCATCAAAAAGGAGTATTTAAAAAGCTACTGTACTGCACCAAATTACCTGCAATCATCTTGGTATCCCCGTAGAGGCAAATCTGTTGAAAGCCAAATCACTTCAGAGTTCCAGGTATTCATGTGAGGATTTGTAAACAAGTTAGATCGCAGCAAGTCAGTACTCATTTTTTTAGGCAATAAAATATTCTGTAATATAGACAAGGAGACAGTGTCACTCCCGTTTAAGATGTCTGCTGAGAGAGCGAGCATTAACTGAGAGGTCAGATAGCTATAATTTTAAGTGTAGTGGAAAGCCACATAATGGATTTCTGCATATGAAATATCATTTTACTGAGTTCTGTAGAGATGTACCAAATCCAATAGTATTAGTGTTAGGCATTTGGTATCTTCAATGGCTAGTCTCTGTGCTTTTAAAAGGAAGAGTGATATATAGCCATGTACAGTGTAGACAGGCCACATCTCCCTAGGAATTCAGTGCTGAGTTTCATCTTTAGAGCAAAGGTGTTACAGAGCTAAAAGACATATGGATTATATTATCACCTTTAAAAGGTGAAATTTTTTTGGTGACTCTTTTCCGGATGTTTCAGCTGCTAGCAAGATCTGGCAAGACAGTCCACTGGGATAGAGCCAGCTTCTGTAAGATTGCTAATCAGGGTCTAAACCTCTGAGTGCAGCAACAAGCCAGGGTGGTTTCTATCAGAACGTTATATACTTGTGTGTCTGGCATTTACTTTGTAAAGCAGTGGAAGAACTCCATGTAAACCAATTTGTGACTTAAGACAATTTAGGTAACCTATCATAAAGCCAAAGGAAAGTTTTTCTCATCAAGAAGTTGTTTCTTTACAATGCAAAGATTTTTCTAATACTATTAGCCTACTAATAAACTCTTAATAGCAACCAGATAACTTATGCCTAAGACCTATACTTGTCTATATTTGTTACTAAAATTTTTAGACATTTAAGTAAAGAAAGGAAGCCCCATTTGGGTTCTTGGTTCATACTATAAGAATAGACCAGAAAAGATATTTATATCAAACTAGTGAAATTCCTATTAAATATACTATAAATTCTCTAGGAATCATTTTCCTAATCTCCTCTGAAAGAATAATTTTATCTTTAAAAATATACCACTGTATATGTCATATATATATATATATGTACACACACACACACACACACACACACACACACACACACATATATATTTTCTTTCACCTTCTCCACACCTGTTAAATAAACTTGTCATTTTTACAGCCAATTCAGGAAGAGAGTTCTTCACTCCTCTCCTTGGAGACCTAGATGTACCTCGTCCGGTGTCTGGGGTCAATCCCATCTCCTCTGAAAGCCTGGCTGCATGATTTGATAGTCACAGCTGTCATTATCATCCAGCTTGGCACATGCCTCTAGGGTTTTCCCATTGAGCAAGGGTCTGAACTGTGCTGCCCACGCTTCCTCATACCAATTATAACTCCCATGCAGTTATCTAAAAGGCAGAAAAAAATGATCAACACCATCCCCAGCCTTGTAATGAGGAAGCAATTTCCCCTTATTATAACTGACTAAATAAGTGCAGGCTGACCCTCAAGGCCCCTCCTTGCCCTCTTCGTGTCCCTCTGGAAATCATGGTCAAAACTCACTTTTCCTTTCAGATTTCCTTGACTTCCCACTTGTTTTATTTCTTTCTCTTAATTCCACACTTTTTCCATCTTCATCGTCACTGTGCCGAATGCTGTTCCTCGTTCTGTGCCCTCACAGAGTGATCACGCCTCTTTCTGGTGCGTACCTCATTAGAACCTGACCTTTGTTTCTCGTTTCTGATCTTCTGCCATTGGACTCCCTTACCGCAGATTTACTGCTTGGGCACCAGAGGAAGAGGGTCCTCGAGCCATGCAAATGATCCAGCAGATTTCACTCTTCCTTCCTTTTGTCACTTCTAAGACCCTCGTGTCTCTTACACTTTTTTGTCCGAAGAATCTATACTGTGTGTGTTTGGTTTAACCAGAAACAGTGCTGTGTTGGCTGTAGGCAGTCAAAGCATTAGTTACGTTGTTGAAAGGCACGAGGAATTTATCATCATTTTTTTACCTTTCTACTTCAAGTAGAGGTAGTTCAAAAACGTTGCACGAATGAGTCAGTATCCCCTGTTTTGGAGCATAAGGAAATCATCTCTGAAGGTTTGATGAAAAACTGAGACAAAACAGAAAAACAGTTTTGGACACCTGTGTATCAGTGGCTCCTCCCTCTGACATGTGACCCTTTGGAGCAGTCCCAAGCTAAAAAAAAATCTTAGATTGAGAGACTAATTCATTCTGATTAAAGCTTTTATACTTAGGATTTTCATTTGGGCATATGGAAGAGACTAACCTAATATCTGTCTAAACTAATATTTGTTCTTCCTTGGGAATACAACCTCCAGTTTTTAGCTAGGCACATTCTAAGCTGAATAAAGAGTCCATTTCTCAGTCTCTTATCAATTAGCCATGTACACATTAGGCCAAATGATATGTAAGTGGAAATGTTTTGCGTGGGCTTCTGAGAAGTCTTCCAAGCATTGGTGCATGCGCATTGACACTTTCTTGTTCTGTTTTCCATCCTGTTTCCTGATCATAAGGCAGATGGCTGGATCTCTAACAGTCATATAGGACTGTGAGGTCAAGGGCCATATCCTAGGGCTGGAGAAACAGTGAATTGGTAAAAGCCTGAGTCCAAAAACTTCATGAAGTGGAACATCATATCAAGCATGGAATAATTTTTATGTGAGAGAATGAGAAATAAACTGTATTGTTTAAATCTTATTTTGGTTTTTCCTGTTATGTACAGTCGTGTAATTCTAATTGAGTCAGGGAACTTTGTGGTGAGTTGGATAGATGGAAGAGAAGTATTGGGGGATTATGACTGTACCCTTTGCTTATGCAAGGTGTGGAATCAGAAATTATCTAACTGGGTTTGGGTCATGGCCTCATGTAAATGAGAAGTTCATAGTTGCTTCCTAGAGACATTTGCTAGTTCTCTAATAACTAAGCACATACATTAAAAGAAAATTTTCCAAGAGATTCTGACAGGGAGGCAAATGTATGTGTTTGTACGTGTTAATTGTAATACCTGTAATAGAAAAATATTTTAAGTAACCTAACTATTCATCAGTAAAAAATTTGATATATTATAATGGCCTATCTATACTTTGGCATATTCTTCAGCCCCTAAAGATGATATGTTATGCAGCCATTAAAGATATTAAGAGTGTGAATAAAATGAAGAGGTGTTTGTAACATTTTGTTGAGTGAAAAAAAATAATGTTAAGATTTCTAGCCATGATGGCATTGTAAATTCTCCAAGGGACCTCCTCTGCCTCTACACATATGACATACAGTTAATATGTAGAATGAGGAAATCTAAAAGGTGTAGTCATGCTCAAAAGTAAGATAAATGTCTCCATGACACAGAAACTGAAAGTGATAAGCAGCATAAAGGCATCAGCCTACCAGCCTACCAGGTTCTGGGTGAGAAAAAGGCTGATATGGCCAGGAGTTTAGCTATATCTTCAGTAGAGAATAAGAGCATCCGTAGCAGAACTTCAGCTAGGTCTTCTCCTTACCTTATGTTTCATGAAAAGAGAATCTAGAAGATACGTGTACAACCACGTGACTAGGAAGTAAACCATTAAGTTGCTTGCTGGCTTCATGATTGATGACATCCCCAGTGTGCAGATGTTTTTAATATATAACCCCTGTCTGCCTGGGGTCCAAAATGGATGGGCTGGTAGCAATTGCAAAGACACTAGAGAGAGGTTAGTATACATACACACACGTGCGCGCACATACACACACACACACACAGAAAAATAACCTCCTATTCAAAAAATATCTATAAACCAACATTCCAAAACATATTAAAAATCTCTCACTAGGAAAACAGCCAAATAAACCCTATAATATGAGTATGGCATTACTATGATGAATATGAAATGAGCAGACTGAAAAACTTTTCTTAAAAATAAATACGTTTAATTTCCACTCCCATGTTTATTGGAACATTATTCACGGTAGCAAAGATATGGAAACAACATAAATGTTTGTTAATGGATGAATGGATAAAGAAAATGTGATTAGTAATAATATATATATATATATATATACACACATATATGTACATATATATGTATATATTATTCAGCCTTAAAAAAGAAGGAAATACTGCCATTTGAGACAATACTGATGAACCTGGAGGACATTATTCTAAGTGAAGCAAGCCAGACTCAGAAAGACAGAAAGACAAATATTGCATGATCTCATTTATATGTAGAATTTAAAGTAGTCAAACTCATAGAAACAGAGAGTTGAATGGTCGCCTCCAGGAACCAGGGGAGAGGGAAATGGAGAGATTTGGCCAAAGGGTACGAAGCTTCAGTAATGGAGGTGACTGAATTCTGAAGATCTAATGCATGTACATCACAGTACCTGCAGTTTACATTACAGTACTGTATACTTGAAATTTGATAAAAGGATAGATTGATCTTAAGTGTTCTCACCACATACACACACACACACACACACACACACTCACAAAGGTAAATAAATATACTATTCAAGACTAAAACAAATAAAAATATCCATTTTCTGTGAGATAAATAATAATATGTAATGAAAATAGAGAAATAATGTACTTGGAAAGATTATTGCAAAAATATTATGGAAAAGGGTTAATTTTCTTATTGTATAGAGAGAACTCTGAGAAATTAACTATAAGAACCAACAGCCTAAAATAAAGGAAGGGACAAAAGTTTTAAAGAGAAATCCAACAGATAAAGAAATACAAATCAATTGTAAACCTGAAAATATGTATGGTATTACTCACAATTTAAAAGATACCAGTTGAAATGGTGAAATAGCGTGTTTAACATGTATAAGATTGGAAAAAATGAAATAGAAACACTATCACTATTGCGTACATTGAAGGTGTGAAATATGGGCAATCTTGCACACATTGGTTTGGGAAGAGAATGACACTTTTTTGCAAGGCAGTTCTATAGTATCTATCAAATTTATAATATCAAATTTACTATGCAATATACCCTTTTATTTTACAATTCCATTTTAGACATTCACCATAAATGAAACATACACAACGTATGAAAAGATGCATTTATAATAATGACCGTTATAGCATTAATTTCAGTAATCATAACATTGTTTTTCAGTAGGGGAATAGAACTGGTTAAACCCATTATGCAACATGGACTACCCTTAACATTCCCAGGCCTGGAAGCAGGGCATATAGAGGTCCACACACTGTCTATCTAAATATTGAAGACTTATAAATTAAATAAAATATACTTCATCTTCCTTCACTGACAAAGATGCCTTCATAACTACCTAAAGTAACAAGATAATGACAAACTAAAAAGGACCTAATGTGGCATTCAAGCCTTTACACACCTGTTTAAAGGTATCTCTCACCACTACTCACTCAAAACTAGCTCCATATTCTATATTGTCCAGTCAGGGGACTCATCTCCATTTCAAGAATGTTTTGTGTTCTTTCTTCATGCATGCTGTAACTTCTTTTTGAAATTCTTCCCTGCTCAGGTTAAATGTCCCCTTTGTTATTACCAGATCTGATCTCGAAAGAGAATGATTTCCTCCTTTGAGATCCCTTAGGTCTTTGCTATAACATTTAAAAATAATCTTCCTCAGATTATAGAATATTGTGGACGTAATTACTTCTCCACCAGGTTGTAAACTACTTTAGATTATGGAATTTATCTTAGTCATTCTTGTACATTTTTAGCATCTGAACCTGTGCCTTGCAACCAATAGGTACTCTACAATTGAAAAAACTGGATTATAGATTAAGAAAAAACCTCTTTATTATGAAAATTTCAAACATGTATAATCAAGCAGTTTCAAAACTAAAAACTCATAGCCAGTCTTGTTTCATCTATACCCTTGTTTCAAACCACACCTAATTTTAGTATCAAATTATTTTGAAAAAAAATGTCATTTTTTTCTGTAGCTACCTCTGTATATATTTACATAAAATAAGGAGTACTTTCTCAAAGCATAATGATAAAACCATTGTCAAAACAAACATTTAACAATCATTCTTTAATATATCACATTTCTAATTAGTGTGAAAATTTCCTTGATTGTAAAATAATTTTTATTTGTTTGAGTCAGGATCCAGATAAAAACCATATATTAGTATTGGTTTATTTGGCTTTTAGATTACTTTTTTTTTTTTTTTTGCGGTACGCGGGCCCCTCACTGTTGTGGACTCTCCAGTTGCGGAGCACAGGCTCCGGACGCGCAGGCTCAGCGGCCATGGCTTACGGGCCCAGCCGCTCCGTGGCATGTGGGATCCTCCCAGACCGGGGCACGAACCCGTGTCCCCTGCATCGGCAGGCGGACTCTCAACCACTGCGCCACCAGGGAAGCCCAAGATTACTTTTAACCTACCACTTTATTCTGTCTTTATCTCTTCCCTTCCTAGCAGTTCTTCCTTGAAGCTGAAAGGCAGGTGTGTTTTTGAAGGCAGATATAAGCAATGCACCTCATGGCTGCCATTTAATGTTAGTAGTTTTAAAATTTTTATTGCCTAGATCCAATATTTCATTATTTCACCAACAGTTGAAAATGGTAAATTTTTTTTGTATTTTTTCTTCATTTATTTAGGTGACCAACAAAGTGAGTCACAATTTTTAAAAATTATACTCAATTTATAGTTATTGTCAAATGTTGGCTATAGTCCCTGTGCTGTACAATATATCTTTGTAGCTTATTTATTTTATACCTGGTATATTGTACCTCTTAACTCCCTACCCCTATCTATCCCTCCTCCCTTCTCTCTCTCCACTGGTAACCACTAGTTTGTTCTCTAGATCTGTGAGTCTGTTTCTGTTTTGTTATATTCATTGCTTTTTAAAATGTTTTTAGATTTCACATATAACTGATAACATACAGTGTTTTTCTTTCTCTCTCTGACTTATTTCACTAAACATCATAGCTTCCAACTCCATCCATGTTGTTGCCAATGGCAAAATTTCACTCTTCTTTATGGCTGAGTAGTATTCCATTGTATATATACCACATCCTCTTTATCCATGCACACATAGGTTGCTTCCCTATATTGGCTATTATAAATAATGGTACTGTGAACATTGGGATGCATGTGTCTATTTGAATTAGTGTTGTTGTTTTCTTCAGATATATACCTAGAAGTGGAATTGCTGGATCATATGGTGTTGTATTTTTAGTTGTTTTTTTTTTTTGTCTTGAATTTTATTTTATTTATTTTTTTATACAGCAGGTTCTTATTAGTCATCAATTTTATACACATCAGTGTATACACGTCAATCCCAATCGCCCAATTCATCACACCACCACCCCCATCCCCCGCCACTTTCCCCCCTTGTTGTCCATACGTTTGTTCTCTACATCTGTGTCTCTATTTCTGCCCTGCAAACCGGCTCATCTGTACCATTTTTCTAGGTTCCACATACATGTGTTAATATACAATATTTGTCTTTCTCTTTCTGACTTACGTCAATCTGTATGACAGTCTCTAGATTCATCCACGTCTCTACAAATGACCCAATTTAGTTCCTTTCTATGGCTGAGTAATATTCCATTGTGTATATGTATATCTTCTTTATCCATTCATCTGTCGATGGGCATTTAGGTTGCTTCCATGACATGGCTATTGTAAATAGTGCAGCAGTGAACATTGGGGTGCATATGTCTTTTTGAATTATGGTTTTCTCTGGGTATATGCCCAGTAGTGGGATTGCTGGGTCATCTGGTAATTCTATGTTTAGTTTTTTAAGGAACGTCCGTACTGTTCTCCATAGTGTATCAATAGCTCCATAGCTGTATCAGTGTTCTCCATAGCTGTATCAATTTACATTCCCACCAACAGTGCAAGAGGATTCCCTTTTCTCCACACCCTCTCCAGCATTTGTTGTTTGTAGATTTTCTGATGATCCCCATTCTAACTGGTGTGAGGTGATACCTCATTGTAGTTTTGATTTGCATTTCTCTAATAATTAGTTATGTCGAGCAACTTTTCATGTTCTTCTTGGCCATCTTTATGTCCTCTTTGGAGAAATGTCTATTTAGGTCTTCTGCCCATTTTTGGATTAGGTTGTTTTTTTTTTTTAATAAATATTGAGCTGCATGAGCTGTTTATATATTTTGGAGATTAATCCTTTGTCCATTGATTCATTTGCAAATATTTTTTCCCATTCTGAGGGTTGTCTTTTCGTCTTGAGTGTAGTTTCCTTTGCTTTCCAAAAGCTTTTAAGTTTCACTTGGTCCATTTTTGTTTTTATTTCCATTACTCTAGGACGTGGATCAAAAAAGATCTTGCTCTGATTTATGTCAAAGAGTGTTCTTCCTATGTTTTCCTCTAAGAGTTTTATAGTGTCTGGTCTTACATTTAGGTTTTTAATGCATTTTGAGTTTATTTTTGTGTATGGTGTTAGGGAGTGTTCTAATTTCATTGTTTTACATGTAGCTGTCCAGTTTTCCCAGCACCACTTATTGAAGAGACTGTCTTTTCTCCATTGTATTTCCTTGCCTCCTTTGTCATAGAGTAGTTGACCATAGGTGCGTGGGTTTATCTCTGGGCTTTCTATCCTGTTCCATTGATCTATATTTCTGTTTTTGTGCCAGTACCATATTGTCTTGATTACTGTAGCTTTGTAGTATAGTCTGAAGTCAGGGAGTCTGATTCCTCCAGCTTTGTTTTTTTCCCTCAAGACTGCTTTGACTATTCAGGGTCTTTTGTGTCTCCATACAAATTTTAAGGTTTTTTGTTCTAGTTCTGTAAAAAAAATGCTGTAATTTGAGAGTGATTGCATTGAATCCGTACATTGCTTTGGGTAGTATAGTCATTTTCACAATATTGATTCTTCCAATCCAAGAACATGGTATATCTCTCCATCTGTTGGTATAATCTTTAATTTCTTCCAACAGTGTCTTATAGTTTTCTACATACAGGTCTTTTGTCTCCCTAAGTAGGTTTATTCCTAGGTAGTTTATTCTTTTTGTTGCAGTGGTAAATGGGAGTGTTACATTAATTTCTCTATCACATTTTTTTGGTGGCATCTTTAGGATTCTTTATGTATAGTATCATGTCACCTGCAAACAGTGACAGTTTTACTTCTTCTTTTGCAATTTGTATTCCTTTTATTTCTTTTCCTTCTCTGATTTCCATGGCTAGGACTTCCAAAACTATGTTGAATAATAGTGGCGAGTGTGGACATCCTTGTCTTCTCCCTGATCTTAGAGGAAATGTTTCAGTTTTTCACCATTGAGAATGATGTTTGCTGTGGGTTTGTCATATATGGCCTTTATTATGTTGAGGTAGGTTCCCTCTATGCCCACTTTCTGGAGAGTTTTTATCATAAATGGGTGTTGAATTTTGTCAAAAGATTTTTCTGCATCAATGGAGATGATCATATGGTTTTTCTTCTTCAGTTTGTTAATATGGTGTATCACATTGATTGATTTGCATTTATTGAAGAATCCTTGCATCCCTGGGATAAATCCCACCTGATCATGGTGTATGATCCTTTTAATATGTTGTTGGATTCTGTTTGCTAGTATTTTGTTGAGGATTTTGGCATCTATATTCATCAGTGATATTGGTCTGTAATTTTCTTTCTTTGTAGTATCTTTGTCTGGTTTTGGTATCAGGGTGATGGTGCCCTCATAGAATGAGTTTGGGAGTGTTCCTTCCTCTGAAATATTTTGGGAGAGTTTGAGAAGGATAGGTGTTAGCTCTTCTCTAAATGTTTGATAGAATTGACCTGTGAAGCCATCTGGTCCTGGACTTTTGTTTGTTGGAAGATTTTTTTTTTTTTTTTTTGCGTACGTGGGCCTCTCACTGCTGTGGGCCTCTCCTGTTGTGGAGCACAGGCTCCGGACGCGCAGGCCCAGTGGCCATGGCTCACGGGCCCAGCCACTCAGCGGTACACGGGATCCTTCCAGACTGGGGCACAAACCCACGCCCCCTGCATTGGCAGGCGAACTCCCAACCACTGCGCCACCAGGGAAGCCGGTTTGTTGGAAGATTTTTAATCACAGTTTCAATTTCATTACTTGTGATTGGTCTGTTCATATTTTCTCTTTCTTCCTGCTTCAGTCTTGGAAGGTTATACCTTTCTAAGAATTTGTCCATTTCTTCCAGGTTGTCCATTTCATTGGCATATAGTTTTTGTAGTAATCTCTTATAATTCTTTGTATTTCTGCAGTGTCAGTTGTGATTTGTCCTTTTTCATTTCTAATTTTATTGATTTCAGTCCTCTCCATTTTTTTCTTGATGAGTCTGGCTAATGGTTTATCAATTTTGTTTATCTTCTCAAAGAACCAGCTTATAGTTTTATTGATCTTTGCTATTGTTTTCTTTGTTTCTATTTCATTTATTTCTGCTCTGATCTTTATGATTTCTTTCCTTCTGCTAACTTTGGGTTTTGTTTGTTCTTCCTTCTCTAGTTCCTTTAGGTGTAACGTTTGATTCTTTATTTGAGATTTTTCTTGTTTCTTGAGGTAGGCTTGTATAGCTATAAACTTCCCTCTTAGAACTGCTTTTGCTGCATCCCATAGGTTTTGGGTCGTCGTGTTTTCATTGTCATTTTTCTCTAGGTATTTTTTTAATTTCCTCTTTGATTTCTTCAGTGATCTCTTGGCTATTTAGTATCGTATTGTTAGTCTCCATGTTTTTGTGCTTTTTACTTTTTTTCTCTGTAATTCATTTCTAATCTCATAGTGTTGTGGTTAGAAAAGATGCTTGATATGATTTCAATTTTCTTAAATTTACTGAGGCTTGATTTGTGACCCAACATGTGATCTA
Organism: Phocoena sinus; assembly: GCF_008692025.1. Taxonomy (NCBI): domain Eukaryota; kingdom Metazoa; phylum Chordata; class Mammalia; order Artiodactyla; family Phocoenidae; genus Phocoena; species Phocoena sinus. The sequence goes on along the minus strand of NC_045775.1, from coordinate 48,513,707 downwards.
TCCTGGAGAATATTCCGTGTGCACTTGAGAGCAAAGTGTAATCTGAGGTTTTTGGATGGAATGTCGTATAAATATCAATTACATCTATCTAGTCTGTTGTGTCATTTAAAGCTTGTGTTTCCTTATTAATTTCGTGTTTGGATGATCTGTCCATTGGTTTAAGTGAGGTGTTAAAGTCCCCCACTATTATTGTGTTACTGTCGATTTCCTCTTTTAGAGCTGTTAGCAGTTGCCTTATGTATTACGGTGCTCCTGTGTAGGGTGCATATATATTTATAATTGTTATATCTTCTTCTTGGATTGATCCCTTGATCATTATGTAGTGTCCTTCCTTGTCTCTTGTAACATTCTTTATTTTAAAGTCTATTTTATCTGATATGAGTATTGCCTACTCCAGCTTTCTTTTGATTTCCATTTGCATGGAATATCTTTTTCCATCCCCTCACTTTCAGTCTGTATGTGTCCCTAGGTCTGGAGTGGGTCTCTTGTAGACAGCATATATATGGGTCCTGTTATTGTATGCATTCAGCAAGCCTGTGTCTTTTGGTTGGAGCATTTAATCCATTCACGTTTAAGGTAATTATCAATATGTATATTCCAGTTACCATTTTCTTAATTGTTCTGGGTTTGTTTTTGTAGGTGCTTTTCTTCTCCTGTGTTTCCCACTTAGAGTAGTTCCTTTAGCATTTGTTGTAGAGCTGGTTTGGTGTTGCTGAATTCTCTTAGCTTTTGCTTGTCTATAAAGCTTTTGATTTCTCCATCGAATCTGAATGAGATCCTTGCCAGCTAGAGTAATCTTGGTTGTAGGTTCTTCCCGTTCATCACTTTAAGTGTATCATGCCACTCGCTTCTAGCTTGTAGAGTTTCTGCTGAGAAATCAGCTGTTAACTTTATGGGTGTTCCCTTGTATGTTATTTGTCGTTTTTCCCTTGCTGCTTTCAATAATTTTTCTGGTCTTTAATTTTTACCAGTTTGATTACTATGTGTCTCAGAGTGTTTCTCCTTGAGTTTATCCTGTATGGGACTCTCTGCACTTCCTGGACTTGGGTGGCTATTTCCTTTCCCATGTTAGGGAAGTTTTTGACTATTATCTCTTCAAATATTTTCTCGGGTACTTTCTCTCTCTCTTCTCCTTTTGGAACCCCTATAATGTGAATGTTGTTACATTTAATCTTGTCCCAGAGGTCTCTTAGGCTGTCTTCATTTCTTTTCATTCTTTTTTCTTTATTCTCTTCTGCAGCAGTGAATTCCACCATTCTGTCTTCCAGGTCACTTATCCGTTCTTCTGCCTCAGTTATTCTGCTATTGATTCCTTCTAGTGTATTTTTCATTTCAGTTATTGTGTTTTTCATCTCTGTTTGTTCTTTAATTCTTCTAGAACTTCATTAAAGGTTCTTGCATCTTCTCGATCTTTGCCTCCATTCTTTTTCTGAGGTCCTGGATCATCTTCACTATCATTATTCTGAATTCTTTTTCTGGAAAGTTGCCCATCTCCACTTCATTTAGTTGTTTTTCTGGGGTTTTATCTTGTTCCTTCATCTGATACATAGCCCTCTGCCTTTTCATCTTGTCTATCTGTCTGTGAATGTGGTTTTTCTTCCACAGGCTGGAGGATTGTAGTTCTTCTTGCTGCTTCTGTCTGCCCTCTGGTGGATGAGGCTATCTAAGAGGGTTGTGCAAGTTTCCTGATTGGAGGGACTGGTGGTGGGTATAGCTGGCTGTTGCTTTGGTAGGTAGAGCTCATTAAAACTTTAATCTACTTGTCTGCTGATGGGTGGGGCTGGGTTCCCTCCCTGTTGTTTGTTTGACCTGAGGTGACCCAATCCTGGAGCCTACCCGGGCTCTTTGGCAGGGCTAATGGAAAACTCTGGGAGGGCTCACGCCAAGGATTACTTCCCAGAATGTCTGCTGCCAGTGTCCTTGTCCTCATGTTGACACACAGCCACCCACCGTTTCTCTAGGAGACCCTGCAACACTAGAAGGTAGGTCTGGTTCAGTCTTCTGTGGTGTCACTGCGCCTCCCCCTGGGTCCTGAAGAGCACACTACTTCGTGTGTACCCTCCAGGAGTGGAGTGTCTGTTTACACCAGTCCTGTCGAAGTCCTGCAATCAAATCCCACTAGCCTTCAAAGTCTGATTCTCTGGGAATTCCTCCTCCTTTAGCCAGACCCAAGATTGGGAAGCCTGACTTGGGGCTCAGAACCTCCACTCCAGTGGGTGGACTTCTGTGGTATAAGTATTCTTCGGTTTGTGAGTCACCCACCCAGCAGTTATGGGATTTGATTTTATTGTGATTGCGCCCCTCCTACCGTCTCATGGTGGCTTCTCCTTTGTCTTTGGATGTGGGTTATCTTTTTTAGTGAGTTCCAGTGTCTTCCTGTCAATGATTGTCAGCAGCTAGCTGTGATTCTGGTGTTCTTGTAAGAGGGAGTGAGACAATGTCCTTCTGCTCCGCCATCTTGAACCAATCTCCCTATTTTTAGTTTTTTAAGAACCTCCATACTGTTTTCCACAGTGGCTACACCAATTTACATTCCCATTAATAGCGTAGGAGGGTTCCCTTTTCTCCACATCCTCACCAAAATTTGGTACTTGTGTTATTTTTGATGATTCACATTCTGGCAGGTGTAAGGTGATATCTCATTGTGGTTCTGACTTGCATTTCTCTGATGATTAGTGATGTTGAGCATCTTTTCGTGTGTCTGTTGGTCATCTGCATGTCTTCTTTGGAAAAATGTCTATTCAGGTCTTCTGCCCTTTCTTTAATTGGGTTGTTTGGTTTTTTGATATTGAGTTGTATGAGCTGTTTATGTATTTTGGATATTAACCCGTCATCGGTCATATCATTTGCAATTATTTTCTCCCATTTCATAGGTTGTCTTTTTGCTTTGTTTATTGTTTCCTTTGCTGTGCAAAAGCTTATAAGTTTCGTTAGGTCCCATTTGTTATTTTTGCTTTTGTTTCCTTTGCTTTAGGAGACAGATCCAAAAATAATATTTCTATGATTTATGTCAAAGAGTGTTCTCTATGTTTTCCTCTAGGAATTTTATGGTTTCTAGACTTACATTTAGGTCTTTAACCCATTGTTAGTTTAGTTTTGTATATGGTGTGTGTGAGAAAATGTTCAAATTTCATTATTTTACATGTAGCTGTCCAGTTTTCCCAGCACCACTTATTGAAGAGACTGTCTTCTCCATTGTGTATTCTTGCCTCCTTTGTCTTAGATTAATTGACCATAAGTGCATGGTTCATTTCTGGGCTCTGGATTCTGTTCCATTGATCTGTGTGTCTGTTTTTGTGCCAGTATCCTACTGTTTTGCTTTCATTAGCTTTGCATTATAGCCTGAAGTCAGGGAGCATGATACCTCCAGCGTTGTTGTTCTTTTTCAAGATTGTTTTGGCTATTTGGGGTCTTCTGTGTTCCATACAAATTTTAAATTTATTTTTTCTAGTTCTCTGAAAAATTCCCTTGGTATTTTTATAGGGATTGCATTGACTCTGTAAGTTGCAGTGGGTAGTATGGTCATTCTAACAGTGTTAATTCTTCCAGTCTATGAACATGGTATATCTTTCCATCTGTTTGTGTCATCTTCAATTTCTTTCATTAGTGTCTTATTGTTTTCTGAGTACAGGTCTTTTACCTCCTTAGGTAGGTTTATTTCTAGATGGAATAATTCTATAAGGAGAATCCATACCTTATAAATTATTTGGTTATTGAAAAGTACACGTTATATAGGAAAGAATATATAACGAATAACTGCTTGATGTATTCCCTTGGTAAACGTATAATTGGTTAATTACTTACCATTAAAAAATAATTTATTTCCTTAGACTCTTCCAAAGAAGATGACTACCTTTTTTCTGATGAGTGGATGGTATTTAAATGTATTTGTGTGCTTCAAAATACTGCAGTTATTTTTTTTATTCACGGTTAAAATTAGTTTATCTTTGTCCAGCAGAAACCTCTTCAAATTGTCTCTGGGTCCTTTTAACATGGCACTAATAATCCTTGTTACCTTTCTTACTATCTAATATGGCAAAATTCTTTGCATTTGTCCTATTAAATTTCTGATGCCAGCTATACCAGGACTGTATGAAAGGTCCTTGTTCCTTATTGTGAATATAGTATTTAGAAACTACAACTTAAGCACTGGAATTTTTCATTGCCTTTGGATTAGTTTTTGTTTCTAGACCTTTTTTGGTTTTCAGAAGTAAGAAATATTTGTTTACTCTATACATATAAAACACAGTTTAACTGTATCTCATTTATTTAATATGTTAATAATTAACCCAATAATAATTCATATAATTAATTCAAACTCAAGACTGTAGGGCTTTTCTTAACCTCTTTGATCCCATTTCTTTATTTCACTTGTATTTCAATATTTCTACAGTAATTATTCATTTGCTTTATCCCACAATACACACACTACAGACTCAGTATAGTAATATCAACATTATTGCCAACACTGTAATTACTGAAAACAATTTCAGATTTTAATTTTCCTTTATTTGTCCTTCAGGAATTTCACAGTGGGGTTATTCAGTTAAAGTATTGTTTCATATTCACCTGGAATTTTCCTCTCTGTGTGGTTATACTGCCAAGTTAGTACAAAGTTTGGTTTGTGTAATTCTTTTTGCTTCAGACATTTAGCAGTTGACTTTAAAATTTAATTTTGTATTATAATTATATAAAATGTTCACGTGGACAAAAGTAAAATATATCAAATGTGTTATATTCAGAGAAGTATATTTTTCTGTTCCTTTCTCTCCAATGCATTCCCTCCCTCCCCTTAAATGTAAGGATATTATACAAACATAGAGCCACATATGGTTTATCTTTATACATAAATGCATGCATCCACACATATATACATACATACATACACACATATATTCAGTATTCAACAATGCTGAATGAGAACTGAATGGAAATTTACTGTAACTTGTGGGAAATTAAATTTTTACATTAGCAAATGAATATAAATTACTTGAAAGTATAAAATGTGATATTTCAGTTTAGTTGCATTTGCCTATATTTTCTAAATTCCACTGTTCATGTAATTCTGAATAAAATGGCATTGGCACCAGACTATGTGCCATTGTGATGTTCCTTTAATGAAAATGCTGCTACCACAGCCCTCGCCATACAATGCACTTGCACATTTACCCATTTGTAGATACTCATTGAACACATATCTTGCATTTAGTTCCCTTGTGAAAACAGTAAGAAGGAGTTAACAAGAGTTATATCCGTACTGGCTGTTTTGTATAGCACTTCTCAGTATAAAACTAAACATTTCTTATATTCAATTCAATACTAAATACCCATAGCTTAATGCTTTAATCAACATAGCTAAAGCATAATAGTTTATGCTTTACGATCCTCTACAGTGGTCTTGTGTAGTCAAACTCTTTGTATCAGTTTGAATTATGTTTGACTACATGTAACAGAAATCTAACCACAATAGCTCAACCAAATAGAGGTTCATATTTTCTCACATTATGAGAAATCTGGAAGCAATTAGTTCAAGATTGGTACAGCTGCTCAGGGAAGGTCCAAGATCTTTTCAAATTCCTGCCCCATTATTCTTTTCATATGGTATTTATTTTTTCATGGTTTCAAAATGGCTTCTCTGCCTCCAGGAATTATGTTTATATTCTAGGCAGAAAGAAAGAGGGAAGAGTAAAAAAATAAAACATGTCTGCCAGCTGAGCGTATTCTCTCTATACTGGGTAAAAAGAGACTTCCTGTAAAATCTACCTAACAGATTTACTCTTTAATATCATTTGTCAGAACTGGATCACATGTCCATTCCTAGCTACAGTAGAGTCACATTACTGCTCTGAGAACAACTGGACCTCCCAGTAAGTAAAGGAAACAGAAGGAATGGCTACTGGACAAGGAACCAAAACTTTCTACCGGGGCTTCCCTGGTGGTGCAGTGGTTGAGAGTCCGCCTGCCGATGCAGGGAACACGAGTTCGTGCCCCGGTCCGGGAAGACCCCACATGCCACGGAGAGGCAGGGCCTGTGAGCCATGGCCGCTGGGCCTGTGCGTCCGGAGCCTGTGCTTCGCAACGGGAGAGGCCACAACAGTGAGAGGCCCGTGTACCGCAAAAAAAAAAAACAAAAAAACTTTCTGCCATATGCCTTGAATCCTTGTCAATGATATTTTAAGGTTTATTTTTTTCCTCAAAACAAAAGCAGTATATGCTTTGTGCTACTCAGCTATGTAAATATGAATCAAGTCTGCTTCCCTGAACACCAGAAATTTGTTTTATGATTTTCAAGGACTGTAATGGAAAAATATTTTGCAGCTGCTTATATGAGTTTTCTAGAGCTTCCATAATAAGGAACCAAAGACTGAGAGACTTAAACAATAGATATTTATTTTCTCACAATTCTGGAAGTTAGAAGTCCTAGAAAAAGGTGTCAGAATGGTTGACTTTTTATGAGGTGTCTCTCTTTGGCTCATGGATGTCCATCTTCCCCTTGTGTCTTCACACAGTCTTTCTTTTGTGTGTATCTGTATCCTAATCTCTTCTTCTTATAATGACACAGTCATGTTTAATTAGGGCCCAATGATATGACCTAATTTTAACTCAATTACCTCTTTAGAGACCCCGTTTCTAAATATAAATTCTGAGGCACTGGGGTTTAGGACTTCAGCATATGAATTTTTGAGGGGACACAGTTTGCCTGCAACATTGCTAAAGCATAGAAAAAATAGCAATAACAAAACAAAACAAAAACAAACCAAAAAGGTGAGGTGACAAGAGACATTTCTGGGTCATCCATTTCAATTTTTAAATTGTATCAACATTTCCAATCCCACCTCACTGGTATCATCTGAAACTGGTAACCAGAAAAAATTACTTAGCCAAATATAAAATATAATATTGCCAAATGATTTCTAATTCCTATGATTCATAGATTCTAATGGCTTAATAAATGACTCTTTAACTGGGATAGTAGAGTCATAGGTAATTGCAGTTATTCACACATTAAACTGTAGGGAAATAGCAAATCCAATTATATTGAATTCAAGCGTATCTCTCTGGGATTTGTGGAAGATATTTAAGCAAAGAGACATGCCACTTTCATATTCCAATTTGCTTGTACATGTCTACTTAGATTTATTGTAATTTTTCCTTGGTTTTTGTGTGTTCCCTTGCAGATAACAATCAGTTGCAGATGCAACAGACAGCAGTATAACTTTGGAATACTTTTGTTAATTAACTTGGGTTCAAATTCTAATAACGTGCGCATTATTGCTAGGGTACTAATAGAGTGTGGGAAATAAATGCTCTTGATCTTCCTTGGTTTATTTTTCTGCTTTTTATGTTATATAGAGTGTCTACAGGGCTGTGGAAAACAAAACAGACACAGGCAATAATGATGTTTTATGTGAGTCATAGAGAAAAGTAGGAAAGGATACAATCCAAACAAATACAAAGTGGTATTAATTTTAATTAATGATTATTTGAGACTCAGTCAATATAGAAGAGCTCTCATTCATTAGATAGTTATAGTAATTATAGGTTGCAAATTAGATATAAGTCTTGGGAGGCGGGAACTGATTTGGCACCCTGAGCTGGAGGTTATTATTGTCAACACTGAAGGATTTGCTAGATACCATCAAGCTGAACTATCTAGGGATGATCTTCAAAGGTGAGCATTTGAAATAAGACCAGTTGAAAAAAAGAGACCAGTTCAGTGCCAGGGAGATAATCACTGCATGAGATGATCCTGATGAATTAGATCCTGATGCTTATTTCTTCTTCTGTCTCTTCTTTTTCTTTTTTTTTTTTTTTTTTTTTGCGGTACACGGGCCTCTCACTGTTGTGGCCTCTCCCGTTGCGGAGCACAGGCTCCGGATGTGCAGGCTCAGCGGCCATGGCTCACGGGCTCAGCCGCTCCGCGGCATGTGGAATCTTCCCGGACCGGGGCATGAACCCGTGTCCCCTGCGTCGCCAGGCGGACTCTCAACCACTGCGCCACCAGGGAAGCCCTTCTGTCTCTTCTTTGACTAAGGTGAAGATCGTGGTGGGCAACAAACCCATGACTCAATTGCTTTCACAACTATCTAAAATAAAACCATCTATCTCAAACATTCTCTCTATTTCAATTCATTGAACTAAATGAATTTAAATTAATCAAACATATAGAGCTTTTGTTAGATACCTTGCCCAGTCTAGGTATATGAGATCCAGTGATGACCAATTGTGTAGAAGGTTATCTGATGATAAATATTTTAAAAAAATGTAGAACAGGACATATATTGACACAGTAATGCTATATAATAATCACTCACAGAACTTCATACATTATTGCTGTGCGTTACAACAATAAACATTCATTTAGTTGATGTGTCTGTGAATCACTGATTTAGGCTGCAAAGTTCTTTTGGTCAGTGGCACGGTGGTCTCTGTCACATTCCATTAGGCAAAACAAGTCGCACAGACGACCCAAACTCAAAGGGTAGGGAAATCAACTCTACATCTTTAGTTGGAGGAACCACAAAATTACTTGGTACACATACAGAGAGGAAAAAATAAGTGCAATTATTAATATAATCAGCCTGCCATTCTTTGCCCTCAGGGAGGACACACTCACATCCCTCTTATGTATAAAATATGTTCTCCCTTTACCATGACTGTCAGAAGTCACATCCCATCACAGCATGAAATTCAAAGTCTATAATTTTGTGATCTCTCTTGGTCTGGATGTAGCCCCTCTTGGTCCAGAGACCTATAGCCAAAAAGACAATTTATATGCCCCTGAAACACCCAATATAAAATGAAGAAAAAAATTTATTTATGAAAATAAAAGGAATGAACAACACATTATAGTCTCTGGTCTATAGAAAGTTTGACATTTCTTGAGCAAATATTCCAGATTTCCCTCTTGTTTTGGAAAATGTTTATTAGTTTAGACCTACTTCTGCTCCCTAGAAATGGAGCCTCTGTTTATTGTTCTCCATGAGTTTTAGCTTTTCCCTCTGATATATCCTTTCTTTTCCATCCATCCTGACCACTTTTGAAGAAATGGTCCTATTAGCTGAGTAGTCTTCTCAGCCTGTAGAAAGTTGTAGGTCCAGAGTCTTTGTTTTCCCTCAGTCGAACATCCTTTTTTTTTTGCAGACTGGCAGGGCTTTTGCCAATACAGCTCTTTTAAGACATTGTGAATTTTCTTTTTTTTTAAATTGAGATATAATTGACATATATTTTATTAGTTTTAGGTGTACAACATAATGGTTCTATATATGTAAATGATATGAAATTATTGCCATAATAAGTTTAGTTAACATCCATCACCTCACATAATTAACAGATTTTGTTCTTGTGATGAGAACTTTTAGGATCTACTATCTTAGCAACTTTCAAATATACAATAGAGTGTTGTTAACTATAGTCACTATGCTGTACATTACAGGCATTCATTGTTTTATTGCACTTTGCTTTATTGTGCTTCCCAGATACTGCGTCTTTTTTACAAATTGAAAGTTTTTGACAACCTACATCAAGTAGTGGCATCTATTGGCACCTTTTTTCCAACGGCATTTGCTCACTTCGTGTCTCTTTGTCTCATTTTGGTAATTCTTGCAATATGTCAGACATTTTCATTATTATTATATTTGTTATAGTGACCTGTGATCAGTGATCTTTGATGTTACTAGCGAAATTGTTTTGGCGTACCAAGAATCACACCCATATACAATGGCAAACTTAATTGATAAGTGTTGTGTGTGTTCTCACTGCTCCACCGACCGGCCATTCCCCTGTCTCTCTGCCTCTCCCCAGGCCTCCTTACTCCCTGAAATATGATAATATTAAAAGTAGGCCAATTAATAACCCTCCAGTGGTCCCTAAGTGTTCAAGGGAAAGGAACAGTCACGTATTTCTTACTTTAAATCAAAAGCTAGAGATGATTAAGCTTAGTTAGGAAGGCATGTTGAAAACTCAGGACGAAGACTAGGCCTCTTGTACCAAACAGTTAGCCAAGTTGTGAATGCAAATGAAAAGCTCTTGAAGGAAATTAAAAGTGCTACTGCAGTGGAGACATGAATGATAAGAAAGCAAAGCAGCCTTATGGCTGATATGGAGAAAGTTTTAGTGGTCTGTATAGAAGATCAAACCAGCCACAAAGTTTCCTGAAGCCAGCACCTAATCCAGAGCAAGGCCTTAAAAATTTTTGATTCTCTTTGATTCTGTGAAGGCTAAGAGAGGTGAGGAAGCTGCAGAAGAAAAGTATGAAGCTGGCAGAGGTAAGTTCATGAGGTTTAAGGAAAGAAGCTGTATCCGTAACACAAAAGTGCGGGGTGAAGCAGCAAGTGCTAATGTGGAAGCTTCTGCTAGTTATCCAGAAGATTTAGCTAAGATAATTAATGAAGGTGGCTACACTAAAAAACAGATTTTCAATGTAGATGAAACAGCCTACTACTGGAAGAAGAGGCCATCTAGGACTTTCATAGCTGGAGAGGAGAAATCAGTGTCAGGCTTTAAAGGACAGGCTGGCTCTCTTGTTAGGGGCTAATGCGGCTGGTGACTTTAAGTTGAAGTCAGTGCTCACTTATCATTCTGAAAATCCTAGGGTCCTTAAGAGTTATGCCATATCTACCTTCCCTGTGCTCTATCAATGGAACAACAAAACCTGGATGATCTGTTTACGACAGCACATCTGTTTACGACATGGTTTACTGAATATTTGAAGCCCACTGTTGAGACCTACTGTTCAGAAAAGAAGATTCCTTTCAAAATGTTACTGCTCATTGACAGTGCACCTGGTCACCCAAGACCTCTGATGGAGATGTACCATGAGATTAATGTTGTTTTCATGCCTGCTAACACAAGATGCTGTCTGCAACCCATGGATCAAGGAGTAATTCGACTTTCAAGTCTTATTCTTTAAGAAATACATTTCATAAGGCTATAGCTGCCGTAGATAGTGGTTCCTCTGATGGATCTGGGCAGTCAATTGAAAATCTTCTGGAAAGGATTCACCATTCTAGATGCCATTAAGAACATTTGTGATTCATGGGAAGAGGTCAAAAATATCAACACAAACAGGAGTTTGGAAGAAGTGAATTCCAACCCTGATGAATGACTTTGAGGGGTTCAAGACTTCAATGAAGGAAGTAACTGCAGATGTGGTAGAAATAGCAAGAGAAGCGGAATTAGAAGTGGAGCCTGGAGATGTGCCTGAATTGGTGCACTCTCATGATAGAACTTGAATGGATGAAGAGTTGCTTGTTATGGATGAGCAGAGAGAGTGGTTTCTTGAGATGGAATCTACTCCTGGTGAAGATGCTGTGAGGATCGTTGAAATAACAACAGAGGATTTAGAACATTACATAAACTTAGCTGATAAAGCAGCATCAGGGTTTGAGAGGATTGACTCCAACTTTGAAAGAAGTTCTGCTGTGGGTAAAATGCTATGAACAACATGCATGCCACAGAGGAACCGTTCTTAAAAGGAAGCATCAATTCATGCAACAATCCTAATTGCTGTCTTATTTTAAGAAACTGCCACAGCCACCCCAGCCCTCAGCAGCCACCACCCTCGTCAGTCAGCAGCCATCGACATTGAGGCAGGACCCTCCACCAGCAAAAAGATTACAACTGGCTGAAAGCTCAGATGAGGGTTAGCATTTTTTAGCAATAGTTTTAAATTAAGGTATAATGCCATTGCATACTTAATAGACTGCAGTGTGGTGTAAACGTAACCTTTATATGCATTGGGAAACCAAGAAAATTCATGTGACTTGCTTTATTGTGATGTTTGCTTTATTGTGGTGGTCTGGAACGGAACCTGGAATATCTCTGAAGTATGCTTGTACATCCCTAGGACTTGTTTATCTTATGATTGGAAGCTTGTACCATTTGACTACCTTCACCCACTTCCCCCACCCTCCACCCCTCACCTCTGGCAACCACCAGTCTGTTCTCTGTATCTATGAGTTAGTTTCTTTTAGATTCCACATATAAGTAAGTGAGATTATATAGTATTTGTCTTTCTCTACTTCACTTAGCATAGTGCGCTTAAGGCCATCCATGTTGTTGCAAATGGCAGGATATCCTTTTTTACGGCTGAATTATGTATATATACCACATTTTCTTTATCCATTCATCTGTTGATGGACACTTAGGTTGTTTCATTGTCTTTTCTATTGTAAATAATACTGCAGTGAACAAGGGGATGCAGATAACTTTCTGAGTTAGTGTTTTCTTTTCCTTTGGATATATACCCAGAAGTGGAATTGCTGGATCATATGGCAGTTCTATTTTTAATTTTTTGACGAACCTCCATACTGGTTTCCATAGTAGCTGTACCAATTTACATTCCCACCAACAGTGCACAAGGGTTCCCTTTTCTCCATATCTTTGCCAACACTTGTTATGTCTTACCTTTTTGCTAATAGCTGTTAACAGGTATAAGGTGATATCTCATTGTGGTTTTGATTTGCATTTCTCTGATGATGTGAATTTTCTATGTATTTGAAAACAAAAGCCCAATTCATTATTTCACTCATAGGAATTTACCAAATGGAAATACATATGACTGTATGAATAATACATTCACATGTATTATTAATTTACATTAATGAATAATATAAATCTTTTTTATAATTATATTGAAAAATGAACACTTGTATACATTAGTTTTAGTTTTATTCTTTTAACAGAACATTTTAGCAAAATTGTTTATTCAGTATGATCTACTTATTCCTTTTCTAGGCTTTTACCCAATAGGATATATCTATGTAGATGTGTGAACATTTACATATAACCATGTTCACTGAGCATAATTTAAAATATTAGAAGATTGGGAAAAATCTAATAGCATATATTAAATTTGTACATTAAAATGTTCTATTTTATATATAGTTAACTTACTTAAACAATGTATTCATTTTATAATTGGCAAAATATAAACTTTTTAAATATGAAAAATAAAAATATTGCTTTATCTGTTGACTAACATTTAAGGTAAATTTGAACCGTTTTACTTAGCCTTAGGATATGAGTGGAAAAGTCAAAATGATTAAAAATGTGCTAAAACATAGCTCATGGGTGATGCCATTACCTAAAATAGGAAAGTAAAACAGAAGTTATTGGATTTTGGACATGTTCCATTTAAAGTGCCTCTGAAAGCCTCTGTGGGAGGTATCCAGAATATACTTGGAAAGATATGTCAGGTGCCGTAAAAATAGTTCAGATGTAGACAGATCTGTTTAGGATCTGGAAATGTGGGAAATAATTAGCACTCTAAGTGAAAATTTATTTATAGATAAACAATCTAAGGCCCTCAACTTGGTGAATGTCTAAATGCGAGGTTGGGAGATGTGAAAGGGTATAATGAAAAAGGCCTAGAATGCACACTTAGAGGCATAGAGGGTTGTAACAATGTGGAGTCGCAAAAGGCAAGGGAGGAATATTTCAAGGGGGGCCTGCAAGACTCAGATGCTTCAGGGAGCAGTCTGTTAGAATGCCTCCATATTTTTTAAAAATAACATTGTGTTCAGTAATGAGATGGTTGATGAAAACTTTCAAATGAACAGTTTCAACAGAAAGTTAGAAATATTATAGACAGTTGAGGAGTAAGCTGGTGAAAGAAAGTAAGAGGTAAAAATATAGGTAACTTTCAAAATGCCTTGAGATGAATCCAGTTACAGAGATCAGGCAGTAATAGAGGGAGACTGACAAAACTATTAGCAATTACTCAGATTTCTTGCCAGCCTCTACACCAAGACTGTATTATATAAGCAGAGTATAATGAGAGTGTAAGCTCTCAGAAGCATTTGGAATTTGATGCATTTTAATGACACAGAAAATTCTTCTCATTCTATGGACAAAACTTTGGAAAAAATATTTGAAAGAAGGTCCCAGCTTCTGTGCTCTGAAATTCATGACCATTCCTATGGCTGTTTCCACAATGGTTGAGCATGGCAGGGATTGTAAGGAAGGATGTCCCTGGGACAGAACACCTTTGGCTCCAGAACTCTCCAAGAGCCCTGCTGACCACTCCTGAGACAGGTAAAGCATTCTGAGGTACTTCACCCAGCCTTCATACTCTCTCTCCTCTACTGGAGTCAGACTACCTTGCTGCCTGGTGTTTTCACCCAGCCTTTCAGCTCCTGCCCTGTTTTCTCTCACACACGTATTTCCCCTCCTAAAATCCTTGAACATTTAACCCCAAATTGGCATCTGCTTCTCAGAGGACCTAGAGTAACACACACATATAATAGAAGTTTTCAGATGTTCTTTGAAGCTGTGAGCTGCTAGACTTATGCTATTTATTAAAGACAGCAGCTTACATTTATCACATAGTTTCTCTTGATGTTTGCAAAACAGATACTAGTTAGACTTTTCTGATTTTACAGTGGGAGCAGCCCATCTGTGGTCACATTTCTTTTTTCATTGTCCTCCTAATTTTCAAATTTTGAATATCCTACTTTTAAAAAATCATGAATGGTACCATCCAGTGATTTCTGCTATTCCTTTTCGTTCTTGCATATGTTTATAGGCTCCATTTGTGAGCTTGGTGAAATTGGTGGATAGGAGCAAGGATTCTTTACATTTCCTCATTTGATATGTAGTGTTTATGTTATTTGATATTTGTCCATTTTGTGGAAATAACATTTCCATCTGTGAAATGATGGATGCTGGTTGATGAGTTAGACACAATATAAATCAAAGTAATAACCTTAGTACTATGGTGAGGGAAGTGCCAGGAATCTCTGCACTCATTAGCATGTGCTTTGCATCAAAAGATGGTAGGAGAACAAAGAAGAAAATATCACTGGGTGAAAGCTCCAAAGAAAAATACCTCTAAATTATGGGTGAGACTTGGTTCTCCAGTCTTTTCTAATAATGTCCTATTCTTCTTGTGGGATAATTGGATTAAGGATAGGAGTATTGTATGGGGATAAGTTAACTGAATTTGACCTGAATTTTATTAATTACTTTTTCAGTAAGCCTCTCCCAACTTATTAGACAAACATACTGGTCTCTGTTGTCTCTCTGTCACTCTGAGGTCACAGGGTTGGGAGGAGTCCTGTAGTGGTCACATGTATGCCAGCATTATAAAATATGGACCTTCACACTCTGCAAATGCTCTTTCTGTAAGAGACTCTGAGCTCAGCCAGTTTGGAGGGAGCCTCTTGAGAATGCAGCTTTATATAAAGGCTTCATATTAAATGATACTTGACCGTATTTAAGTGAAGACATGTGAAATGTGCAGAGTGGGTATAATTATTTTGATTAGTGAACTCTAATGCAGACGCCATCGCATTTCCATACCACAGTTAACGTTTAGCAGAATAGGGAGCCTCAGATCATTAACAACAGGGCACAAGCAATCCTGGCATTTCCCAGGAAACCTATAATTAATTGGAAACCATGAATTGAGGAGAGGCATCTATTTCTTTAAAGTTGATTACTTTGTTCTATTCAGCTAAAATAAAAGAATAAATAGGCCATTACCTAGTATATTCTACTGAATCGTCATTACCTAGTGTACTGTACTGAGAAACTAGACTAGTGCTCTAGGAAATAGTTCCAGAAGACAGGGAGTAAGAAAATTTGCAGGTAAAGCAAAATACACAAAAGTCACAAAATCCTTCCCGCCCATTAAAGATTCACCGACGTTATGAAGACACAAAATGTTGACGATTAAAGCAATCAGTAAAATCTTTGGAGTAGATATTTACATTTATCTTGACTTATCAGGATCCAAACTCCCTTCCCATTTTGGAAGAATGCCTTATCCTCACTATTTAGCTAAAGGGGTACAAATTCTTTCTCGCTCTACCCCTTAGTAGGTAGGATCTGTGAATCCGATTCTTTGTCAGATTGATGTTTCAAACAAAGCTTAAACTCTGGAGGGAGTAATGCAAAAAAGATGGGACAGAATTTATTTGCAAGAGCATTACAGATTCCTCTGAGATATGCATCAGCAACAGGATTGGCATATAGCCTTGGTTTTAAGTATTCCATGAAGGCTGGGTTAGGCACAATGGATGGCTCTGATACCAAAAGCAACATTCTCATCAGACTAGACTTCTGGTATGAACTTGGCTGTGGTTGTTCTTGCTTAGACTTCCTTGGTCTACCCATTTTCCCAAGCTTGTTTCTCCAGTTTCCAGTCTGTCAGCTACCACATAACTAATTCCTTCCATGTTAGCTAGAGGTTTAGCAGGTGCTTATGGTCAAGAACCCTGAATGATGTGCCACCTTGTTTAAAAATTAGATGTTTTAAAATAACTCTGTTAGGTAATATTTTTCATCCATCATTTTCCTAGAATTATAGCCACTGAATATTGCAAGTAACCCTAGAAGGCATACTTTAAACAATTCTTTAAAGAGTGCATGGTACCTTCTACAACATTTCAGATTAGTGGATATTTGGTCTTCACTCAGATGCCTTCAGTGGCAGAAAGCTCACAGCTTTTCAAGACCAGTTATTCCATATTAAGGCAATTCTAATTTTCTATTGTTATTTCTTTTAACTAGCTTTCTTTACCTGTAATACTGTGATGATTTATTGGGCAACCTCATCTAAGTTTTAGTTCATATTGAAATTGCAGTAAGTATATATCTCTGTTTTGACAGTGTATAAAGATTCAGTTTCACTGAAGTTTAGAAAACAAAAAACATTTTGAAGAATGGATATGCCACAAATATTGGCTCTAAAGCACACCCTTTGGGAAAAAGTTCATTGTTGCAGACTTGTGATGTTTCTAGCCCAGATTTAGGCCTGGCTCCCTAAATTAAATACAAGTTTGAGTCTTACTAGCTCATCACCATTGGCAGCTGCCTCCAGAACCATGTGTCTTCCCCAAACTGCCTGATTTAGTATCATATTTGGGTTCAGTTATAAGTGATAATTAGATCAATATGAGTGTCGGATTGGCTCAAACTTCCTATGACAAAGAGAAGGAAAAGTGTTCATGTATATGAACATTATGACAAATAATTTCCAAAAATAATAACTTGCCAAAGTGAGTGAATAAGATGTAGATAATTCAAAGCTCAAAAAACTCTTAGCGTGAATAATAGTCTCCACTTGGCCTAAAACGTGGCTAACTGCTGTTTATTAACAACACACTTTCCTCTTTTGCAATGGCTACAATAAATGAACTGTTGGAATTCCCCTGATGAGCTATTTCATGGGCCAGGATTTTCATTTCTGCTTCAGAAAACATACCTTCATTGATTGAAATCATGTAGGTGAAGAATAAAGACACACTTGCTTCAGTAAATTAAGGAATTTGTATCAGGAATGTATTTGTCCAAAAGGACACCTGATCAAAACAATCCCTCAAATCTCTAGCTGCTTTATCACTTTTTATTTAGTGGTGTCTGCTTTCATCAATGGAGAAACGCAGGGAAATAGAATTTGTTGTGAAACAATATATTAATTTACATTAATATGTGAATTAAACATTTTTTAATCCATGTATTTCAAACTCTCCTGTAAATGCAACTGAAGTAGTGTGACTTAGGAGCTGTAACTGAAGACAACCCTCAAAAGTAATAGGTACAGAACTTGTACGACTAATATGTATAGTAGTTCAGCCCTCTGGAAGTGTGTATCATTCAAAATTAATCCTTGGGACTCCTCTGGTTAATTTCCCATTAAATTCACCCTATTCCCCTACCCACACCTAAGTCCCCTTGAGAAATGTGAGAGATGGAGGCACAGAGGTAAAGACGGAATTTCAGGATGACCACTTCTGCTGTCAAGTGTCCACTCTAAATCCACTTGCTAAAGTGAGTTTGTAAGATGTACAGAATCCAAAGTTCAAAAACTCAACAGCATTTTTAATAAGACCATATGGTCCCCAAAGCTACCACTCTGTCTAGAATATCCTTCCTACCATGTCTTTTTAGTTAACTCCATTTGTTCCTCAATTATTAGCCCAATCATATCTTTCTCTGGGAAGTCTTCCCTGATCTCATTGAAGACTAGGTATTTTATGAACTGTTTTGGAAAAATGTACTTTTCTCCTGTTACTATTCATTGCTGCATGATCATGTATATGTGGTTATATTAGTAATGGTTATTATAATAATAATAACCAATAACAATGGTTATTATAATAATAACGGTCTCACCTCCTGAAAACCCTGAGCCACTTGAGTGCAGGAGCCATATCTTTTTGTTCACCAGTGTATTCTGAGCACCTTGCACAGCGACTGACAATCAGGAAGCACTTGATAAACGGTGGTCAGATGGGTAACACCTTCACACCGTTTGAGAATATGACTTCTCACAAACATACCATTTTCCTATCTCTCTGCTATTGAGGGGAATAAAAGTTGCTCCTCTAGTCAAGGAAAATCCCTTACCTGTGCTTTGGGTCACTTCCCCCCAAGACCCCTTCACTGTCTCATTCCAACACTCCCTGATGTTGCTTCTATCTTCAACCTTTCCTTCCTTCCCTTCAGAATGAATGTATGCTCAGGTTTCTTCCAATTTAGCAAACAAATAAAAACAAACCAAAAAAGAGTCCCAAAAAATCCTTCCAACCATCCATTCAATTACTTTACTTATCGGACATACATGGCAGAACACTTGCAGGTTTTGTCTGGCATTCACCAACGTTTTAGGTTGTGTAGATAACTAAGATAGACGTAAAATGTACGCTCAAAAAACTGAGTCTAGCCAACATCCTATCCGCTTTACTTCAGAGCCAAGTTTGTAGTTTCTTTAAAGCATTACTTTTCCATAGTTCTCCCCCCATCCCACATCCTACTCTCTACTGAACTGCTAACCAGCAAGTGGGTAGTCCTCAGTCCCTATCAGTTTGATGTCTCTGTAGCATTTGAATCCACTGACCAGTCCCTCCTCAATCCTCTTTCCTTCATTGATTGCCTAACACTTCTCTTTCCTGGATCTCCTCCTACTTCATGGAAGATTTTTCTTGGTGTCTAAATGAACTATTATTCCTCAATTCATATTTCACTTGGGTATTCCCTGTGTTTCAGTTTTTATACTTCTCAGGCATTTCCTGGGTGGTCTAATTTAATCTATTGGCTTAAACTATTATGTACAGTCTCAATATATACTGCAAAGATCTCTGTTTTGATTTCCAAGCCTATGTATCCAATAATTTTCTGGTTTTCTTCTTCATCCGGATATCCTACAGATCTTTTTCAAAACAAATCCATTGTCATGTCTTTCCCAGATCTTATTCTCAAATTTTATCTTGCTTATTTTTCTTATTCTTATTTTCTTTCTCTCTCAAAAAATTGTCACCCTCCTTTCAGTGGTTTGAGGCAGACCCTTGGTTTTCATCCCTTGACTTGTGTCCACTTCTTCCCCTCACTTGCTGTGATGGTCAGTCATCAAATAGCATCAATTTCACTTGCTTAAACTTCTTTAGCTTCTATCCCCTTTTCTCCATGTTCACTGCTACTGCTTTTTTTTTTTAGGGTTTGTCTCCTCTTGCCCAGATTACTAGAAGAGCCTCCTAAGCACCTACCCTTTAAATATAGTTTTGTCACGCCTCCCAGCATGATTTTTCTCATATGCAAGTGTGGCCATGCTGTTTCAGTGTTAAACCTTCTTCAGTGGATCACCAAACTGTCAAATCACTGTCAGCCTCCTTAGCATGTCATAGAAGGCTTCTTGTGCGTAAGCTGTTCATATCTTTCATCACTTGTGTATGCCTCTTTCAAATCCTATATTTCAGTCAGATTATAATACTTCTACTTCCCCTGAGAAGCCATGCTCCCTCTCACTTCCAGGATTTAGTACATGATTTTCCTATTTCTGTTGTCTTCTTTGATCTTCCCAGTATTATAAAGGGGTCCATTCTTTGTCCTTCAATGATAGAATCCCATGATTGTCTTTGTTATATACATTTTCAATATCTACAGGATAAAGTTTACTCAAAAATTTTCAACTACGTATACCCTTTTCCCACCATCACCCCTCACCCTCCTACACATACACACACAAATACGATATAAGAGAGAGGGAATTGATCATCCGATTTGATTTTCTAGTAGGAACTCATGTAAAGTCATACCGTGAGAGTGGCACTTTCTTCGGTCTTCTCCTCCCTTTTAATTTAATATAACTATATTAATAAAATAATGCAGTGCTATTTTTTCCCCTGCCTGTGGAATAGGCTACACCATTTTCTCCTGCCTTAGGTTTGCTCTCTTTTCTTTTTGCCTCTGTAGGATTAAGTGCGAATTGACCCAGGGCTTTTCTCCTGGGGTAGCCATGGCCAACTCTTATTTCTGCTTCCTTTCTCCTGTGGCTCCAACTGTAAAAAGGCTAAGATTGTGTCTTGAATATGAAAAGTCATAGTTACCTCTGTCTTCTCATATTAAGATCAGATATTCTCATCAATTATTTTTATTCTTTTAGTTGGCTTGAAAAGTTCTTGAGATTTAAATTTGTATTCATGGGAAGAAATAATTTTTTCCATATTTACTATTATCATTCTAATTCAACTTACCATCTTCTTTCATGAGACCTAATACCATAATACCCTCCTAACATGTGTTCCCATTCTGATTCTTGCTCTCTTTCCAATTCATTCTCTACCCAGAACTCAGCGTGTTATTTCAAAAATATTTGTCTCCTGTTTAAAATGGTTTCCCATTTAGTCACGTCTATTCCCTGCTTAAGTGGTTTCCCATTACACTGAGAATAAAATGTAAACACCTTCTCATGGTATAAGAGGATTTACTCTCATCTGTCTCTTTTTTTTTTTTTTTTTTTTTTTTTTTTTTGCGGTATGCAGGCCTCTCACTGTTGTGGCCTCTCCCGTTGCGGAGCACAGGCTCCGGATGCGCAGGCTCAGCGGCCATGGCTCACGGGCCCAGCCGCTCCGCGGCATGTGGGATCTTCCTGGACCAGGGCACGAACCCATGTCCCCTGCATCGGCAAGCGGACTCTCAACCACTGCGCCACCAGGGAAGCCCTCATCTGTCTCTTGAAACTCATTCTTCTCCATCTTGCTCACAACTCTCCAGCCCCACTGGCCTTACTTCAGATCTTTAACCGTGTCAAGCTCTTTCCAGCATCACAGTCTTTGCATGTGGTCTTTCTGTCTGAAAACTCTCCCCACCTCTGACCCCTCCATTCTTTATCTGGCTGTTTGTGCCCACCTTTCAGGTCTCAGCTTAAATGTCACTATCTCATATAAGACTTCTTTGACTTCTTATTTTATAATGAACCCCTCCTTTCTCACGCTGCTCCTCACCATGGTACCTCATAGAATCATCATAATTTATAATTATAATCTGTCTCCTCCATTTTACTATAGGGTCCATAAGTCTGGAGACCCTCTCTCTTTTGTTTACCCCTGTATAATTTGTCAGGCATCTACAAGTGCTCAGGTACCTGTACTGAATATGTGATAAGTGTAGTGTTTTGGGGAAAAAGAAGGTAACATGCTTTCATTGCTTACCTTTTGGAAGGACTGGAGATGGAGGCTGACCCTGTTGGCCTTTGTAACCTCCACGGATGTCCTTTTGGATCCGTTACTCTTTTGGTGCATTTCAGTTGCTTGATTGCGTTCACTCCCAGAAGCCAGATTCCACCTCTTTTTGTGAAGGTTGCCCTCAGACTAGGTAAGAGATGCTCGGGATGTGAATGCCTGGGATTCACAGCCCTCTGGAGTCCGAGTCCTTAAGCAAGGTCTGATGCGTTTTGGAGGATGGGCTATGAACACACACATCTCTTTCATTCCCAATTAAGACCACAGTCTCCTCTGTCTCTGTTGTTCCCATGTGGAGTTGAGCCACAGTTACCCTGTGTGATTTTGCTTAGTTCTACACACTTGACAGACTTCCATTCATCCCTTCCTCTTACTATTTCCTCACTTGCCTAACAGTTTTTCTAACAAATCACTTTTGCAAGAGTTCTTGACTCGGAATCTGTGTCTGGGGAACTCTATCTGAGATATCCAGCTTCACAGGAGAGGCTTTTAAATGTTTTTCATGTCCTTAGTACATAATGTTGACCTAGGTTGTCAATCAAATCCTAAATTATTTCTTGTTTAAACAGGCACAGATGGAGAATGTGCTAGAAAGGCCTTAGTGATCTACCCATCCAATGGCCTTGTTTTATTGATGAGGGACTGAGCGGCAGAGGGCATGTGCTCTGCTCAAGGTCACAGCCTTCCTGAGCAGCGGGGTGGCAACCAGGACTAACATCCTGATATCCCTGACACCCAGCCTCATGCTTTACATCAACAAGTTTTCATAAATTTAAATTGGGTGATTTGAAAAGGATGAAAAGAAACCGAACACTATTCAAGTAAAACAAATTGGCCTGCAGATGAAAATAATTCATTAGGGGTATTAGAAATCATTAAAATACAACCTAAGGAGAAACTGAACCGATAGCAACTTAGTGTCTTTTACTGTGTTGTACTCTGCGGCTTCATGTAAATGTCATTTCCTCTAATGCCTCCTTCAGAGAAAACCTTGGGTAAGTATATAGCTGTAGGATGTGTGTGTGTGTGTGTGTGTGTGTGTGTGCGCGTGCGTGCGCGTGTATGCGTCACATAGCATTGTCTTAAGAATCTTCTTAAAAATAAAAATTTGAAATATTTACAAAATTACCATTAAACGCCACAGTACAGCTGCTTCACAGATCGTGATGAGTAATAGCTTCATATGTCTTACCATGAGGCCTCAAAGTGCCTTAAGTGTATTGTAGGTCTGACTTATGAGGTTCCCAGACAAGACATAAACCCATAATTTTCTGCAGTCGCTGTTACTCAAAACGATGGACTCAACCTAGGGTAGGATTGATTTATTAGATTTTTTTATTCAGATGATGAATAATTATCTGATTAATGAAAAGGTTCTAATATCAGAGCTAGCACATCATCGAGATTTGGTCTCTAAAACTACTTTAAGCAAAGTTGTAAATACCATTCAGTAAAACACACCTATTGTGCCGTGTGTGTGTGTGTGTGTGTGTGTGTGTGTGAGTGTATGTGCTAATGCACTGTAATAGGCCCATGAAATTTTATGGGAGGTGGAGGGGGTCTCTTCTTGTGACATCGATTTCATTATTACTAAAGGGTTTGAGAGCTATTATGATAGTTTTGCTAGAAGGAGGGGCAGGATCGGAAGCGTGAACATATTGCCTTGAAGCCCATTTCTGATAGCTTAGCATCATTTCAACTGGGATGAAAACACCCAGTGCAATGCTTTTCAATAGGTAGAGTGAGAAGGGATCTAGTTATCACTCAAACTTCCACGCCATGCAAAAACGCCCTAAATATCCTGTTTTAGAAGTGATGTTTCGTACTGGCAGGGATGAAGAGATTAAAATTTACAGTTTTAGACACCATGAGTTTTAGAAAAATTTAACTTGTATTCATATGAGATATATGTTTTTATAAATCCAAAGCTCTTGTCAGTATTCTGCCCTCTGGTGACATACAGAGTTAGCGTAGTCCTTCTTGCATAGGACACTTTCAAATCCTTGAAGACAGACAGCTGTCATGTGTCCATCCCTCTTTACCTTTTTAGATAGAAATTGGAGGCTTTCTAGTCCTTAAAGCACTTCTTATGCCGCATGCTTTCTATATTTTTCATAACCCTGCCATAGTTTAATTGGTGAAATTCCCTCTTCAAATGTGGTATTCAGTTGAGAAAACAGTACATTTGCTGCTCCTGATTTGTCCATTCAACAAATATTTATTTAGTGTCTATTTTGTATCAGAAATCACTCTGGGTATTGATTGAGGCATACAAGGGGAGGAAGAATAGTCCCTGTCTTCACAGTGTCTCTATGTTTGCTCAGCAGTGCATATTTTAAAATGTGATTTACCTCCTCTAGATCCAAACGCTCTTTTATCTTTATCATCTTACATTTCACTAGAAATTTCAGTTCAGCAGGTAAATCATGTTATTTACTCATATTTACCTAATCACTAATGAAAGCATTTAGGGTTTTTCAGATGAGGATCGTGCAATCTCACATTCTAACCTCACTTTTTAATTGTCTCTAAAATTAATACGTTTATTATCTTTTTTTTTTTGCGGTGCACGGGCCTCTCACTGTTGTGGCCTCTCCCATTGTGGAGCACAGGCTCCGGACACGCAGGCTCACCGGCCATGGCTCACGGGCCCAGCCGCTCCGCGGCATGTGGGATCTTCCCGGACCGGGGCACGAACCCGTGTCCCCTGCATCGGCAGGCGGACTCTCAACCACTGTGCCACCAGGGAAGCCCCGTTTATTATCTTTTTAAAATTTCATCTTATCATCCAACTTGAAATAATCTTTATGATTTAATTTCTTATCTGTGAATTGGCCCTTTAGGTGTTGGAGCAACAAAAAATTGATAAGGACATTTTTTGTGACTTTATTAAGCTATGGTTAAAGTGTTATTTAGGAAAAGAGCCAAGTACAGAATCTTGCAGTCCTACAGTAGTCACATTACTCTTGGTTTCAAATGGTGATATCACTTAAAACAAACGTCATGGTTAAAAACATTTTAAAAAGACTGTTAAGTGCAACCAAAAGTTTCTCAGAGAGTCTGCTCCCATGTATAACCATCATTAACAATTCATTGTTTACCTTTACAGAATTTTAATCCACATATTTTATATAAATAATATCATATTATATACTTTTTAAACTAACATACATATATACACATTTGTTTTCAAATGTAATAAATATTCCTGTCCTTTTGAACGTATGCATTTTATTCTACTTTATGCGTATACTGTAATTTATTTATTATTCATAGACAGTTAAGCTGTTTCCAAATTTTTTCCATTGTAAGCAACATGGCCCATACATACAGAGATATACATCTTCGTGTACTTACACTAGTCTGCCTTAAAATAAAGTTTCAGAGGTAGAATAGTTCCAGAAGTGAATTAAATTATATACAAGTTAAGATTTTGGAACACATTACCAGATTGCCCACTAGAAAGTGTGAACAATTTCACACAACCGCTTCCAGTGTATCAGAGTTCTCATTTCTTTACATCCTTGTAGCAAAGTGAATTGTAAATCTTTCTAATCATTACTCATCTGATATTTTTGTTTTCCTTTGCATTTACATGTTTAGTAATAACCTTTTATATACTAACTTGCCATTTGCCCAGGTTTTTGTTTGAGTTATTTCTTTTCCTTTTTGATTTGCAGGAAGATAGTGAGTTTTTAAAGTCATATTTTGCACAAACTTGTTTTTTAATATATATCTTTTGCATATGGCATATATGAAATGTGTGCTGTCAAATCTGAAATACTTATCTCTACTGTTAATTTGATCTTTAATCAACTCTCTTTAGATGCAGTTGAAAAACAGATGATTTATAACAGCATTCCAATATCAAAATGGAACTTGGAGAGTGCTGGAGAGTTATAATAAAAATAGTCTTGGCAGATAGTATCATGTCATCTTTTGCTAAGTATTTCAATCTCTCCAAAATCTCAATTTCCATATTTGTAAACAACAACAACAACAAAGAATATTGGGAATAATAATACTTGTCTTGCATAAAGGGATGTTGTGATGATGAAATGTTAATGTAAATGCTAGAAATTTTTACTGTATGAGACACAATTCAAGTAATATTTCATTCTTTTTTTAACTACTCTGATTATAGAAATCCAAGAGGTTATGGCATCTAACTATCTAATCTGTAGTTTGCAGAGCCAGTATCTTTATTTCTGTTCAGAATGTGGTTCATATTCCATCTTGGAGGACTCCTGGCATTTCCTGTTATTCTTAAACATCACTGGCAATGTTTGGACAATCACACTTGCAAGTTTTCTCAGTGTTTAAGATGCCATTCATCTTAGTCTAGAGACAAAAATCCACTTAAGGCCTCTGGGGGCTCTCTCACTACCTTCTTACCTCTCCTGAGTTTCAGTGTCCTCTTAAACATATTTACTCTCTCTTTTTGCAGATTATTCTCCTTGAGGGAAAAGACAGAGTAGTTTTCCTTTCCTTTTGTCATCTCTTTATCCCTGCTTCCAAGCAGTGTGATTATCTGTTTCTGTTTTTTCTCATTCTGAACAATGCTCCAGGCACCCTGTGGTTATTGTTGATAATTTTTTCAAGCTTTGCCTAACATAAGGTTTAACTTTCTGAAATAAATTTGTATGTTTTCTTGTTTCAGTCTTCTGTGTTTGTTCTAGCTTTTGTCGCATTTCCCACCTATCATGATTTTACAATTTGAGTGACTGGATGGCCCAGGTAGATTTTCCTAGTACCAGAGACAACAGAGAGTTTTCTCAACTAAGACAAGTGGAAATACCAGAGCCAGGGTAGAAACTGTGGGAAGACAAAGCCAGAAAGGAAATCTGGAGGTGAACAATCAGTGGGTGAAAAGACATTATGAAGCCAGCAACCAGAGCAATTAGAGGAAATGCAAAGTGAAGCAGAAGACCAGGAAGAGCTGTGTTTATCGCTTGCTTTAAAGGACCAGCTGGAGCGTGGTTTTTGGCACAGCTTAAAAATGTGTAGTCTTATACTCTTGTTCAGATCCTGACCTAGGATTCCCCTAGGTTTCCTCTGGAATTCAGTGATTCCACTTCAGATTCATTTATTGTTCTCTGTGATATGGACAGGGCTGTTCATAGATCAATGGTTTAGCTTTGTGAAAGTCTAGGGTTATTTATTTATTTATTAACATCTTTATTGGGGTATAATTGCTTTACAATGTTGTGTTAGTTTCTGCTGTATAACAAAGTGAATCAGCTATATGTATACATATATCCCCATATCCCCTCCCTCTTGCATCTAGGTTTTGTAGAGCTGGGTCGTGAGGTTGAGAATTAATAGAAAATTAGCATTTTTTTGCAATGGCATGTATTAGTTCTGTCACAGGTCATTGGGAGTATACAAAGAGACTTGTGTTGTAAAGCACTCTGGTCCTTTGCTGGGAAGATGGAGGGGCATCTAATGAACCCTTGCTATAAGGTTCTGCCTAGGTAATAGTGGAAGAACTCAGTGGCACGCTGGAAAAATCAAACATGATGAAGAGGCAGGTGACAGGAAACTGCCCTTTGGCAGTCTGTATTGCAGCCTGATTCCTCTATACCAACAGAGAGAACTGACACCTTGATGATAATGAATAATGAGTCTTCTAAACCATGAACATCGTATATAAATACATTTATTAGGTCTTTTAAAATTTCTCTCAATAATGTTTGCATAGGTTTTATGTGTTTTTAGTAGATTTATATGTAGATATTTGATATGTTGATGCTATTGTAAATTGGTTTTTTTCAGTTTTATTTTCTAGTTGGAGCCAACAAAAGAAACAAATTATCCAGTAACCTCCCAAAGTGCACTTCTTTATTCTAATAGCTTTTCTGTAGTTTGGTTTCATTATATACACAATTGTCATTTGTATAAAGTAGATTTTTAGGTCTTTTTTCGAAAACTTATACCTTTTGGAGGTAAACTTTTTTGGGGGAGAGGAATGATACATGTAGGAATCCTGAACCAACAGGCATGGAGCCTGAGACCTAGAACAGGGCTAGAAGTAACACTCTGAGTAAAGCGTAGCATTTCCAGGTGCTTGGTAAGAACCATGGGAAAACATGGGTGATGCGTAACACCAGCTTTTCGGAACTGGCACTATGTGAAGCTTGATGCGGGGAGTTTCATAGATCCCTTCCTCTCCCTTAAAAGAGTATATTTGATTAAGTCAGGTTATAATAGCTAGCATTTTAAAAGATTCATTATGTGTAGGAAATAATATGCTTTAAATTTTAACTCATTTCCCCTTCAAAACAATACAGTGAGGTATTAACAACTATTATTCCCATTTTACAGATGAAAAGACACAGTCACAAAGAGGTTAAGTAACTTTGCTAAGATTATACAGTAAGACGGTGAAGTGTGATGCAAATCGAGATGTTCTGTTTCTAAAACTTGGGCTCTATATTACACTATTTCGAGTTGATCTTATGGGTCACAGATTATTCACAAAGCTATTACATATGCCTTGGTCTACCCTAAGGTGAGTATATCCTGTGAATGATGAAATAAAATTCAATACATCACTTAGTAGCTAAAGCCAAGATACAGTGTGGGCGTGTAGGACAGACTCCTTTAGTTGTCCTTCTATTGGCAAGCTACTTTTCCGCCGGTGGTTGTGGTGTTATTTGGGCCAACACCATGCACAGGACTTGCCTTGTCACTTTGAGGGCAAGACTAACAGCAAGCCGGTGGCAGGAATCAGCAATCAGTTGGTTTAGAGAGAGAGCCTCATAAATTTTCCACCACACCTTGTTTTGGAGAATGCATTTGCCACAATGGCAAAAGCATGACCCGATCCCTGTGTCAGGTATGGTGCACCATGCAGTCCAAGAGCCGCTGGTAAATGTCTCCAAACTCAGACACAAACCAGCCATTACTTAGAGAAGGATACTTTTAACTTCCAGAGCTACTTCATCACTCAGTGGCTCCCAGAAGGGTCACCTGAGTTAAATCTATACTCCTGAGTTACTCTAATCCAGTTTGTTTCATGTTGGTGCATTATCCCCAATCACAGAAGCCCAGGAATTATTAGGGGTTTGTAGCATTTTAGCTGGTGTAGTTGTCAAACATACGAGGAAACCAAATACTAGTTAGTTCTAAACCTGCTGCCTTGTTGACACCTGCAGTTCAACATGCTAAAAAGGCTACCTCAATTATAAAATAAAGATTAGTTAATTTTGTAAAAATATTGGCTCTTTTCATATAGGACTAATATTTCCTATTTCCAACAGTTCGATGACAAGTGGTCTGCATTTTAGCTGCCAGTATTCACAGAGGAATAAACAAAAGTACCAACAGCCGGCCGAAGATGTTCAAATTCAATCTAGTTAAAATTTTTCTTGAGATCCACAGTTCTCAGAGCCCATTAAAATTGCACAAGGCAGGTCATAAGGCAATAGCCAGGGCATAGTCTGTGGGGACTTAGAGAAGAAGGGTAAAAATAGAACACCTCCTTGCTCTTCGGAATATAGGTATAAACTACCTTAATGTAAAGTGCTTATTTGCCAATAAATTAGCTAATTGCCAGCTACACATCGACCATTCTAAACAGATTTTTCACAAGTGGACTCTAGAAAGTGAATTAGTTGAGAGAGCTAATGGCCACATATCCCTATTAAACATTTTGAAAATACTAACCTACAATGCTTTGGTCTGCTTCAATGATAAGAAAACAGATATGATTAATGATGGCAGTGAGCCTTCTACTAACACCTGAAAGACAAGCCAGCACTAACAGGGGGGATAAGTCATGGGAGAAAAAAAAATCTATAAATATCACATAAGAGCAGCTCCTTTGAGAAGAAACCATTAAAAGAGTTACCCCTCCGCTCCCCCAAAAAGGCAAAATGAAGAAAAGTGATTATATTATCCACCTTGAAATAACCAGTAAAGATAGAACACTAGCCTGAATTTAAAGGGCCGGACTACACATCAGACGTGTTGCCTCCCCTCAAATGCTGGTCCTAGGAGAGTATGGAACACTCGTGAAGCATAAGAAACCTGTGATTGAACTGATGGCCTCTGGTTTCTCCTGGAAAGGGGCCATTAATTCAGAGTGAGAAGGGGTATGCAGTACTACAGAGTAAAGAAATAGAGATGTTGAGGGTAGTATAGGGGTAAGTGCTCTGAATCTTAAGTTAGAAGGGAGGGGAAAGTCATGGGAGTCTGAAAGGCATTTTGAGTCAGGAAGGGAGAAGGTTATTAATTGGTTGTTGTTGTTGTTTATGCTTTGTGTTGGCAGTGCTTTTATGTTGAGCCTGAAACTCTACTAGGAACCATACATACGTTTTTTCATTTAATATCACGATAGCTCGGGGAGTCACACATTATTATTCCCATTTTACAGACCAGTAAACAAGTGCTTGTTGACATTAAATCCTTGCCAGTGATGAACAGTCAGTCCATGAAAGAACCAGATTGCAAACCTGTGTCTCTCTGGCTGCAAGGGCCAGACTCTCTTTTGTAGCTGGCTGGTTGTAGAAGTTTGAATAGGTCACTTATCCACCCAGGCCTCAGTTTCCTCATCTCTACAGGTGGATAATAATACAGATCTGATACGGTTGTGGTGAGAAGTATTTGGGGATGATTTCCAGGAAGGACTCAGGACGGGGCTTGTCACAGGGTGGGGCTGGCCACCTGATGGTTGAAAGGTTGGCACGATGGAGCGCAGGAGAGCGCTTTGGTGAGGCCCGAGGCAGGTGCTTTATCAAGAGGCGGGACCCTTGCTGGAGTTGCATATCTTCTCCCTGTCAGGACCACAAGACAGTAACCCTAATTCCAGGCAGTCATCTTGAAAATCTGTTTGTAATTGCTCACATGAGGAAGCATACAAGAGAATATGGATGGCATAGTGATAAAACCCATGTTCATTACTGAGAAAACAGTTGGAACTACTTCCCTGATTGGGCTCAGTACCATCTCTGTACAGAAAGTGTGTTATTAGAGCACAGATCCCCCAGCAGTATTCTAAAACCAGATTATTTACAGCTGCTATCCAGCGCCACCTACTGGTAAACTGACAGAAAGAGAACGCAAACTGCACTGCTGAAATTGAGCAGATTGGTTTTTAAAAGTCAGTAGAGGTAGGGGAATGGTTAAAGGAGACACTGCACAGCTACATAATGAGCATTTCATAGTCCTGATGTAATAGGGAGAATATGCAGAAACGTAGATGTTGGAATACTGAGTAAAAAATTAGATTACAATATTATAAACAAATATGCAAACGTGTCTTCAGGGCATTTAGAAGTGGGAGAAGGAGGAAGTGCACCCAGTTTGATGAATTTAAGATTTTTTCTTTCAAATTTGTTGTTTTGTGCATTGGCCACAAACATAGCCTTCCAAAGTAATCTGTAACAGATTTGCAACTGTACCAAAATATGTATTAAATAGATAATCATAGGTGGGAAAAAGAAATGAAAGTAGTTATGCATTTTGGGGTGCATTAACTTTTATCTTAAACTTTCCATAATTTTTAAAAAATTAAAGCCTTGTTTAAAGAGCTAATATATGCACGTAGTAAACAAAAAATCTAAACTGCAAAAGGTATATAATGAAACATAACTCTCTCTGAACCCCAGAATTGCAGTCCCTCTCCCAGAAATGGATCAGGTTTATGAGTTCTTGTTTACTTTTCTAAATGTTTTCTGTGCATATTTCAGCAAGTATTTGGTGTCTGTTCCATGTCTTGGTCAGGAGCCTCTGGGACATCACTAAATGCTATCAAATCATTTCAGCGTTAGCTAAAAAGTTGGCTGGTATAACTAGATGACAGTAAAATAATTTGAATTTAGGCAACAGAGCTATGTTTAATATGTGTTTAGCTTTTTAGGATTCATGTCAAAAATATTGGTGAATTCTTTAAATTCAGTTTTATTTTGATCAGAGATATACTTGCATGGTGTATCTTATTTCCACATAGCATACTTACGGTCAAATTTCTTATTGATATTTAGTTAACTCCATATAATGCCTATTTCTTTTCTACTGTACAAGATGGAGATTTAGCTTCTTTAAACTGTCATCCCAAACACACAGGCACAGTCCCTCCTCCACCCAACCAGTAGAGTTATTTCATATTTGGCTTGAAGTGTGACCAATACTCAACATATACACTGTTATGATTGTATAAATATTATTTGCAGATGAGACATATTTATGCTTCAGGAGCACTTGGACATTATGCTATTTTATTTCTTGTACCAATGTTGCTTTTCCTGGACTTAATAAATGTCTCTTTTTAAACTTTATACAGGTTTCTATGTACCTATTAGTAAATCATCCCTAAACTCTCAGACATCCCCAGACTCTCAGAAAATATCTTCTCTGCATATTCAAACATAGGAGGTTATCTGTCAGTTATTAATACATTTTCTTTTTAAAAAATCCTTGTTGTCACATTCAAATGTGGATGGATAGCCCCTGAACCTGCTGCTAAGCTACCCTGGTTATTTTCTCTACCCTTTCCAGTGTCGTATCCCCTGGATTCTGTCTTAAACTGTCTTAGTTTATGCCTTCATTTGAGGAACTGTTTAGAACCTTCTAAAGAAAAGGTGCTTGGGTGTTTTTGTTTGTTTGAGATGTGATAACCTGACTGTAAAAGAACTTCTAAGCTGACAATCATTTTTTCCACAAAAATTTAAAAGCATTATTCCTTTGTTTTCTAGTTTCCAGGGGGGTTTTCTTTATTTCTATTTTGTTTGGAGAATTCTAACACAATTCTAACTCCTGATATTTTGTAGATGACCTGTGGTTTTCATTTTTTTTAAAAATTTTATTGGAGCATAGTTGATTTACAATGTTGTGTTAGTTTCAGGTATACAGCAAAGTGAATCAGTTATACATATACATGTATCCATTCTTTTTTAGATTCTTTACCCATTATAGGCCATTACAGAGTATTGAGTAGAGTTCCCTGTGCTATACAGTAGGTCCTTATTAGTTATTTATTTTGTATATAATAGTGTGTATATGTCAATCCCA
The DNA here is from genome assembly GCF_008692025.1 of Phocoena sinus. Taxonomy (NCBI): domain Eukaryota; kingdom Metazoa; phylum Chordata; class Mammalia; order Artiodactyla; family Phocoenidae; genus Phocoena; species Phocoena sinus. The sequence goes on along the minus strand of NC_045775.1, from coordinate 48,481,230 downwards.
GTCTCCCAATTTATCCCTCTCCCTCTTACCCCCTGGTAACCATAAGTTGTTTTCCACATCTTTATTTGTAGATAAGTTCATTTGTACCCTTTTTTTTAGATTCCACATGTAAGCAATATCGTATGATATTTGTCTTTCTCTGTCTGACTTCACTCAGTATGACAATCTCTAGGTCCATCCAGGTTGCTGCAGATGGCATTATTTCGTTCTTTTCTATGGCTGAGTAATATTCCATTGTATATATGTATCACATCTTCTTTATCCATTCCTCTGTCAATGGACATTTAGGTTGCTGCCATGTCCTGGCTATTGTAAATAGTGCTGCAGCAAACATTGTGGTGCATGTACCTTTTCGAATTATGGTTTTCTCTGGATATATGCCCAGGAGTGGGATTGCTGGATCATATGGTAGTTCTATTTTTAGTTTTTTAAGGAACCTCCATACTGTTCTCCATAGTGGCTGTACCAATTTACATTCCCACCAACAGTGCAAGAGGATTCCCTTTTCTCCACACCCTCTCCAGCATTTATTGTTTGTAGATTTTTTGATGATGGCTATTCTAACCGGTGTGAGGTGATACCTCATTGTAGTTTTGATTTGCATTTCTCTGCTAATTAGTGATGTTTAACATATTTTCACATGCTTTTTGTCCATCTGTATGTCTTCTTTGGAGAAATGTCTATTTAGGTCTTCTGCCCATTTTTTGATTGGGTTGTTCATTTTTTGATATTGAGCTGCATGAGCTGTTTGTATATTTTGGAGATCAGTCCCTTGTCGGTTGCCTCATTTGCAAATATTCTCTCCCGTTCTGAGGGTTGTCTTTTCATTTTGTTTATGGTTTCCTTTGCTGTGCAAAAGCTTTTAAGTTTAATCAGGTCCCATTTGATTGTTTTTATTTTCATTACTCTAGGAGGTGGATCAAAAACGATCTTCCTGCAATTTATGTCAGAGGGTATTCTGCCTATGTGTTCCTCTTAAGAGTTTTGTACTATCTGGCCTTACCTTTAGGTCTTTAATCATTCTGAGTTTATTTTTTGTGTGTGGTTTTCTCTTGAAGTGTGTAGGATCATTTCTCTGTACCCAGGGTTCTGAAGTTTCACATGTAGGTCTTGGTGTGGTTCACACTTCTTTCATTTTGCAAAAAACATGGTGGATCTCTTTTTGAATTATTTCTTTAACAATTGTATTTTGTAAATTTTGTCCTGTTCTTTTTTTGTCTCTCTTTTAGAACTTCTTTTATTGTAAATTAGACTTTCTGTGTCACCTTTTGAATTATCTTCTCTTGAAGTTTCTATTTCTCTGTATTTTGGGTCTTTGGAGATTTGCTCAGTTTTATTTTCCAAAACTTCTGAATTTTCCCTTTCCTTTATCATATTTTTTTTCTTTCAAGAGCACTCTTGTTCTCTAAATGTTCTTCTTTTTAGTAACTGTCTCTTCTTTCAGGGATATAGTAACTTCATTTATCTCTCTGAGCATAATACAGCTTTTTCCCCTTGATTCTATTTAGCCTTCCCACACTCTATATTTTTCAAGTGTAATTTTTTTCTCTATTTGTTGATTTTGATCTTTGTCAGTTCTTTTAGGGACTTTCCTCAAATGTTTGGCGAGCCATGAAGCTATCTAATAGCACACATACAAGAGGGAGAGAAATAGAGAGAGAGGAAGAGAATGAGGGAGAGGGGAGAGGGAGAGAGAGAAGGAGAGAAGGGAAGAGGTGTTTGGTGGGATTTATTGTGGAGAGATGTTTATTTAGGGACTCTCTCCTGTTAGGATTGTTTTCCCAGAGAAGAAACCTCTAATATTCTTCCCAGTGAATATAAAGCTGGCTTCAGGGTTCTGGAGCCAAGCAGAAAGGGACTGGGGGGGGGGGTCCCCAATATTCAGTATATAGACTCTTATTTAATCTTTATCCCCACCCACTGCTGTATCTGGTGTCTCTAAACCCAGACTTCCTCTGTTCTACCTCCTCAGTAATTAAACCTACTGTTCTACCAGGGTTATAGAGGTCTGTCTAGTTGCTCCTTATGCAGACTTGAATACATTAATTTATTTTGTCAGTAAAACTTACCAAATGCCTACTACATGCCAAACATTGTTTTCTGTAGTGTGGAAATGATTGTCTGCGGAACAAGCAGTATCCCCTGTTCCCTGTGGAGCTTTTATCCCCAACGGAACCCTTACTTTCAGAACTCACTGATGTCTCCAAACTCTAAACTTTGGTCTTCTGTAGTATAAACTGCCTTGCTTTTTGTTTAGCTCTTTGTGTACCCTGTTTTGATTTTCTATTTGGTCTATTCAGTCAGACACCACTTTTCCAGTTCCAATATTGGGTAACTTTCACCTCCTCTTCAGGCTTTTTTGTTTTGTTTTGTTTGTACTTTGGGATTGATTTCACACCCTTTTGGTCATTTCATGGCATTTAGGAAGAACATAAAGGTAAACATGTGTTGTCCAATATACCACCTTTGCTAGAAACAGCTGTGAGTAATTTTGCCTGATGAGCCTAGCACCCGAATGTCTGCCAACCTGTGATGTGCGTGGGTAGCCCAAAGTCTCAACAGAGTTGGGAATCTGGAGTCTTCTCTACTAATATTTATCTCTGTTACAAGCTGGTCCTGTCTGAAAAGATTTTGAGTCACCAGATCACGCACTAAGCTTGTGCTACTCTTCATGCAATTGCTGTGTCCTCTGACAGAACCACAGTTGCTTTTCTGGCCAGAAAGGACCCAGATTTCTGAGGACATGTGGCTATCAGATGCCTACCTCCAATCCTACCCTATGATAAACGGAATATTGCCTGCCATATCAGTAAACAAAGGATGTCACAGTCGTCTGCAATTGCAGCCACAGCCAATCGCTGGCGAGCCCTGAGGAGACTCAGGAAGGAAAAGAATACCTGCCACCTAGCGGCCATCAGACTGCAGCCACTCCCCGCGGTGAGCCCTGAGGAAACTCAGGATGTGAAAACACAGCATACTGGCCCCAGATAGCTGAGGTGCTTATCAAAGGAATGATTTCAGTGAATCCAGATTCTTGCGTCTTCCCATATGTAGGAAAGCACTAAATTCCTTAACTTGAGATTTCTAGTTTTCTTGAAGTAACAGTAATCTTTTGTTCCTACTATGTGCCCTTTGTTGCAAAACTGTATATCCTAGCTCCACCCCGCCCCCCCACCACCACCACCCAGGCTTCCTTGGAGCAGTTCTCTCAGGGTTACTTGAGATGCTGCCTCCCGAACTTGAAGTCCTAAAAATTTCTGCGGAATAAAACATAACTCTCAACTTTTAGGTTGTGAATATGTTTTTTAGTCAACACCTAGTACCAACATATATCAGCACATTTCCTACCCCTCATCCCCCAACCTTTCCCTAGCATTATATATTGCCTGGATCTGAGAGAATCTATAGAGCTTCAGTTTTTTTTAGCTAAGCCTTCTCACATTTTCCCCTTCTGGGTCTTTGGAAGCTTCAAAGAAGGCAACATATAAGTTTGTATTTTTATCACAATTCTGTGCCATCTGTGATTTTTTGGGAGGAAATAGTCACTTATCTAGAAGAGGTAGGACCTTGATTCTTCTCACTTGGAACAAGAAAATTCCTATTGAGCACTTTTCCAATTTCTCAAGCAAAGGAAGGCATATATGTCCTGCCACCCTCTGGAAACTTCACGGTAGCAGACTTTGTGGAGCTGAGGGACACGGGCTCTCTTTCCCTTTAGATCATCAAACTCAAGGCAGTGTGCTCTGAAACCCGCTCCACTCCCGCATGAGTCACATGCTTTTGCCTAGTGTCTAACTTTTTCTCCAGGAGGTCAAAACTGTACACTTTTTAAGAATTTTATTTATTTATTTATTTTTGGCTGCGTTGGGTCTTTGTCACTGCGCACGGGCTTTCTCTAGTTGCAGCGAGTGGGGGCTACTCTTCTTTGCACTACATGGGCTTCTCACTGCAGTGGCTTCTCTTGTTGCAGAGCACGGGCTCTAGGCACGCAGGCTTTAGTAGTTGTGGCTCGTGGCCTCAGTAGTTGTGGCTCACGGGCTCCAGAGCGCAGGCTCAGTGGTTGTGACGCACCGGCTTAGTTGCTCCGCGGCATGTGGGATCTTCCTGGACCAGGGCTTGAACCCGTGTGCCCTGCATTGGCAGGCGGATTCTTAACCACTGCGCCACCAGGGAAGTCCCAAAACTGTACGTTCTTATGGGAGATCTTTTATTGCTCACAGTCTTCTCATATTATCAGAAACTTCACTTTCCTAGTTTTCAAAATAGAGCCCAATTCCAGAGATGAAATTCTAGGATTTTAGCTCTTGGTACTGTTTTTTCTTTGGACATCAGACCTGGAAAATGCATCTTATACTGTCTTGGGGGGGGATTTAGAGGAAGGGAAAAGCAGTCAATCTTCAATTAAGCTGTTAAACTGGTTTGTGAATTCTATACCGGTGGTGGGGAAGGAATGCAGAAACCTCTTGGTTCTGACCTTCTTGTTCCTAAAAATAACTCTCGTGTGTGAAGAAGGATTTCACAGCTCTGAAAGGAAATCTTTCAAAGGGAACCAAAGAAAATGTCAGATTTTCAAACTATGAAAATTAGTTATGCCAAAAACTAATATTAGAACTCTGACCATTGATAAAGCACAATATTATCTGTAACAACTCTTTGGGGCTTCCCTGGTGGCGCAGTGGTTGAGAGTCCGCCTGCCGATGCAGGGGACACGGGTTCGTGCCCCGGTCCGGGAAGATCCCACATGCCGCGGAGCCTGCGCGTCCGGAGCCTGTGCTCCGCAACGGGAGAGGCCACAGCAGTGAGAGGTCCGCATACCGCAAACAAACAAACAAACACTAAATATTGGAGAGGATCTGGAACAAGTAGGACACTCGTGTATTGTTAGTGGTGATGGAAACTAGTGTAACCACTGTGAAAACTATTTAGCAGTTTCTTATAAAGTTAAAAATCTTCCAAAATACCCTCAATATTTCCTCTTCTTGGTATATGTACTTTAAAAAATGAATGTATATGTATATATTTCACTGCAGGTAATTTATACATCAATAAAATACTGTTAACATTAACAAAAGGAAGAAAAGTTTAAGTTAGGATACTAATGAAATACAGGTGAAAGACGATGTTGGCCTGCACCACTGTGGTGGTAATGGGAATGGAAAAATTCATGGAGATTCAAGAAGTATTCAGAATGTAGTATTAATAAGACTTCGTGTGTAATTTAATGTTAGCGCTTTAGATGGCAGATTCAGGGATTATTCCCATAACCAAATGAAGTAGATGCAAACAAAATGTTTTGTTAGAATTAATGGGAGGTTATGAGGAGTCCACAGAGCTGGGTCTCAGGTGAGAGACTCCTGGTCACTCCAACCAAAGTAAGAAATATATCAACCATTTCTCAGCCCTGTACCGACATCAGAAAGTTCCCAAATGAGAGGGCTGGAGATGAGGTTGGAGAAAGCCTGCAGGCAAAAGGAAGGGGGTGAGGGAAAATGGGCAGTCACTGTGGGATTAAACATCCTCTTGCACCCCAGCCTACACATAGGCTTCTCTGTTTGAGTGAACTCAAGTCCATGCCATCTTTGCCTATTTGTGTTAGCCTTTTGGCTAGGAACAGGATCCTGACTTTTAACCGGGCTTCTGCCACTTATTAAACCTTGATACATCTTCTTCCTCATTGCAGTTTCTGCCCTATCATTAAAACTTGTACTACTTGACTAAAGAAAGAATGAAGTTATTTTATGGTACGTAGAAGACTCACATTACTGGGTAACGTACAAGTGGGGCTATTCTGCTGTGGTGAAAAAGAGGAGGCTCTTGGGTCCCCTTGAAGAAAATGCAACCATGTAAACATGCACTTTCTTGAAACTTAGTCTCTTCCAACCAATTTGCTTTTAGTTGTGTGGGAGAAGGTGAGGTCTTGTCTCATTTGTAGGTGATCTTTGTGCTTTTAGTAATTCAAAAAAATCCCCCCATCATGAATCATACAAACTTTAGATTTTGATGGAGTCATCTGATGGTTCTTCACTGGAATCTCTTTTAGCTGATCTTATGCCCACCTCCTCCCATAGTCCTTGAATTTTGTTCCTTTAGGGTTTTACATTCCTTTTTATGTGTGGCCTCATAAATATGTTAAAGAAAAATATAAGTTACCTAATGATCGATTGTAAAACTGCTACATTGCCAATCCTTTTTCTTGCTTATATTTATAAATTAAGAATATATAACGTTTCTAGAAGAATTAACTTCAAGATACATTTTTTATTGAGAAGTACATTCTTGCTGGTTGGTTATTTTACCTAAGTGGGAAAACTCAGTTTTAGAATATAGTGAATCTTTGTTCAAGCCATCCAAACTTATTTTTAGCATGGAAAAGGACCAGAAGTAATGACAAGCATCACTGGATATTTAAGATCCACAGAAACTGAAAATCTTCATACATATGAAAGAAAAGTCTTCAGAATAAAATAAATAATATAAGACATCTTACACAAAGAAAACCACTTGTGAATTATAATGATGATTTCTGACATGTAATCATAATAAGTGTCTCTATATGCATAACCAGATCTTAGCTAACTCTGAGTCATGAGGAGACATTATAATAAGAAAATTTCTATATACTTGCTAAGCTTTTGTTAGCCACTGTATCAATCATTGTGACAGTCCTTTTCACCAGCCAAATTCTTTATTTCTATCCCCTTCATTATTCTTGGTGGAGACTCTAATAAGCAGTGAAATGTCCAAACTGTAGGAAGCAGGAGAAAGTAAAAGTCCTTAGTAAGCCAGCAAGGAAAAGTCAGTTCCTCCTAATGTTTTTTGAATCAAACCAAAAGAAATAAATCATCAGATACAGAAAAGACACAGTTTTCATCACAATGTAATTTAATTTACAACTCTTTTTCTAGAAATACTCTTAGGTAAATAACCATTTTACCTCTTCAACTATATTTACCTTTAGTTAAATCACCAGATAATTTCCAATGAAAATTGCAAAGGGTATCTGCATTGTTAATGCTATCAGGACATGGGGCATATGGATAACTTAAAAACAAACAAACAAAACAACAGCTGGAGGATGAAGAATTCATCTGGCTAGAAACCATCTCTGGAGATTTCCTGATAAAGCCCTTGCCGTGAGACTCAGGCAGTGTGACAGCCCTTCTGATGCTGATGTAGAAGAAAAGCCCCCAATATAATAACGACATAGATTTTCTTCCCAGCTGAGTCTACCTCCCATATCCATGATAATTCATATAACAAGAAGGGGCAGGAAGGGACATTCCTTATGCTGTGTTTTTCCAGGGCGCTTCTTCTGTTTGATAGGCCATGACAGGAAAACTCAGTGTCCTACGTCATATATTCCAAGTTCTAAGTATATGCTATACATATAAGGTAGGTGATACAGTAGCGTTAGCCATTTTTCAATATGTACTAATGCTTACAGACCCTGTCACAAGTCCCAACTAAATTGTTTCCAACCTTGAGGGGTTATGTTCTAAAGAAAATTTTTACGAAAACAGCATAAAAGAACAGCAAAGTCATTATGCAAATGTAAGGTCATTCAGAGTGTTCTTGCATGGAAGAGATAAGGTATAAAAGTGAGAGAAGGAAAATATAAGAAGTTTTCTAGCACATATCAGATTGTTTCAAATCTTTCTTCAGTAATACCGCTCTGTGATGTTCAATGTACATCCCCTTTTGCCAAACCAAAAAAAGCCTCCATTTTTTGCTTTGTGCCTATATGTTTTTTTTTTTTCCAGATGTTTAGGCAGTCACCTTTAAGCACACACTCATGTTTTTGGCTACCTCGATGGTTTAGTGTATAGCCAGGGAGCTTTGTTAAGAGTACCAGAGACTCTTGTCCAAAATGCCTCCCCACTCTACTGGTCTCCCCATCTCACTGGTCTCCTCCTCATGCAGGCAAAATCTTATGAAATTTCAAAGTATTTAGGGACATGATATTTTGGAACAGGTTTAATTTCCAACAAATAACATTAGAAAATAAATAGAAGTTCAGAGTAGTATAAAAAGACATGGTGTACATCTTAAGAAATTTAAAAGAATAGAAACCATACAAAGTATACGCTTAAGAGCATAATAGAATTAAGTTAGCAATCACAGTAAGACAGCTAGAAAATCTCAAATATATTTGGAGATAAACAACCTATTTCTAAATCACACATGAGTCAAAGATGTTTCAAGATACATTTTAAAATGTTTTGAGCTAAATGAAAATGAAAATACAGCTTACCAAGTTTGTGAGATGCAGCAAAAGCAAAGCTTAGAGGGAAATTTATAGCATTGAGTGCATACATTAGAAGAGAAAAACGATCTAAAGTCAGTGATATGCACTTCAACCTCAGGAATAAGAAAATGGAAAGCAAATTAAATCCAAAGTAAGCAGAAGAAAAGAAATAATGCAAATTAGAGCAAAAATCAGTACAATTGAAAACAAGAAATTAATAGAAAACATTAAAACAACTAAAAACGTCTTTGAAAAGATCAAATTGGCAAACTTCTAGCTGTGCTCACTAAGAAAAAAAGTGAAAAGTCATACACCATGACTATAAGAAGTTGAAAAGAGACCATCACTGCTATTCTCATGGACATGAAAAATAATAAGCAATATTATGATGAATTCTATTCCCATAACTTAGATGAATTAGACCAATTTCTTGAAAGATAAAATTTACTAAAACTCACTCAAGGAGAATTTGATAATCTGTATATGTCTTTATCAAAGAAATTAAATCAAGAATTAACAGCCTTCCCAAACAGAAATCACCAGGCCAAGAAATGTTCACTAGCAAATTCTACTGAACATTTAAGGAAAAGATTATACCAGTTCTCTCCAACATCTTCCAGTAAATAGAAGCAGAGGAAACACTTCTTAACTCATTCTGTGACATTACAAGAAATAAAAATTAAAGACCAATGTCTCTTATGAACATAGATGCAGAAATCCTCAACAGAATATTAGCAAATCAAATCCAACAATGTATAAAATAAATATACACCATGACCAAGTGAGATTTATTCCAGATATGCAAGGCTGGGTCAACATTCAAAATTCAATCAATAAAATCCATCATATCAACAGGCTAAGGAAGAAAAAACAAATGGTCATATCAATAGATGCAGAAAAAACATTTAACAAAATCCAGCCCTGATTCATGATAGAAACCAAACAGCCTTTCCAGAAAAGAGGGAATTTTAGGGCACCAGACTAAGCTTGGGTATTAGGAATCTGAGTACATCACAGGAGTACATTCTACTCTCCCCAAAATGATGGAACTGAAAGAGATTAAACAAATGGCACCCACAGACTGAGAGGGAAAATGCAAGTTAGAAAGTGCAGGGCAAAAAGGATGAAACTGAATACAGAGCAAGATCTGAAACTCTAGATCAAAGCACTTGGAATAGTCACTCTTTTTAATGTAAACCATTCTAATAGGTGAATAGTGGTATCTCATTATGGGTTTTTAAAATATTTTTCTTTTTATTAAGGTATAGTTGATTTATGATATTATATTAGTTTCAGGGTTACACATAGATATTCAAGTTTTTTATAGATTATACTCCATTTGAAGTTATTATAAAATATTGGCTATATTCCCTGTGATGTACAATATTTCTTTGTAGCATATTTATTTTATACATGGAAATTTGTATCTCTTTTACTCCACCTCATCTTGTCCCTCCCCCTTCTCTCTTCCCACTGGTAATCGCTGGTTTAGTCTCTGAATCTGTGAGACTGTTACTTTTTTGTTATATTCACTAGTGTTTTTTAATTTTTAGATTCCACATGTACATGATATATCATACAGTATTTGTCTTTCTCTGTATAACATTTCACTTAGCATAACACACTCAAAGCCCATCCATGTTGTTACAAATGGCAAAATTTCATTCTTTTTTTATGGCTGAATAGTATTCTATTGTATGTATATACCACATCATCTTTATCCAGTCATCTGTTGATGGGCATTTAGGTTGCTTCCATATCTTGGCTATTGTAAGTAGTGCTGCTGTGAACATTGGGGTGCATGTATCTTTGCAAATCAGTGATTTTTGTATTCTTCAGATATATGCCCAGGAATGGAATTGATGAATCGTATGGTATTTCCATTTTTAATTTTTTGAGGAACCTCCCTACTATTTTCCATGTTTGATGAACCAATTTACATTTCCACTAACAGTGTACAAGGGTTCCCTTTTCTCTACATCCTCACCAATATTTGTTATTTGTGGTCTTTATGATGATAGCTATTCTGACAGGGTTGAGGTGATATCTCATTGCGGTTTTGATTTGCATTTGTATGTGGATTAGCGGCGTGGAACATCTTTTCATGGGCCTGTTGGTCATCTGTATGTCTTTTTTTTTTGGAAAAATGTCCGTTCAGGTCTTCTGCCCATTTTTTTTTTTTTTTTTGCGTTACGCGGGCCTCTCACTGTTGTGGCCTCTCCCTCTGTGGAGCACAGGCTCCGGATGCGCAGGCTCAGCGGCCATGGCTCACGGGACCAGCCGCTCCACGGCATGTGGGATCTTCCCAGACCGGGGCACGAACCCATGTCCCCTGCATCAGCAGGTGGACTCTCAACCACTGTGCCACCAGGGAAGCCCTGCCCATTTTTTAATCGAATTGTTTTTTTTGATATTGAGTTGTATGAATTGTCTATGTATTTTGGATATTAACCCCTTGTTGGTCACATCATTGCATATATTTTCTCCCATTCAGTAGGTGTCTCTATTTTGTTGATGGTTTCCTTTGCTGTGCAAAAGTTTTTAAATTTAACTATGTCCCATTTGTTTAATTTTGCTTTTTGTTCCTTTGCGTGAGGAGGCAGATCCAAGTTGCTACAATTTGCGTCAGTGCAGCTGGCTGAGGGGCCCAAGGTGTTTTGGGCCTGGTCTTGGCCTGCTGGTGGTTTTTGGGGCTGTGCCCGGGCATCCCCAGGGATATTGCTGGCTCACTGGTGGTCGGAGCTGGCTGTAGGGCCCCAGGAGTCCTGGGGCTAATACCTGCAGACTTGTGTGCAGGGCCAGGTCCTGGGCCCTGTGGTGGGCAGGGCCATCCATGTACTGGGGTGGCTTTGGGCTTAGGAAGTCTTAAGGCACCCTGCTTGCTGGTGGGTGGGGCTGTGTTTCTGCCTGGCTAGTTGCTTGGCCTGAGGTATCTCAGTACTGGTGTCGACAGGCTGGTGGTGGTGGCGGTCGGGGAGTTGGGGTGGGGGGCTGAGTCATGGTGTCAGTTAGCCAGAGAGAGGATTTCGAAATGTGGCTTGCCAGCCCCAGTGTCCGTGTGGTAGAATGAGCTGCCCAAAATGGCTTCATCAGTGTCTGTGTCCCCGGGGTGAGCTGCAGTTGCCTCCTGCCTGTCTGGGAGACTCTCCAGTATCAGCAGGTAGGTCTGATGCAGGCTCCTTTTAAATTACTGCTCCTGCCCTGGGATCTGGAGCATGTGAGAATTTGGATGTGCCCTTTAAGAATGGAGTCTCTATTTCCCACAGCCCTCTGTGTCTCTTGAAAATAAGCCCCACTGGCCTTCAAATCTACCTGTTCTGGGGGCTCATCTTTCCAGTGTAGGACCCCTGGGCTGGGGAGCCTGATATAGGATTCAGACTAATGGCTCTTTGGGGGGAACCTTTGCAATTGTAATTACCCTCCCATTTGTGGGTCGCCCATTGGTGGGGGTATGGGTCTCAACTGTACTTCAACTCCACCGCTCCTACATGTCTTTTTGTGGTTTCTTCTTTAAATATTTAGTTATAGAAGACCATCTCTGCTATTTCTGCTAGATTCTGGCCTTTCTCATGAATAGTTGCTCTGTACAGAGTTGTAGTTTTGGTGTGCCTGGACAGGACGTGAGCTTGGGGTCTTCCTACTCCACCGTCTTGACCAGGCTCCTCTCATTGTGGTTTTAATTTATGTTTCCCTAATTACTAATGATGTTGAACATCTCTTCATGTTTTTCTTTGACATTTTTATGTCTTCTTTGATGAAGTGTCTATTAAAACCTTTTAGCCGTTTTCCTTAATTCTTTTATGTTAAATAGCATTAACTTAGTTGTCTTTAAATGCCGCACATCCTAAATATATTTGTTTGCCTCCGCACCATTTAATAGACCCCTTTATTCCCTATATCTTCTAATAAAGCGAGGTTCTCCTAGAAGGCTTCAACTCTTTGGGTGAGAACACTTTACTTTGGTGCTGTGTGCTTCATATGAAATCACATCAGGAAGTTGTCACATTTTTTAAATGGTACCGACGTTGATCAGTGGAACCAGTCATTGTAAAATTCTTCATTAATTTGTAAACTAATGATTGCTGCCTGAATCAATTATTTCATTAAAGTTTGCAACGTTGTGATTTTAAAACTTTCTTCCATATTTGCTATAATAGGAATTCTTCTGTAAGGAAGATTTTTTCCTTCATTAACAGTTCATCCAGCAAAAGATAGAATAAATGTGTATTTACTTCCTTTTAATTTATAATTTTCATGCTAAAGTGTTGGTGTCCTAGTTATTTCCAAATTTCTTAGTTGTGGTCATTGTTTTTGTTGGATTTCCCTGTTAAAAATTGAGCATCAACACAAATTGATGCTTTTAAAAAAATACGTGTAGTGAATTTCTATTAAATGCATTCATTCTTCTGTTGATGCTTAAACTGTCCCATCTTTGGCACAGCCGAGTCCTTCACACTGGTACCTCTGTGTTGATAATTTTGTCAAGCAAATGGCAGTTGTTATCCCCTCCAGGGAGGGGGTCCCACTCCATCAGAAGCAGCAATTCCAGAAGCCAACCCACTCCATGGTTCAGGGTCACCAAGAAAGACACGCCTCACATGATTCTACAGTGAAACGACGCTTTACTCACATAGAGAGGAGACAGAGCAAGGTGAGCTTCGTGAGTGGACATGGGTTTCCCCGTGGCCAGCAGGTCACCTCCCACAGCTGACCCAGGGTGATGATCTGCATGCACCCTTCTTGTGCTGTGGGTGAAGGACCCCCTTCCCTCCCCTCCCCTCCCCAACACCCGTGAAAGGATGCAGTAGGCAGTTGGCAATGTGCTCTTTGACAGCCTGATCAAGCAGGACAGAGGAGCATATACTGAGTCTAAAACAGAGAAGAACATTCCCACACAGGTCCAGAAGCCCACACGGGCTGTGAGGGCTCCTTGGCTCTCGGTAAGGAAGTGTTCCAGGCCCAAGGCCCATTTTCATGTGGCTGAGTGGGGAGTCGGAAAACTGCACACATGCGATTGCCTTTCCCAACAAACTTCCTTACTTTCTGGCACAACAAAATGCCCTGGAACCTCTTGATGCTTCCTGCCCCAGGCACGGAATCAGATGTTCTTCAAAGGAGTCCTGTTTTTTTCTTAGGAAAGTGTATTGAGGGTGCTAGATTTCCTCATTGTTATTAGATTGTTATTGCTTCTCAGCCTTTTCAATAACATAATTTGAAGGGGAAAATATCATAAACTCATTTGTCTGGCTGGGTCACTTGGCAGCGTCCTTCCCAGGTATGGGGCAGTACTTTCTATGTCTGTCTCCGTCCCTCTCTTCCTTCTCTCCAGCTTCTAGCTACTGCTCCTTCCTCCTACTCTTTCGAGCTAAAAAGCTAGAGAAATTCCCCTGCTCTTCTCAGCTGCACTATTTCTTCTAATTTCCATGCTCTGTCCAAACTTTGCAAATTATCTTTTTAAACAATCTTCATATTACCGAAGTAGAATGTGCTGTTTTTTTCCTACTAGTAGATTCTTCCTGACATAGAAGGAAGAAAGGAAATGGTTAGGATAAGCCTTAAGATGAATATTAAGTCAAGTATGAAGTGTATAAGACGTTTGACTCCAATAATATTGTGAATTTATTGATATTTGGTAACTTGCCCCATACCTCTTTTATATTATTCCTATAATACTATAGATATTGTACTGCCCAATAAATACAGATGAATTTAATATCCCTTGCTTAACTCAAAGAAACCAATGTACTTTAAAAAAAATGCCATTTTCATTACTTAGGAAGAAATTGGGCAAATGAAAAATTATGCCTGTGGGGTATGTGTGTGTGTGTGTGTGTGTGTGTGTGTGTCTTAAGGAACTGGTCAGATAAGGAGCAAAAATCTAGATTTCTTTTTTATTGTTAAGCTGCAACGTACATGGTTTCATACAACAAAAGTATTTAATCGAGTGAAAAGTAATAAACTGAACAATAAACAAATAAATACTCAAAACAACATATTTTCCATTGGAAACATGTTAAGATGAATGTGGGGTTTCATTACCATCTTACTGCAATTTTCTTATGTGTTACTAGCCTACATACCCCATGTTTTCTGTAATCAGGCAGATGTGAATGGAAGTTTGAATGATTAAATAAATGAAAAGTCCATTTAGTGCAGGGGATCATTTCACAAGGCAGTCAAACTGGGTTTAGAGAACAAAATTATTCAAGAACTTCTCTACTTATTTAGGTTCATTTTAGAATCCATGAACCTTCAGCTGTTCCTCCTTGACAATGCGAGTCTCCAAGAGAAACTGGCAAATGTTTTTTCTTTGGTCACTTGGAGCTGAATAACCTTTCCGTATTCGGGATGTTCAATCACAGTACCATTACAGGGAAATTTCTTTTGGAAAGCTTTCACACGTGTCCTTTTGTCATAATCATTTGCAATGCCCTGAACAGTCGAGATAGTCGTGATTTTAATAAATCAGTTATTAATCTTCTGGTCCCAATTCTAATTCTCTCTTTAGTCAGTCTTGTTTAAGAAGGTTTGTTTTACTTTCTGAAATCTAAAATTGCCTAAAATCGCTTAATTGACAGTGAACAATTTACACAAGTGAGAAACTTCTAATTTAAGAATCTGGGTTATGTTATACTGGTTGTTACTTATGCTGACAAAAGGAGGGCAACTGTATATTTATCCCGAGGGTATTTGCATTATGACCTTAGGTAAGTTATTTAACCTCTCTGTACTTCAGATGCCTCTTCTATTAACTAGAATAATAATTTCTTACAATAGTGTTTGCTACAGAAGGTACTCCATAAATAGTAGTGATGGCTGTTGTTACCATTATAATTCTGACTATATCTGGACTCCATCTAAATTTGGCTTTTTTTTTATGCCAGGATCCAGCTTTGTGACATGTGTTTTTTGTCCTGTAATTTCAATAAGGAGGATGGTGGGAAAACGAGATGGTCTATCCCCCTGGATTCATTGACTCTCTTATTGAGTTTGCTTTTGTTAACTTAGCTAATTAACTTAAGTATTTTGAGATTTGTTTTACTTACTATAAAATGGGAGTACTGTTACTGCTTTGTAAACTCCAAAGTGCCAAACATAGATGAGTAGTCTACATAGTAGGTTTGATGAAGAACTGTAATATAGGCTAAGTAGTCACTGTTCATTTAGAGGTTTATACCATTACTTTGATTAATTAATAATCAAACTATGTGCTGTAGACAAATGGATCAAATGGCAAACATATGATGAATAATTTGCAGTTGGCAAATACTATAAAGTGAATATGGGCAGAAAGTGGTCTGTTCTCATAATACACACAGGGTGCACTTTCGCTAACCAGCCTCAGACTCTGTACCCTTGTTTAACCTTCCTCAAGGCTTAACTGATAACATTTTTTTCTTATTTGGCAATGATTGAGACTTTCAAATTAATAAAGTCACTTTCTGTTTGGAATTTTACTGGCAGAATAACAGATATCTGAAAGTGGATCAGTGAATTTTGATTACTATAAAATCCTCATGATTTTCTGTGTCTATATAATTGGGTTTCTTTTATTGCTTTTTACAATTGCAGTTAATTCTGACACCAAGACACCGTGGTATTAATGCCTTGTGTCCACTAGATGTCACTATTTTCAAAGTAATAAAATAGAATTTGTGTCATGATGTAATCGAAAGGAGTTTGCTCCTTTCTCCCTCCCTCCCTCTCACCTCTGTCTCTTTAAATCTTTCCCCTTTCAGCATGTGAATTTTGCTTTAAAAATAAATAAAATTAGGTTTCTAAAAACCATTTGGAAAGTAAAGCTGGTTGATATGCCCAAACTTATACATCATCCTTTGATACTGAAGTTTATCAACCTGAAATTTTGTGTGTTGAAAGAAAAAAATATACAGAATTAGGGCAAAAAGAAATGGGGTTTTGCCAACAGTTCTTTAGCATCTTCTAAATTACCATAAGCCATTTGTAAAGAGAAGGACTGGGAGACAAAGGAGGTTGTTTTTATATGAAAGAAAAATTTCTGTGTCACTTGCTTCTTGTTTGATAATTTAGAGAAAATTTCTCCTCTGCAGTTGTATAAAAAACAGAATTCACAGATATTATTCCACTCTGGGGGAGATTCAGTAAACAGAGCCAGGCAACATTACACCAGAATTCATAAAAGCCCACCTTGAGGAAGGGGAAAAAACTGTCGGTAGCATATCATTGGCTAGAAAACTGATATTTTTCAATAATATTTTTCAAGAAAAGAAAGCTTATAAAGGTGTTATATATTTAAAGTGGTTAATACACCCCAGAAGTTATGCTTCATGGGATTTTTATATTCTTATTTCTGATTTTCTATATTTTACAAAGTACAAGTATACTTTCTTGTTTGAAAAATATATAAACTGTACAATAAGCTAGTGTAAACAATTAATAACATCTCAATCCTCTCTCTGGAATATCAACAGCATAGAGCTCCACGTTCTGTAGAACTGAGCTCTGGACCTGAGGACCTTACCAACTATTAACCTGTTAAGAGAATGAACTGCCTGTAATGTTGGGAGAAACATCAAACATATTTTACTTGCTTCTCTGTTCTCTAAACTTTCCCTATTTCTACTTTCAAGCCCAGGTGGCATCTGGGAAACTGTATTCTATTATCCCGAAAGGAAAGTCCCCTGTCAACAAACTTCAGTGATTTTCTAAGACCCTACCTTTTAATAAGAAAGAGAAACAGACATGAAACCATGTTAACAAAAAGCAAAAAGGAACTTGGAGATACCAGTGGTCCATTAGCACAGCCACTGAATGGAGCCACTGTGGCTCAGTAAGTGTGGCTGCATCCTTTCGCCAGACTCATGGTGACTTCCTTGAGGGTGATAAACTTTAGAAGTGAAGAGAACACCCTAATTGGTTTGCTGCTTCTTCCTAATTTTACTATACCTCCTACTGTCCTCTCAAAGGGAATTCAAAAAGGTGCTGGTTGGAAACATGAGGTTTTATAATTTCATGATAAAATTCCATTTTTGCTGAATAGGTTCGATCTAAGTCTGCTCTATATTTTTCTAGGCTTATTGAGGAATTGAAGGGAGTAATTTTCTTCAAGTGTATTAATGAAACAAATCTCTTTAAGTAATGATTCATTCATTCATTCACCAAATATGTACTGAGCAACTTACTAGATCCTGGTACTACTCTGTGTACTTGGGATACAGCAGTGAAGGAAAGAAAGCAATAATCTGGTCCTCATGGAGCTTATATTGTAGTAGAAGAAAACGTGTAATTGTTTTCATTTCTTATTTTTTAATTAAACCGAAGTTTAGTTATAATGTTTTAAATAATTCTTCCAGTAACACTCAAATATTTATTCTTTGACATTTTAAATGGCCTACAACTAGCATTTCTCTAAAAATATCAATATATTAATGTAAAACTATGTTTTATAGGTTATTGTGCTAAATAATATTTTCCCACCCAACAGCAGTTATTTTTATTTTGTTTAAGGAGCTATAATGTCATTGAAAGAGGGTTTATCTATCTATATAGATAAATATATCTCTCTCCATATATGTATCTGTAGATATATGTATATATAGAGAGATATATATCTATACATGAAAACAGACATGAAAAAAAGCAAAACTATTTGATATCTCGGTAATTTTGTTATTGGCAAACTATTCTAGAAACTTCTCTATATTAGGCTACTTTTATATCTGTAAGGATGATTTCATATTGTTAATGTGTTTTCAAAATAAGGCATAACTATTTCTTTCTCTTCTAAAAGATGTAATCAACCTGCTAAAAGATTTCTATTGTATCTGTTGAAATTGAGGATTTATTCTAATTAACAAATCCAGTGGTCTTTCCTCAGGTTTTTTTTTTTATGTTTTATTATGGTGTTAGTGATGAATAATCTGTCTCTTCGAAGTGAAGAAGAGTATTATTTCATAGAGGAAAACAATCATTTACGTAAAGGGAAATTTTAGAACTCTTTTTTTTTTTTTTTTTTTTGCGGTACGCGGGCCTCTCACTCTTGTGGCCTCTCCCGCTGCAGAGCACAGGCCCCGGACGCGCAGGCTCAGCGGCCATGGCTCACGGGCCCAGCCGCTCCGCGGCATGTGGGATCCTCCCGCACCGGGGCACGAACCTGTGTTCCCTGCATCGGCAGGTGGACTCTCAACCATTGCGCCACCAGGGAAACCCTAGAACTCTTTTTTTACATATTCTGCTGTCTGCATTATTAAGGCCTGTTCTTATTTTGCTTCTCTTTGTGATTCTTCTGTTTTGTTTTTTCTCAAATGTTGATGGTTCTTGTTTTACCATTTGTATTTCTTAATGAAGTACTGGTTGACTGGGTAGCTGGTGAAGGTTTCCTTTGCATTTAATAGGTTTCTCCTTCTTCTCCTCACTCCCTCCTCCTTCCTTTCTCCTTCTTCCTTCTCTTCCTTTTCCCTTTCCCTTCCCCTTCTCCTCTTTCTTCTCCTTCTCCTTCTTCCCCTTGCCCTTCTTCTTCTCCCCCTCCTCCTTCTTCTTCTTTTAATTGAAGTATAGTTGACTTACAATAGGGGTAAAAGTGTCATTCTATTGTCAAGCAGACTTTCCTCTAAGATGGGAGGTCAGGACCTCCAAATTTGCCAAACTGACTTTGCTTGCTAAGGAGGGTTTCTCAATTTAGTAAATAAAAATACAGGATACCTCATTACATGTTAATTTCAGATGAACAATAATGTCATGTGAATATGTTATATAAAATATTTTAGACATACTTATTCTAAAATATTTTTGTTGTATATCTGAAGTTCACACATCTTGTATTTTTTTGTATTTTGTCTAGTATCTAGTATCCACAGATATTACCAGATATCTGTGGAAGTTCAGCTGTATCTCAGATTTTGCCCTTCTCTCTTCATTCCAATCATGCATTTCATCATCCCATAGAACTAGATAAGTTTTGCATAATGATTGGTAAATGGGGTTGAGGGCACATGAGCCATCCATGTAGATACTTATTCTCTTATCCACCCAGTTTGCTGCCCTGAACAAGCTCCTGCTTGGAGCCACTCATGGCCACTTTTGCTCATAGCTACGCTGTGAAGATCGGTGCTTATGTGGAACATTTTTGATCTCTTCTGCTTTGGTTAAGCCATCAATGCACCTGCATTCTATCTTCCAAATATTTGTCAAAATACCTGTCTTGAAAATGACATAGTTCTATATTTTACTTTGCTGTGCTCCTCTTTGTTTTACATAGTTTTATAATCCTTTCCATGGGATCTTAGAGCGGAAGAGAGACTACATGGATGACAAGAGCCATTATCTTTCAGTGTGTACCCACACCTCTCATTTAGAGGTATCCATCCAACCTCCAGAAAAACAAACAAAACAAAACTGTGTGAAGAATTATTTCAGAGAATTCATAAGTTCTGACTGCACTTCTCCAAGCTGCTACCACATTTCTCTTCTGCAGTTTACAGCAAAACTCTTCAAAAGAATTGTTCCCGTTTTTTATCTCCAAGCCTCCCTGCCGTTCTGCTGTGAATCCACTCAAATCAGGCTTTCATCCACAACGATTCCATCTTACTACAGAGAAATAAGAGAATCACTTTCACAGTAAATAGAGTATCTCTTTTCTGCATGGTAATTTTAGTCATTATTCAAAGCTGTTGTGGCTTCAACCATGGTGTTAATTCAGTAGCTAAGTGTATGACAAAAAGAGTGAATGTGAAGTGAGGAAGAGTGAATCCCTATTTCATAATTTTTTTCCAAATAAATTTAAGATGAATTATCTATTTATATAAAAAGTCAAAGTATTAAAAGAAAATATACTAAGCGTTCACAAAATTTTGGAGTAAGGAAACCTTTCTTAACATGACATGCAATGGATTATCCGTAGGGAAAATATTGATAGGTTGAATTACAAAAATGAATACTTTTGTGATTCAAAAGAGAGCATATCTTAGTCTATTCAGGTTGCTTTATTTAAAAAAAAAAAATACCATAGACTGGGTGGCTTAAATAACAAACATTTATGGCTCACGATTTTGGAGACTGGAAAATCCAGATCAATGTCTGTATCATGGATGACCATCTTCTTGCTGTGACCTCACTTCATGGAAGGGGTGAGGAAGCCCTCCTGGGTCTCTTTTATAAGAGCACTAATTCCATTCATAAGGGCTCCTCTAATTACCTCCCAAAGGCTCAGTCTCCAAACACCATCCTCACTGGGAGTTGAGCATTTCAGCATATGAATTTGGGGGTCACAAATGTCCAGTCTGCAGCAGAGCATAAAAATAAAAAAATTAAAACATTGAGGAAATATGTGTAGGAATTATTGATGAAGAATCATAATTCTTGATAAGTAATACCTTTCTTAAGAATCAATGAAAAAAAAGACCTAATAGCAAAATGGTCACAGGGCATGATCATGTTTGCCAGAAGGAAAATGTGCAAAAAGTTATAAACATCATACAGAGCGATTCAGTCTGATGATATTTAAAGAAATGTAAATAAAACAGCAATTTTTGCCATTTCTTGCTTATCAGAGATATATAATCTTTAAGAATGTCAGTACTCTGGGAGAGAATAAATACATAGCCTCTGTCATGCATGGCTGGTAGATGTTTAAATTAATAAAAGAAATAAAAATCTCAAGGGGGCAAAATAGCAATATAAAAAAAATTTTTTTTAAATCTGTAAAGTCTATATTTTATTCAGTCTGTGAATTTATTCTAAGGAAATAATAAAATAATCAGAGAAGTGTACAAAGGATATATTCAAGGATATTAGCTGCGATGATATTTATAAGACAGACATTTAAGTATTAAGAAAAAGTAGGGGCTTGGTTATACAAATCATAATTCATCTTTATGATGGTATATAATTCAGTCATTAAGTGATATTATATAATATTTACAATCATTGCTTTACGTTCACAATTATATTGCTAAGTGATAATATTAGTGTACAAAATGGTACATATATGAATACAAAATTTGCCTGTCTTCTGAAATTTCATATTTAACAAGTGCAAGTCCTGTCCATTCTATTATTTATCTCTCATATCCTTTCTCTCTTCTCTCTATCCCTGAAACCAGTGAACTTACTTAGACTTTTCCCAGTTGAACTGCTAAGATAGCTTCTTTATCAATTTTTCCATCTTTCGTTTCCATTCTACCACCAAAACAATCTAATACTCAAATCTGATCATTCTGCTCCCTCTAACTTCATCAGTGGTTTTCTGTAGCATGTCTGTTGTGTGACCATCTCAGCCTATCCATAACCAGTGTTGTGGCTGGACCAGCCCTTGTGGTTCTTACTATGACTGCAGGACGCACTTCAGCAATAACCATCAGGAAACATCGGAAAAGAGTTTATTACTTACAAGTCCTGCGAATTACATGACACACCTGGGGCCACAGCGAGGTCACAGGTAGAGAGAGAGTGCAGGTCTGGGGTTCTGCTTTTATTAGGGTCGAGCGTGGGGACTAGGGTTTCCTGGGCTCACTCTTTCTTGGTGAATTTAAAACATAAGAATTGGACTTACCCTGTATTACTTCCTGACTACGTGATCTCAAGTAAATTACATAGACACCCTTAATCTGCATTCTTATTCATAAATTATGGGTAGGAAATCTTGCCTCTCCGGATGTGAATTAAAATGACAATACATATGGAAGGTGCTGCTTTATGGGTGTTAAGTCTGTAAAAGTGCGATCCCTTTGGTGTTGTGTCTTCATATTGTGGTAGTCATTTGTTTTGTTTTTCCAGTAAGTGGGTACCAAGGTCAATTTAAGATAGTGATGATAGGTCTGTCTGACTTGATGTGTTGATTTAGATAAGAGAACACTTGATTCAGCTAAAGAGAACACTGAATCTGGAAACCAGACACTTAGTGCATGACTTATGCTTGGGGAGGTCATGATAACCAGGCTTGACCACTCAATAGGCAACAGAAGAGAGCGTCGGTCACCCCCCTCCTCAGCAGGGATAAAAAAGGAGAAGACAAGGTGTTCACTCAGGGTTTACAGCTTCTCTGTGGGAAGATGTTAGATTTGTACTGAGTTGATATCTAGCTGAAATTAAGAGCCAGCTGTAAGTTCACTGGCTTTTCTGATTAAACTTACAGAAAGCTAAGTAGGCAGAAAAATGACAGGAGTCTTCTCTTTCAAGAATTTTCTCTAGCAGGGCAACTGTTGTTCTTTGCTGTACTCATGGGATAACAGTTCTCAAATTTGAGTGTGTACCCGAATTTCCTGGAGGGCTTTTAGGCCTAGATTCCTGGGCACTCACTCCAGCATTTCTGATTTAGTAGGTGTTGCGCTGTGGCAGGGGGAGGGATCTGTTAATCTGCATTTCTAAGAAGTTCCCAGGTGATGCTAATGCTGCTGGTTCAGGGAGTATGCTTTGAGAACCACTGTATTAGGGAAACAATATGATCACACACACAAAAACTTGGTCTTTAGTAATAATGTTTAAGTGGTTAACATGTAATTGGAATATATTCAGAGATTGGTTTACTTTACTCTGATTGAAAGATACTGCCCATGCCTCATTTTTTAGACATAAATTCATTATGTCACTCACCACTCTAAAACTCCCACTTGTCCTCTCTTTTCTGTACTTCTGATGCCCTCTATCTGTAACAGGCAGATTCCAACAGATTGACAGGATTTACCTCAAGTGCAGTGTTAAGAAGGATTCTGATGTTGGGTTACCAGGTAAACTATAAGATGCCTTGTTAAATTTGGATTTCAGATAAACAACAGACACTTTTTGGTCTCAGTTTGCCTCATGCTATGTTTGGGATTGGCTTATACTAAAATATGATTTGCTGTCCATTTGAAATTCAAATTTAACTGGGTCTTCTGCACTTCGTTTATTAAATCTGACTATCCTACTGATGGTGTACCAAGGTTAATGGGGAGTGTGAGGTGATCCATTTGTTATGTCTGCTCTTGGAATGGGAGTGGGGATTAATGGCTATACACAAAGAATTGAGCAATCTTTGCACTGAAACTGGAATTCTCCATCAGACTTTCACTTATACTGAATTTGTGGAGCCTTCTTATCAGTAGAGGAACAAGGGAATATATTTTCTGTCATAATATATGTCATAATATGTTTTCTGTCAACCACTTCTCACCAAAAACAATCTGATGTTCATCACCTGGAATTCACATAGCATGGGATGTGAGAGAAGGAGAATGTTGGCAGAAGCTGCTGTGATAAGTGTTGCCTCATTTTGTGATAATGGCACTTAACAGTGGAAGCCATCAACTGCTTTAAAATTAGGGCAGCTACGGCTCTGCCATCAAATGAATGTCTGTCACTAAACCAGTCTCAGTTTCAGCTGATTCCAAGAAGACTGCAGGATGCATTTGCACTTTAATGTATGGGTTTGACCAAATGGCCCTGATACTTTATAGCCAGAATATCCTTATACCATCAGCTCCAAGTCAGTGTTTGAATAGACGCCCTATAATTTTCTCCATACTAAGTATTTCCTTAACTGAAATTCTTTGTTCATATCCTGAAATAAAAACATAAGTCCGAGTGACATACTTGGAATAAAATGCTTCTTATCATTGAAAAACAGCTGATAAGAACCATCAATATAAATTTAGGTGACCTGGATCTCCAGTGAAGGAAATATTGTGTCCACTTTAATGTGGGAGAACACATGCTCCTTTCAAAAATGTCTATGTTTATTCTAAAGAAAAGTTTGTTTATTAAAATTTTGAAAATTGGTACAGTATGGACTTCTGCTTCCAAGATGATGAAGGAGACATACTTTTTCCTGTTTCTCCTGCTGTGTACATGTCAAAATCCTAGGTATTTATAAACAAAACAAACTGAAGAAGGTTCTGAAAGAAGAGGGACAGACTAGGGATGTCAGGACCCAAGGACCAACGCAGTATGAGCTCCTTGGGTTTTCTTTTTGCCTCATGTATATCCCAGACTTGAGACAGAAGGAGCTGACAACTTGAAAATACCATTGGGCACTGTAAAAAGAAACACCAACAAAAGTTTAGTGTCTCTAGTCAAAGGGCCAGGGAGAAGAGGCAGAAGTAATGAGGCATCTGCCACCTTCCCCACTGGAGCAGTATCAGAAGAGACCTCGTGGAGGTTCAAGACTCTCAGCAATGCACAGCTAAATAAAATTGCTTCTCCCTCACCCCCCTGCCCATGGTGGAGGCCACATGGAGAGCAGTAACCAACAATGAGGACTCCTATCTATATCAGACACGTCGAGGCTGGCTGCAGAGCTCTAGGGAAGCAGGAAGAATAGACTTTAGGAGCCAAAACTTTGGACTAGTTGAGTTCCAGTCCAATCTGTGCCACTCGCTACCTGTGTGGCTTTGGGAGAATCAATTTCTCTGAGCATCAGTGGAGGTCTGTTGGGAAAGAGGAAATCAAACAGTACTAAACTTGAACTAAACAAAAATGATAGAAAACAATATTATAATCTGTGGTATACAGCTAAAGCAGTGCTGAGAGGGGTATTACAGAATTAAATGCACACAATTAAAAAGAGGAGAAGGCTCAAATCTGTAATCTAAGGTCCTCCCTCAAGAACCTAGAAAAAGAAGAGAAAAATAAGTCCAAAGCAAACAGAGCAAGGAAATAATAAAGATAAACCCAGAAACCAATAAAATTGAAAACAGGAAAACAGTAGAGAAAAGTCAATAAAACAAAAATTTGGCTGTTTGAAAAGATCAATAAAGTTGACAAATCTGTGACACAGTTGACAAAAGAAAAAAGAGAGAAGACATAAATTATTAATATCAGAAACTAAACAGGAAATCACAACAGGCCTTTAGATGTTAAAACACTAATAAAGGAATACTATATACAACTCTGCCCCCATAAATTTAACAACTCAGATGAAATGAAATATAACAATTACTTGAAAAACAAAATGCCACACTTGTACAATATGAAATAGGTCATTTGAATAACCTTATAACTATTAAGGGAATTTACTTCATAATTTAGAAGTTCCCCCCAAAACTTCACCAGGCCCAGGAGGTTTCATTGGAAATTTCTGGCAAACATTTAAAGAAGAATTAACACCAGTTATGCACAATTTCTTCCAGAAAATAGAAGAGGAAGTAACACTTTCTATTTCATTATATGATACTATTCTATTATTAGAATAGTATTAGAATACTACTATTCTAATATGAAAACCAGACAAAAGCAGTACATAAACACATAGCAGGCCAGTATCTCTTATGAATATAGATGCAAAAATCCTTAATGAAATATTAGCAAATAGAATTCAGCAATATATAAAAAGAGTTATGTGCCATGACCAAGTGAGGCTTCTTCCAGGGATACAAGACTGGTTCACTATTCAAAAAATCAATCCATGTAATCCAGTATACTAACAGGCTAAAGAAGAAAAATCATGTGATTGTGTCAATTGATGGAGAAAAAGCTTTTTTAAAAATCCAATACCATTCATGATTAAAAAAAACCCTCAAAAGCAAAAAAAAACCTATCACAAAAATAGGAAGAGAGGGGGACTTCTCCAACTTGGTAAAGAGAAAACTTGCAACTAACATGATACTTAAAGGTGAAAGACTGAATGCTTTTCCCTAAGATCAGGGCCAAAGCAAGATATCTGGTGTCACCATTCATTCTTATTCAACATAATGATGGAAAATTTAGCCAGTGCAATAGGCAAAGAAAGTAAATAAAAAGGCATATAGATCAGAAGTGAAGAAATGAAACTGTTCCTATATGCAGATGACATGATCATTTATGTAGAAAATCCCAAGGAATCTATAATAATAGTAATGATAATAACAAAATAATAATAACTCCTAGAATTAATTATTGAATTCAGTAAGGTGGCTGAATACAAAATCAACATACAAAAATCAAACTGATTATATTTCAATTTACTAGAAATGAACATATGAACACTGAAATTAAAAATGCATTTATAATTGTTCGCAAAATGGAATGCTTAGGTAAAATCTAACAAAAATGTACAGGATTTACATGCTAAAAACTACAAATTGCTGTTGAGATAAATCAAGGAATATCTAAATATATGGAGAGATATAAGGTGTTCATGGATTGGAAGAATAAATAGTAAAGATGCCAGTTCTCCTCAATTTGATATATAGGTTTAAGGTAATTATGATCAAAATCCCAGGAACATTTTTTATATATCTAGGTGAAATTTTTCTAATATTTATATGGAAAGGCAAAGGAAATAAGATAGCTAATACAATTTTGAAAAATAAAAATAAAGTGGGAGGAATCAGTCTTCCTGACGTCCAGGATTATTATATTGCTATTGTAGTCAATACCTTGTGGTGTTGGTGGAGAGACATAGATCAAAGGAACAGAATATAGAACTTGGAAATAGATCTACAAAAATCTGTCCCACTGATTTTTTTTTAAATGTGCAAAAGCAATTCAATAGAGGAAAGGTAACATTTTCAACAAATAGTGCTGGAGCAATTTGACACTCACTGTAGTAAAGTGAACCTTGACTTAAGTCTCACACCTTACAAAAATTAACTGAAAATGAATCATGAACTTAAGTGTAAAATGAAATACTATAGGGGCAGAGTCAAGATGGCAGTGTGGGAAGATGCACAGTTAGCTTCTCCCCAAAGTAGGGCACCTGCCGGCTGTTGGCGGGGGGACTCTGACACCCAAGGAGATGGGAAGAACCCAAACTGAACCGGTAGAATGTAGGGGACTGAGGGAGAAGGAGAAGTGGAGGCCAGACAGAATCGGCGTCCCTGAGGCTGGGGAGATGAGGAGAGGCAGGTGGGAGGGACTCTCCAGGAAGAGCAGGAAAGGAGCAGAGGGCAATCACCTGGCCCACTTGGGCGGGGAGCCTGCTGGTCTTCCAGGTGAGGTCCCCCACCCTCTGAGACCAGGAGTGGGAGTGTCACGCCTGGGCCCCTTCTGTTCCTTGAACCTAAGCCCCACCCCCCCCACAGCCCCCAGGGCCTTTTCCAGCCCTGTGGGTCCTGAGCATTGGCCATGCCCACCACCAAAACCTCACCCTTGCTTAGGCCCCGCCCACTATAGCCAAGGCCTTCCTCCCCTGCCTTTTTTTGTTTTTCTTTTCCCTCCTCTTTTTTACTATTGTGGTACTGATGTACCTTCTGGTTGTCGATTCATCTACATTTTTATTTTTATATTCTTTCTAACATATCTGTTAGTTTCCTAGTCTACTTTTATTTTTTACTTTGTTATTGTTCTCTCTCTTTTTTTCTTTTTTCACTGCCCCATGCAGCTTGTGGGATCTTGGTTCATGAGCCTGGGGTTGGGCTGAAGATCCTGCGGTGGGAGCTCTGAGTCCGAACCACTGGCCTAACAGAGAACCTCAGACCCCAGGGAATGTTCATTGGAGTGAGGTCTCATGGGGCTCCTCATCTCAGCACCAAGACCCAGCTCTGCCCAACAGCCTACAAGCTCCAGTGTTGGAAGCCTCAGGCCAAACAACCAGTAAGACAGGAACACAATCCCACTCATAAAAAAAAAAGAGAGAGCCAAAATATATGTCACAGATGAAGGAGCAAAGTAAAAACCTACAAGACCAAATAGATGAAGGGGAAATAGGCAATCTACCTGAAAAGTAAATCAGAGTAATGATAGTAAAGATGATCCAGAATCTAGGAAATAGAATGGAAGCATGGATTGAGAAAATACAAGAAATATTTAACAAAGATCTAGAAGAACTAAAGAACAGAAAAACAGAGATGAACAACACAATACTTGAAATGAAAAATGCACTAGAAGGAATCAATAACAGAATAACTGAGGCAGAAGAACTAATAAGTGAGCTGGAAGACAAAATGGTGGAAATAACTGCTGAGGAGCAGAATAAAGAAAAAAGAATGAAAAGAATTGAAGACAATCTCAGAGACCTCTGGGACAACACTAAATGCACCAGCATTCAAATTATGGCAGTCTCAGAAGAAGAAGAGAAAAAGAAAGGGTCTGAGAAAATATTTTAAGAGATTATAGTTAAAAACTTCCCTAACCTGGGAAAGGAAATAGTCACCTAAGTCTAGGAAGCACAGAGAGTCCCATACAAGATAAACCCTAGGAAAAACACACCAAGACACATATTAATCAAACTAACAAAAATTAAATTCAAAGAAAAAATATTAAAAGCAGCAAGGGAAAAACAAAAAATAGCATACAAAGGAATCCCCATGAGGTTATCAGTTGATTTTTCAGCAGAAACTGCAGTCCAGAAGGGAGTGGCAGGATATACTTAAAGTGATGAAAGAGAAAAAGCTACAATGAAGATTACTCCACCCAGCAAGGATCTCATTCAGATTCGACAGAGAAATCAAAAGCTTTTCAGACAAGCAAAACCTAAAAGAATTCAGCATCACCAAACCAGCTTTACAACAAACGTTAAAGAAACTTCTCTAGGTGGGAAGCACAAGAGAAGAAAGACACCCACAAAAACAAACCCAAAACAATTTAAAAAATGGTAATAGGCACATACATATCAAAAATAACCTTGAATGTAAATGGATTAAATGCCCCCAACCAAAAGACACAGACTGGCTGAGTGGATACAAAAATAAGACCCATATATACGCTGTCTACAAGAGACCTACTTCAGACCTAGGGACACGTACAGACTGAAAGTGAACACTCCCATTTACCATTGCAACAAAAAGAATAAAATACCTAGGAATAAACCTGCCTCAGGGGGCAAAAGACTTGTACTCAGAAAACTATAAGACAATGATGAAAGAAATCAAAGATGACATAAACAGATGGAGAAATATACCATATTCTTTGATTGGAAGAATCAATATTGTGAAAATGACTATATTACCCAAAGCAATCTACAGATTCAACGCAATCCCTATCAAACTACCAATGGCATTCTTCACAGAATTAGAACAAAAAATTTTACAATTCGTATGGAAACACAAAAGACCCCGAATAGCCAAAGCAATCTTGAGAAAGAAAAATGGAGCTGGAGGAATCAGGCTCCCCCACTTCAAACTATACTATAAGGCTACAGTAATCAAGACAGTATGGTACTGGCACAAAAACAGAAATATAGATCAACAGTACAGGGTAGAGTGCCCAGAGATAGACCCATGCACATACAGTCACCTAATTTATGACAAAGGAGGCAGAACATACAATGGAGAAAAGACAGCCTCTTCAATAAGTGGTGCTGGGAAGACTGGACAGCTACATGTAAAAGAATGAAATTAGGACACTACCTACCACCACACAGAAAAATAAACTCTAAATGGATTAAAGAATTAAATGTAAGACCAGACACTATAAAACTCTTAGAGGAAAACGTAGGAAAAACACTCAGACATAAAATACAGCAAGATCTTTTTTGACCCACATCCTAGAGTAATGAAAATAAAAACAAAAATAAACAATGGGACTTAATTAAACTTAAAAGCTTTTGCACAGCAAAGGAAACCATAAACAAGACAAAAAGACAACCCTCAGAATGGGAGAAAATATTTGCAAATGAAAGAACAAGTAAAGGATTAATCTCCAAAATATACAAGCAGCTCATGGAGCTCAATATCAAAAAAACAAACAATCCAATTAAAAAATGGGCAGAAGACCTAAATAGACATTTCACCAAGGAAGACATACAGATGGCCAAGTGACACATGAAAAGATGCTCAACATCACTAAGTATTAGAGAAATGCACATCAAAACTACAATTAGGGGCTTCCCTGGTGGCGCAGTGGTTAAGAGTCTGCCTGCTGATGCAGGGGACACGGGTTCGTGCCCTGGTTCGGGAAGATCCCACATGCCACGGAGCGGCTGGGCCCGTGAGCCATGGCCGCTGAGCCTGCGCGTCCGGTGTCTGTGCTCCAAAACGGGAGAGGCCACAACAGTGAGAGGTCCGCTTACCAAAAAAAAAAAAAAAAAACAATGAGGTATCACCTCAAGCAGGTCAGAATGGCCATTATCAAAAAATCTAGAAACAGTAAATGCTGGAAAGGGTGTGGTGAAAATGGAACCCTCCTGCACTGTAGTGGGAATGTAAATTGTTGCAACCACTATGGAAAACAGTATGGAGGTCCCTTAAAAAACTAAAAGTAGAACTACCATATGACCCAGCAATCCTACTACTGGGCATATACCCTGAGAAACCATAATTCAAAAAGAGACATGTACCACAATGTTCATTGCAGCACTAGTTACAATAGCCAGGACATGGAAGCAACCTAAATGTCCATCAACAGATGAATGGATAAAGAAGATGTGGCACATATATATAATGGAATATTACTCAACCATAAGAAGAAACGAAATTGAGTAATTTGTAGTGAGGTGGATGGACCTAGAATCTGTCATACAGAGTGAAGTAACTCAGAAAGAGAAAAACGAATACCGTATGCTAACACATATATATTGAATCTAAGAAAAAGAAAATGGTACTGCTGAACCTAGTGGCAGGGCAGGACTAAAGAGGTAGAAGCAGCAGCATAGCACAGGGAGATTGGTTCGGTGCTTTGCAGTGACCTAGAGGAGTGGGATAGGGAGGATGGGAGGGAGGCTCAAGAGGGAGCGGGTATGGGGACATGCGTATGCGTATGACTGATTTACTTTGTTGTGCAACAGAAACTAACACAGTATTGTGAAGCAATTATACTCCAATAAAGATCTATTAAAAAAATGAAAAACTATAACGCTTAAAGAGTTAGAGACAATTTGAGGGAATTAAAGCTGGGGAAAGAGTTTTAAAGGAAGAGTTTGTTGTTGATAACAGTGCTGTGATCCATAAAATGAAAAATTGATAAATTGAACTTCATCAAAATTCAAAACTTTTATTCCATGAAAGACCTCAGTATAAGGATAAACAAGCTCGAGTGGAAGAATATATTTGCAAACCATATATCCCACAAAGGACTAGTATCTATAATATATAAAGAACTCACCAAAACTCAAAAATAATCTAATTAGAAAATGAGCAAAAGACACAAAGAAATATCTCCCCAGAAAGGATAGACAGTTTGCACATAAGGTCATGGAAAGATGTTCAACGTCATTAGCCATTAGGAAGAGGCAAATTAAAACCACAATGGGGTATCACTATACAAGTCTCAGAATGGCTTAAACAAAAGTGACACCACCATATGCTGGTAAGGATGAAGATTATTCATACATTGATTATTCATACATTGCCAGTGGGCATGTAAAATATGACAGCCACTCTGGAAAAGTTTGATAGTTTTTTAAAAAAAATGCAGCTACTGTATATCCCATGCTCCATGGGAGATGTTGTACTTCTGGACAAATTTCCCAGAGAAATGAAAATTTATGTTCACTCAGAAACATGTGAATGAATATTTGTGCAATTTGGGGCTGTTATAGCCCCAAACTGGAAACAACCCATATGTTCTTCCATGGGTGAATGATTAAACAAACTGAGACATCCATATCATGGCATACCACTCTGCAAGAAAAAGGAATAAACTTTTTCAGAGAATTATGCTGAGTAATCCCCCAAAGTTACATAAATTATGATTCCATTTATATGACATTCCTTAAATAACAAATTTGTAGAAATGGAAAACATTAGTACTTGTCAGAGATTAGGGTTGGGGGTGAGAGGGAAGTAAGTGTGGTTATAAAAGGACACCATAAGAGATCCTTGTGATGATGAAAATATTCTGTGTCTTGACCGAATCAATGTCAGTATCTTGGTTAGTACATTGTACCTTAGTATTACAAGATGTTACCATTGGGGAAAACTGGGTAAATGTAAATCTCTCTAGATGATTATTATTATTATTATTTTTGCGGTACGCAGGCTTCTCACTGTTGTGGCCTCTCCTGTTGCGGAGCACAGGCTCCGGACGCACAGGCTCAGCGGCCATGGCTCACGGGCCCAGCCGCTCCGCGGCATGTGGGATCTTCCCGGACCGGGGCACGAACCCGCATCCCCTGCATTGACAGGTGGACACTCAACCACTGCGCCACCAGGGAAGCCCCCTCTAGATTATTTTTTTATAACTAAATGTGAATCTACAAGTATTTCAAAATAAAAATGGTTAATTAAAAATTACATAATCTAATTCCAAGGCATTCGGACTCAGCTAATCCTGAACTAGGGGCCATCAGTCATCATCTCATTTAATTCACATTAACAGCAAGCCGTAATTAATATTCTACTTTTGAGGATAACATTGGTGTTCAGAAGAATTAAATAAGTTTTCTAAGGTTATGTTTTTATTATAAGGGGTACTTAAAAAAATTTTAAGATAGGTAGATAAAAGTCACAGCCAAAATTAAATCAGGATCTTCCAATGTCAAATTTAATGCCCCTTCTCCTATACCACATTGCCTTCTCAGGGAACTCTGTTATTTATTCTTTGAAGTGGTTTGTCGAGATAAATTTTTCTAGAAGGTTGAAGATTTTATATTTAATTTTGTTTTTTAGACCTCGGAATTAAGAAGCATAGGTAGAGGGTGGAGTCAGGATGGTGGTTTGGGAAGACACTGAGTTAGCATCCCCCCACAGCTAGGGTGCCTCCCCGCCGCTGGTGGGGGACTCTGACGCCCAAGGAGATGGGAGGAACCCCCAAGTGAACCGGTAGGAGGTGGAGGGACAGAGGAGGAAGGAGAAGTGGAGGCCAGATTGGATGGGCGCCCCTGAGGCTGGGGAGATCAGGAGAGGTAGGCGGGAGGGGCCCTATGGGAGGAGTGGGAGAGGAGTGGAGGGCGTTTGCCCCACCCACTCAGGCCTGAGCTCCCAGGCCAGTCCCCTGCCTTCCAAAGGCCCCTCCAGGCTGCGTGGGTCCTGGGGGCATAGGAGGGAGGCCAGGGAGATCAGGAGAGGCAGGAGGGAGGCAGGGGCCCTCTGCGAGGAGCCTGCTGGGCTCCCAGGTGAGGTCCCCCACCCTCTGAGACCAGGGGTGGGAGGCAGGCCTGGGCCCCTTCTGTTCCTTGAGCCTAAGCCACCCCTCCCACCCCCCCCACCCCCCACCCCCCCGCACCCAAGGCCTTTTTCAGCCCTGTGGGCCCTAAGCATAGGCCCCACCCACTGTCCAAACCTCTCCCTTGCTTAGGCCCTGCCCTCCACAGCCAAGGCCTTTTCCCTGTTGTTTTTTTTTTCTCTTTTCCCTCCTCCTCTTTTTCACTGTTGTGGTACTGATGTACCTTTTGGTTGTTGATTCATCTATATTTTTATATTCTTTATAATATATCTGTTAGTTTCCTAGTCTAATTTTATTTTTTACTTTGTTATTGTTCTGTTTGTTTTTGTTTTTTTTTTTGCCACCCCACGCATCTTGCGGGATCTTGGTTCTCCAGTCGGGGGTCGGGCAGACGCTCCTGTGGTGGGAGCTCCGTGTCGGAACCACTGGACTAACAGAGAACCTCAGACCCCAGGGAATATTCATCAGAGTGAGGTCTCATGGAGGTCCTCATCTCAGCACCAAGACCCAGCTCTACCCAACAGCCTACAAACTCCAGTGTTGGAAGCCTCAGGCCAAACAACCCGTAAGACAGGAACACAATCCCACTCATTAAAAAAAAATAGAAGGGTAGGTAATAAAGTCCCAACTTGAAAGCTGAGGGAACTGAGGTGTATCATCATGATTAAATAGATTGCTTTGCATATCTTGGCTTCTACACTATGTTCTTCCAGTGTAGCATCAGAAGAAAGGGGCCAACAACTCCCAAGGTTCATTAGTGAACACTTCTACTGAGATAACTCTTGCATTTGTTCTAAATTTACTTCTTTCCCCTTTTGTATGATTTAAATAGTAAACGTTGTCAAGTCTAAACCGCCTGAGTTAATGTCATTCATGTCACTGGTATTCAGTTTTGAAACAAAGTCATCCTGTCCACGCTACCACCAAAGTATATCCCGTGTGTATCCAGCTTGCTTCTTTCCTCCACAACCATCCCAGTTAGAGTGACTTTTCTCTAAGCTTCAGTCCTACAACAAACTCCTGGTTGGTTTCCCCACTTCTCATTTTAGTGTCCTTTAATTTCTTCTTTATCCTGAAGTTACTAATCTCTCAAAAATATAAGCTTACTTTTCTCATTCCTTTGCTTTGTGGCATATTTTATT
The DNA here is from genome assembly GCF_008692025.1 of Phocoena sinus. Taxonomy (NCBI): domain Eukaryota; kingdom Metazoa; phylum Chordata; class Mammalia; order Artiodactyla; family Phocoenidae; genus Phocoena; species Phocoena sinus. The sequence goes on along the minus strand of NC_045775.1, from coordinate 48,446,931 downwards.
ATTGCTCAGAAATAATTTCTGCCCCTTTCTCCTCGGGTTTCCTCGTGGGAGGATTTTGTTTTTGACTCTGTTGTGATCAGGCTCAGCCATGTGAATTGTTTTGGACTATGAGATGTGAGTAGAAGCTACATGTGCCACTTCTGAAGAAACTTAAGAGTTTTTGAGGGACTTTGTCATCACTCTTGTTTCCTTGCCCATATGGGTTACAAGGCTTCTCCTTCAGCTGTGGTCCTGGATTGAAGGAGATACAGAGCAGAGGCCCACTGGAGCCATAAAATAGACATTTCTTGTGAGCAAAAAAATATGCCATTGTTTTGATAGTCACTAGCACTTTGGGGCTTGTTTGTTATTATAGCAGAACATTGCTTAGGCTGTCTGACACATGGGCTACCATCTCTGATAGGTTCCCTGGGCACTTAGGATAGAGTCCATAACAACCTTCAAGATGCTACATAATCTGGCCTCAGCCAACTCCACTGTCCTTATCTCCAACCACATTTCTAACCCCTAAAGATCTCAAAACGCATGGAACACACTTGTTTATTTAATACATTCACCATGATATTCCTGTTGTGAGAAACACTCCTTCCTTCATCACGAGTCAAAATTATTAATTCTTTAGGGTTCAGGTTAGTTATCATTTCCTCGGGAAGTGTTCATGACTACCTGCAAGCTAAATTATGTCTCTCCTTTACACAATCACAATTCTCTGTTTTCTAGAGTATTCTTCAAATACCTTTTCTGCTATAAAATAAGTGGACTCAGGAAATCGTGAGGCAGTTGCATTGCTATTGTCATTATGCTAAAGAGAAAACCAGGGAACAGATTGCGATGAGGACTTGACTGAGATTAGGGCTTGCTTGAGGTTTACTTTCTCGAATTTGTCAGACTGTATTCCTGGGAAAATATGCACATTGAGTTAAGAATTTGTATATTGTGTACTTGAAGCCTAATTAATAAATATTAAATACAATTCACTGAAGCACTAATAATTCATTCAGTTTTGAAAATTGAATTTCTAAGACATTACATATAAATAATTAAATCTAATCTTAGCTCTGTAGTAATAGGATGAGTTCCATGCTCCAGAATCCATATTTCTTTTAAAAATAAAATTGGAATCAAGGCCAGCCGAGTCTTGAAATTTTGAATCTTAAACTATCCACTAGTTCCAGGGGGTATGTGGTCACAG